>NW_004955444.1:1178280-1237224 GCF_000276665.1 Chinchilla lanigera | reverse complement strand
GGGGGAGGGAGGACATGAGGTAGGGAAGGGGACAGGAAAGGTGACAGGGAGGACGCCGCAGGGAGGATGTGAGAGTTCAGCCCCGCACTCATCCCCAGTTCTGGATTATAAAGTCCTGATGTCACTTCCTCCTCTTCCCACCTCAGAACCCACAGTGCCTGCATCGGAACAAATGTAAAAAATATTTTATTTGACAGGATTTACTGGCTAAAGCTTAATCCAAGTAGATTTCTCTCTTTTCCGCTGCAACTCACCCACCTCCATTCACCATGTATTTCCATGAATTTCGACAACAACAACAAATGGGCACTGGCTTTTGTAGACAATCCCAGAGCTGCAATCAAGCAGCGCCCTGCTGAGGGCCCTGCTCCCAGCCCCCTCTGCCCTTCACTCCAGGAAAACCAACTTCCCTGCCTTGGAGACTTGCTAGGGTGATTAAAACAGCCGTAGCCATCTTCACATAATTGTAGATCTGAGGTGAATTTGGGAGCATTTAATCTCAGCCCGTCACTGTATAAAGATAAGGAGCCTGAGAAGGGGAAAGATCTTTAAACAGCAGAAAAGGGCAAGCATGGGCTCTGAAATGAGATGGCACTGTGAAAACTGCGTCCCCTCAAAGATCCATTCAGTGCGCTAGCTCCTGTACCTAGAGGAGGGTCTGTGTGAAAACGGTCTTTCCAGAGCTAACCAGGTTAAGGTGTGCTCACCCAGCACGTGGGTGAGCAACAATTCAATAGCTGCTGACCATGTGAAGTGGAAATGGGACCGGAGGCCTACGGAGGAGTGCTGTGTGAAGACCCAGAGCAGGGACTCAGGGATGACACCCATGGTGCTACAGGCAGAGACCAGAGTGCTGTGGCCACAAGCCAAGGACTGCAGGCAGCCTCCAGCAGGAGGCAAGGAAGGGCTCCCCTAAGGTTTCAGAGGGAACATGGCCCTGCAGACACCTCCACTTCAGACTTCCAACCTCCAGAACAATACAACAATTGATGTCCTGTTTTCAGCCTCCTCAGTTTGCGGTACTTTATTAGGGCCACACTAGGAAAATAATACAGGCGGAAAGGAACAGAAAAACTCACTTAGCCATTTACTAGCTGGGCCACCTTTGACCAAATGTCCATCCTCAAAAGCCCTAAGCCCATTATCCACAAAGTGGGCACAGGGGAAATCGTTTCCCATCCTCCCTCACTTTTGGGGACACCGCGGCATATCCTTCTCTCCCCTTCCACCAGGCTGGGCTGTCAGGCCTCACCTCTCAGCCCCTCAATCCCATCCCCACCCCCTGACCGAGGACGGTCCACATGTGTGGGTCACAGGCAAGCACACAGGCGACCCACAGCGAAAGGAAAGGCAGGCGAGAACACGGCCTGGCCTCGTGATGTACCTTGTATTTACAGTTCACTACTTAATCAATAAAGATTTTCCTATTCAAAACAGACACAAAATCTCACTTCTCAAAAGAAACGCAACTTCCACCTCCTATGTGACCTGGACACTAGCTGGAGGTCGCACACCTCCGTGTCACACAAGGAGACACCGGCTACACAGTGAGGCACAACTAGTGTCACCCACTGTATTACCTGGTCCCGAGAAGGTCCAGCGAGGATGAAGGAAGATGCGGAAGGCCTAAGGCAGCTGCTGTTTACTCCTCGTCCAAGAAAGACTGCTGGCGCACGACTGAGCTAGAAAATAAAACCGCGTGTGCAGTCGTCCTGCCGGCAACTGTGGCTTCAAGTGAGAGTGAGAAACGTCAGTCTCTCGGAGGACCTCACCTCAGCACAAACCAGAGGAAATGCGCGCCCCTTTCATCCCTCGGGACACACAGAGGTACAGCTGCAAGTGTCTTCAGCCGTGACCGCGAAAAGGCCACAGTAAGCTCTCCCTCCCAAGTGCGCGCTGCTGTGTGTTTCTGGCTACCACGAGGTCTCACAAGGGGGCTCTCTTCAGGGAAGATGGGGCTTCTCGGCTGCAGCCTGACCGACGTTTTGAGCAGATTACTGTCTGGGTGGGGCTCCACCCTGGTGAGGATCCCCGCACTGGTGTGAGAACTGGAAACCGAGGCCCACAGGGGACAAAAGGTGAAGCCGGTGACAGAGGCCAGGGGGCTCCGAAGACAGCTGCGGCCAGCACCGCGCCAGCGCTGACCGCCTTCGCAGGGCCAGGAGCTTCAGATGCTCAGGCTCTACTGCCCGTGTTACCCGCCCCTTCCGGCCGCAGGCGCAGGGCAGCTGCACGCGGAGCAGGAAGCGCCGCTGGGGGGACGACCGCGCCGCCTGGGCAGACCAGAGCCCAGAGCGGCTGAGCAGTGTGCTGGGTGCTGAAGAGGAAAGCAGGCCGGGCGGGGAAGCGGGGCTCCAACGCAGAAAGAGAAAGGCAGGGCCCTGGGCAGAGGCCAACCTCCCACCCAAGGGAAACCCCTCAAACTGCCACGGAAAGCGCGGAGGAGGAAGGCAGGCAAGGTCGCCAGAGCAGAGCACGCGAGCACCTGGAACACTTCGCTGGCACCCGCTCGCTCCACGCAGACCGGACCCGGAAAAGCGCCTCTTCAAGGGGAGCAGACGGGCCACAGGGCCAGCGCTCTCCCACCAGCCACCCTGCAGAGGGCAAGGGTCAAGCCAGGACCTAGGGCACCCCGCAAGAGACAAAGGGCAGCCCTGGCGGAATCGGGGATCCCCAGAAGGGACGAGTCTCACATCCTTCAAGTTCCTTTCCAGGAGTAAGTTCAACAATTCAGATCCTCTCTGGTTTTCATTTCGTAAACCCTGGCTGTGTTTGCTATTTGAGGTCTCTGAGATCATTTAAAAAAAAAAAAAAAAGGGGGGGGGTAAAACAGAAAGAAAACTATGAGCTAAGTAAGACTACCTCTCATTCTTCAGCATTTCAGATAATACTAAAGTGATTTTTTCAATTGCCCATGATTTCTAAAGTCACTAGAAAGAACTAAGCGTGCTCGAAGTCAGGTCTGTGTCTCCTGTCTTCTCAGAAAGTTCCTGGGTGGAACAGAGTCTACAGAAACATCTGGGAAATTTTCCTTGCAAGTTTTCCTAGAAAGAAAAACGCTGTGTTAAGGGCAGCTCTGAATACAGCACGAAACGCTCAGGTCCGAGAGGGCGACAAATCACCCACAGGGACAGCCTGACCAACGAGAGGGGACGCCTGGAGTGACTAACCCGCTCTGTGTCACCCACTTCCAGACAGGCCTGGGGGCTGTGGTCTGAAGCACGGCCACCAGCTCCAGAACGGAGGTAAGTGCTGGCCGGCTCAGGCTGACGTGCCGAGCTGGGGACACCACAGCTTGCCCGACTCAGCGCTCACCTCTGTGAAGTCACCGGAGTGTGAACCAGTCCCAGCCAGTTTCACTCACTCATTCAGTAGCATTTGCTGAGCCACAACTGTCAGGCACTATTCCAGGTGCCTGGGAGAAGCACTGAAAGACAGACTGACACCCATAAGCTGCTTACATTCCAAATGCTGGAACTTATTACATAGTAAGTGTTTTCAAGCTAGTAGCTGTGAAAGTCACCCGGTACCAGACAAGCATTTACAAAGAAAGGAAAATGGAACAGGACAGTGAAAAACATCAGAGTACATCACACATGTGTTTCCTAAAATCCGCCTCCCGCACCGGTCCCCGTGTTTATGAGGCTCGGGAGCCAACGAGCAGGGCCACCCAGCCTGGGCTCGACGTGCCAAGAGCAGATGCCCCGGTTTACAAGCCGCCTTTCCTTCCACCACTGTCTCTCCCCCTCCCCTTCACTCTGACCAGTTCTTAACCGCCCGTCCATAACGCAACCTTACTACGCTCTCCTGCCCCATTGTGGCATTTTGGCCAAATATTAAAGAACAGACTTTTTCGGAGCAGTGTTCCCAGCCTTTCTGAGTAGATGCCCTTTTACACCCCTCCTCCTCATCTGATTAAGAAAGCACATCATGGCGAGAAGCCACATGAACTTTCATATGGATTCTTTTTTCCCCACCGTGTAGTTCAGGCTGGACTTGAACTCACTATGTAGCCCAGGCTGGCCTTGAACTGGCAGCGATCCTCCTGCCTCAGCCTCCCAAGTTCTGGGATTACAGGCGTGCACCACCATGCCAGGCTTACGTGGATTCCTAAGTACTAATCTTAAGAGCTTCTACACAGAAATACAAAGCACACAAACACTCAGAAGATACGTATTCACTCCCTCTGCGTTTGATGTGCAAACAGGGCTGCAGACCCCACATGCCCTGATGGACACCACGCACAAAGACTGGCAGTCACTTTCGGGGTCCCTAAGTGTACAGTATCTGGCTATTTGAGGCTCACCATGAAGCCAGGCGTGCGGGCGCACACCTGTAATCCGACCCTCTCAGTGAGGCTGGGGCAAGAAGACGCCAACTGTGAGGTCGCCCGGACCCCACCCCAAACCACCTGTTCTTACCTGATGGCTGCTAGTGGTGGTCTCCCCGTGTTTACTACTCACTCCCTCTCCTAACCCATGCAAACCACTAGGCACGAGCACTCACAGGTACACGGGACTTGGCTCTTAGTGGTGACTGTCCCTCTGCTCTTCCACAAAATTTTTAATCCCAGAATCCCCAGAGCCTTCAGAGTGCTACTGGAGCTGTAACGATAACTCTAAAACACTAACTCTTAACACTGCACTTTGCGGCAAAGGGGGACTGGGGACAGGGGCCGAGGTGACCAGGACGCGCGCTGGTCTGGGGGACCTCGGCGCCTGCCCTCACAGGACTTCAGCAGCTCTGACTTCCCAAAGGCTGTTCCCGCCTCGTGCAGGCACTGTTATGGGGGTCTGGTCCTGCCCCACCCCCATGTGTGCTGCTCTGGCCTCCGGGCCGGGCAGAGAGGAGCCCAGACCCCTGTATCACACATCCCCAGGTGGGCCACACAGGAAAGGCAGGAAAGTCGCAAAGAAGCAGGTCGGTGAAAGCTCCACTCCCCAGCAGACGCTGGCTGCTGTCCGGAGCCCTCACTTCCAGAGACCAGCTCTAGCCCCTGGGCTCTTTCAACATTTTCCCCCTCCTGGAAGTCCAAATCTCCATGGCAGAGAGGTGGCAACCAACTGCAATCTAGATTAGCAGAGCACTGGCCAGGCGTGGTGGCACACGCCTGTCATCCCAGCACTCGGGAGGCTGAGGCAGGAGGATCTTCGCAAGTTCAAGGCCAGCCTGGGCTACAAAGTGAGCTCAAGGCCAGCCTGAATTACACAGCGAGACCCTGTCTCTGTCTCTGTCTCTCTCTGTGTCTCTGTCTCTCTCTCTCACACACACACACACAAAGAGATTAGAGGAACACTACCTTAGCACACTCCCAATGGCCAGCAACGACACAAACCTCAAATACTTAAAACTGGGTTTCATGTGGACTCTACACCACTTGCTGTCTGCATTACCCATGTGCCATCTTTAAAGAGAAAAACACTTTTACAAATAGGGAAGAAAGGCTGGAGGGAGGTGGGGGAAGGGAAGAAAGAGCGAAGACTGTGTACAAATTTCCTGTGACGAATGTGACCGCCATGTACGTCAGAAATGCACAAATCAACATCAACTAAAAAGTGCAACCTAGTCTTCACTCGTTAACTACTTCTAAGAAAACCTTGTTGCCTCCCTGGCTGGCTACAGCGGAAGTCATTCCACCGCCTTCCGGCACTGGCGGTAAAATGCCGGCCTGCAAAGGAGCTGATAAAGAGGAGCCCGCCCTGACCGCGGCTCGGACTCCAGGACACTCTCAGCCCAAAGCCGGGATGACTGCTCCCACAGGCACGGTCGCTTCGAGGCTCCCTTCGCTAACGCAGCGCCCTGCCTCGGTACTTCTGTAAACTGCTCTCAGTCTCCCAGAGCAAAATCCAGGACATCTGGATCAGCCCTGTGCTCTGGGTGCATGGATCTTGTTTCTGCCGAAGACAAAGACGAAGGCGGTCTTCATAAACTGCACAGGCAACTAGGAACCATGGCCTTCCAATTTTCCTCTTCTGTGATACTGGCTAATAACGAGCTCACGGAACTCAGAGTGGTCAGAACAGCACAGACATGGCACTAACTTCAAAATCTAACTTCCCGGCACACATACACATACACCTGGCCAAATACTGAGCAAGCCGTCCTCTCTCCGCTTCAGACCTAGAACAGCTCTGCTAACTACTTACAACACTGCAAATGCTGGAAAATCTTACTCATTAGTAGCTTTAAAACCAGGTTAACCCCCCTTATGTCTAGGTTTTATGACAGCAACCTAATGCTACAGAAAGTAGTTACCGAATTTCGGAGTAGGTGATCCGGGTGGAGATGAATTCCCACTAGGGGACAGGTAGAGATAGCTTTTGTTCACTCCTGTGTCGAAGTCAAACGGGGACTGGTAGTCCTCACATAAGTCGGGGTCTCTGTGATCCATCCCAGGCAGAGGCAGAACGCATGGCTCTCGGGCCGCCTGAGCGCCCTCCGTGGCCTCGGGTCCCTCCGGCCTCACTCCCTCGGGCTCAGCAGGCTCGCCGAGCTAGCTTCCCGGCTCCGAGGCCCCGCCCCCGCGCTGGGCCCAGGTGTGGCTCCCGCAAGCAGGCCTTTTAATAAGTGACTTGGGGAGGGCTCCGCGCACCACCTGCTGCTCCGCTGGGTCAACAAGGAACAGCCTGGCAGGGGCGTGGGGCCGGCTTCCGCACACAAAGGCGGGCTGGGCTCTGGGCTCGCGGTGTCACTCAGCCCGAGCTTGACGGTATAAGAAACTACACCTTTTTAACGAGCCTGCTGACCACAACTACGGCAGGGGAGGGTTAACATTCTGGGACACGGAAGGATTATCGGCCAGTAATCTCCCGCAAGTGCCATCTGGGCGATTTTTTTTTCCACCGTGGATTTGCCATCGAATTGTGAAAGCCAAGCTTCCTGTTAGCAACCAGCTTTCTAAGTAAAACCTGACACAAAAATAAAGCTGTACTCCCATCATGATTTTATCCACAGTGGACTTTGCGCCGCCAGCATAAAATTTTTAATCGGACTTGTTCTTGCTTTCCTTTCTCTCTCCTCACTGTCAGGTAGGCGGTGCTTCACCTGCAAGAGCAGAGCCCATGGAGGTGCGGCTCCTCTGTGGCCTGCACGCCTGTGTGACCAGGGCCCCAGCTCTGCCCGTTCCACACTAAGCCTATTTGTCTTGGCACGGCCCCTAGGGCAGGGGCGGGGCAGCAGTTGGCTCATAAAACAGAATTTCCAACACCAAATCCATTTCCTTGGGTAGAAGTCTCTCAACAGAACCTCTGCAGCTTCCTGAGGGCCTCTGCTCATAGCACTGCAGCTCCCTGGCTTGTGGTAATCTCAAGAAGGTGAAAAAAAAAGGCCCCCAGGTGGCCCCTAGTGGGCAAGGGTCTTCACTGCATAACAGCAGAAGCGGAGTTCTCTCCTTGCAAATCCACCTGAGAAAAACAGAACTTGATACATTCTCCCTGAATTAGAAGCAAATATAATACCCAATGTATTTTAAGCATTAAAAAATTAGTGTCTAGTGTATAAAATATACATGCACCCAGGTAGTCTATATTCGTCTCAACTTGTGACTGATTTTTAATTTTTCTTTTAGTCACATGTTGTACTCTATGGCAAGTCTTTGTCTTATTTAAGTTTGTTTAAAACTGTATTTTTAACGAACAATGCTTTTTTCTCCTAAAAGATACTAGAACTTGAGCAACTGTAAATTTATATAAATATAAATTATGTTTAGAAATAGCATACATACTTTTATCATTACTTAAAAGAGTGAATTGTTGAGCTTCCTGGAAGCTATGGTATCTCTCACTCGAGGGGACACACACTGGAGTATGCCTCCGGCCTAGAGGTGGCTCAAGGGCCCCCGCTCTTATAGTTTAGATCTACAGTGTCCCCCAGAAGTCCCATGTGCTCAGAGGTGGAGCTTTTGTTTTTGTTTTTTTGCTTTTTTTTTGTCTGGTACGGGGAACCGAACTCACGACCTTGTGCTTGCCAGGCAGGCGCTTTGCCGCTGAGCTAAATCCCCAGCCCCGAGGTGGAGCTTTTGGAAGGTCACTGGGTGCTGGAGGTGCAGTCAACAGACTGACCCGCTCATGAGCTCCCGGCTGAACCTGCTGTTGGGGGGGGCCTGGTCAGAAGAGGCGGGTCACTGGGCTGTGATCTTTCAGAAGGCTGTGCCCTCGACCAGGCTTCTCCCCATCCTGCCTCCTGGCCGCCATGGGGTGAGCGTCTTTGCTCTGCCGCACCCCTCTGCCACGCCGTTCCTGCCTTCAGCCATCCACCGTGGACTGCACCCCCTGAAAACAGGGGCCAGGCAAACCTCTCCCCCTTTGCACTGCAGGCTCAGGTGCTCTGCCCCAGTAACGGCGCAGTGGGTCATGCACCGGCCCGCTCCCCAGCCCGTATTCGGTCGCTGCACACCAGCAGGAAGGGCACTGCTCTGTTACCTCCCTCGTCCCTCCTCCTGGAGCCACAGCCCTTGGAAGGCGAGTAATTCCGTCACAGACACGATGCAAACCACAGCCGCCTGCACACCTCGCATCGCCCCACACCCTGGCCTGCAGTGCCGCAGCCACGTGCGCGCATCACCTGCGTGCTGTCCCTCCTCGGCCAGTCACGCACCCCTCAAGACGCAGACAGCAACGCCACCCTCCTCACAGCCCTCCCGGGTCTGCCCCTCCCCTCCCAGCAGCGGCACCCGGGCGTGAAGTGCCATTTGCCAGCTGCCTGTGTTCCCTCCACGTCAGGCGGTACAGCTGAGCTAGGCCGGGACTGCAGTCAGCAAGGAAGGAGGGAGGCCGGGCTTACTCCCCAGCGAAAGGCTCGAGAGGGCCAGGAATGGCTGCGAGTCCCACTCCACTGACAGGCATCAGCTTAGGGCTGCGCGGAACAGCCCAGCTCCCGCAGCCAACTCTTGGTCTCCACAGCGTCAGCCAGAGCACCTCCAGACACCGCAGCCGTGAGAAAAGTGACAACACCGCCAGGCCCGGGAAAGGCCGAGGTGGACTCAGGAATGGCAGAAACCCAGGTAACTCAAGGTTCAAGTGCAAAGGAGAAGCGCATCAAAAAAAATTCAAAATGGAAATGTAACTTGGGAACAGACCACCGAAGACCCTGAGTGACGAAAGGTTACATTCCATGTACTGGGGCGGGGAAAGGTGGGAGCCAGAGGGTTTTGAGCCAGGCAGGGGCAGGATAAAAAGCAGACGTGAGGGCCGGCGTGCGATTCACTGTAGAGCACTGCCCGCAGCACGGAGTCCTGAGTCTGATCCCCGGGCATCGCAAAAACAAGCGATTTAAAACGCAAACATCATAAAGGTGACTCTGGAAGTGGAGCACAGAACAGTACGGGGAGAGAGACGTTAACACAGCAGGGACTCTGAAAGAGAATCCCAGACAAACCCAGGCGAAAAGAAGGGAAGCCTCTGGCTCTCCGATTTCCTGCGTGGAATACTCAGCCCAAGGAACACCAGTTAGATTCCGTCCCGCTGTTGCAAAACCACTTCAAGATCAACGTGCACAAGCCTGCGTTCACTGCTCTCCACAGCGCTCACCTCTCTGCGGCCGTCGGCCCAAGCTTCCAGGCCTCAAAGTAGCCATACGTGTGCGTCTCTCAGCTGAGCTCTGGACGCTGACCTGGAGGGGCTCAGGGACCCCCCACCTGGATGGCACAGAAGCGGCAGACAGGCGAGGGAGGGGCGGCAGCATTTGAGCCCCTGGCCCAGCTGGCCTGGGCTCCCAGTTAGAAAGCCCTGCGCTTTCTATCTCCCTTCGGGTTCAAGTCCATCCGTTCCACAGAACGAGTCTCAGGCCGCCCCCTTTCCAGTCCTACTTCCCACTATTCCCACGCGTCTGCGGTCAAACTTGATTTGCCTGCTTCCTGAGCACATCCTCAATCTGTCCTAGGCCGTTTTTTCCAACTAGTCTCCTGTCTCTATATTTTTACCTGTAAAATCCCTGCCTACTCATCAAAGTCTACTTAATATGGGACATTCACTCTTAGATGCTACCCGATATGGAAAAAGCTTCACAAAATTCACTATTAAAAGTGGATTATTGCCAGGCCTGGTGGGGCACACCTGTAATCCCAGCACTAGGGATGCTGAGACAGGAGGATCATTGCGAGTTCGAGGCCAGCCTGAACTACATAGTGAGATGCTGTCTCAAGAAAAAAAAAAAAATGGATTATTTAAATGCTTAAAAGAACATTCATGTAATAGAAAATATGCAGCTATTATGATGATGTAGAAATATCCAATTTTTAACATGGGAACATATTCTTGATATATTTAGGTAAATAAAACAGCTCAAAAGCAGGTTGCGTTGGATGATCTATATTTGTATAGTAACTAAAGAGAGATCAACCAAACAAAACAAAGGGAATGGGCAGAAAGAGAACTCCTTGTCCCTTCAGCCCAGAAAAGGGAATCATGCGCTCCAGAGCCAGCAGAGGGCGGCCACAGGCAGCGTGATCACCCGGCAGAGTGCAGAACACATAGAAATGATAGCAGACACACGAACGACTGCAAAAAAATCAAGCTTCCCTCTGCCTATTAATACATCACTCAAATGTATCAGCAAACATTCTCCCCAAATCTGAAATACATTTAAGGGAAGTTCGACATAAAAGCTCTACAACACGCAAAACTTACTCGCTGGGCCCTGAAGTGGATCTCAAAGTCAGACAAGGCAGCCACCAAGAGGACAGGCAGGCTGAAGGGGACGTGGATATGCCACCATGACGCTGAGCCAGCTTGATGGGGTTCCAACTGCCAAAACGGAACAGCTGGGCCACTGAAATCACTGGGCATGCAACAAGTTATACCCCACTGAGAAATCACCCAGGAGTCCAGAGAAGTAAGAAACAAACAGAGAGGGAAAGGAAGACTTCTAATTTCAGAAGAATGCCATGCTGGCCATCACACGAAGAGTCACACTGCCAACCTAGGAGAAACGGTGACGAAGAATGGGATACTTACACGGCTTAAAGGGCCCCCCACGCACACAGATTGATTACTTGTCGGAAGGGAAAACAGGCTAGCAATACAGTGGGGAAGAGGACCACCCCCGACTGGGTGATCAGAGCCGCCATCACCCAGGGAGAGGCAAGTGGACGTGTGTCCTCAGCGACACCACACGCAAGTGCGAACCGCAGTCATTACGGAGGGAACAGCAGCAAATCCAAAGTGACAGCCGTTTTATTCTTTAAAAGGGGAGAGCCGGGCGTGGTGGCACACGCCTGTAATCCCAGCACTCGGGAGGCTGTAGCAGGAGGACTGTTTCGAGATCAAGACCAGCCTAGGCTACAAAGTGTGCTCAAGGCCAGCCTGAACTGCATAGCACGACCCTGTCTCTAAAAGACAAAAAAAGGGGCGGGGGGTAGCTACATTCTTCAAAAATATCAACTTCATTAAAAAACAAAGACTGTGAAAAGGATTCATATAAAAATTTTAAAAGGCGATTTTAGAAAACAGGTGACAACTAAAACTCCAATATTTAATCCTACATTTGGTCTAATACTAAAAGGAAAAAGGAAATTCTGTACAATAGGACATTATGTGGGTCAGTAGAAAAAATTGAAACACAACCACTATTAGATAAAAGTCATATCAATTTCAAATTTACTGAGGCTAGCTGTATTGCAGAGAATATCTCTCTTAGGAAATACAAAGCAAAAATATTAAGGGGAAATGTGCCCTGCTGTATGCAACTTCCTCTCAAATACTTTAGAAAAAAGCAGTGCCATGTGTATACTCACAAACAGTGGTAATGCAGATGGGGTTAGCTGGTAACCCTGAATCCATCGGAACTGAGAATACAGGTGTCAGGGCTGGGGATTTACCTCAGCAGCACAGCACCTGCCTGGCAAGCGCAAGGTCATGAGTTCGATTCCCGGTACCAGAAGAAAAAAAACAAAAAAAAAAGAGAATACAGGTGTCCTTTTACTCGCTTTGCTTTTTCCATCTTTCTATAAATTTGAATTTTCAACGCAACTGAGAAGAACTTCTCTGCAATACGTCTGGCAGGCTTGAGGGAGCTGAGCAAAAAAGGAAGACGGGGCTACGGATGTAGCTCAGCAGCACAGCGTCTACCTGGCAAGTGCAAGGTCCCGAGTTCGATTCCCAGTACCAAAAAAAAGGAAGAGGCCGTCCCTCACACACCCGGGGGCACAGTGACCTCGCAGGAGGGGCTGAGCCTTGGTCATGGCTTAGATACACTGGCAGGCACATGCTGGTTCCTGGCCACTTCTGAGAGCTGAAAGGAACCCTGTACCTTCTGCTAAAGCAGCAGCTGAGGAAATCTCCCCACCACACCCTCCCCTGGTCACCGGGGGGCACCTGCAAGTAGAAAGCAGGCCAAGGAGCCTGCGAAGGAAAAGAAATGCCCTCTAGTGACAATAATGATGACAATAATTATGACTCGCCCCTAAGACCACTACTATGAGTAATTTACACAGCCCTTCAAGGTAGGGTTCTTCAACTGCACCCATTTTACAGGTGTAAAAACTGAGGCACACGGAAGAGAAGTAACCTGTCCCAGGCACACAATAAGTGGCAAATCAGCCAGGAATGAAACATATGGAAGGAAACGTGGTATAATGATACCACAGACACACAGGGGAAGAGAGAGTGCGCAATGCTGGTAAGTCCCTGGGCTCAGGACCCTGAAGCTTTAGTGAAAGCCATGGCAGCAGATGGGTGAGAGGAAGGAAACCAGGGCAAAAAGAGTGAAATCACATGAACTGTTTCAGTGGATCAGGAAGGCGAAGCAATGCCAAGGAGGCTGTGCAGAGGCCAGGCGCGCTGACGCAGCTGTCCAGAAGTCAGGGGCAGGCTTCCACATCTAAGGTGAACAGAGCTAGACTGAAGCATCCCGGCATTCTTCTAAGATACATGTGAGCCTTCAGGCTAGAAACGTCAGAGACCAAGGCAACGTGTTCTACGGAAATGCCATTCTATGCCTTTATTTTTTACCCTCAGGGGAGAAAAGTCTACAGTAGCATAGTATTAAAAAGCAAAACAAGGCTTGTGTGGTGGTGCACCCCTGTAATCCCAGCACTTGGGAAGCTGAAGCAGGAGGATCACTGCCAGTTCAAGGTCAGCCTGGGCTACGTAGTGAGTTCAAGGCCAGCCCTGACCTTCAACTACATTGCAAGACTCAAAAAACCAAATAAACCCAAAACTATTTGGACTCCAGGTTTAACTCAGTGGTAAACTGCCTACACAGCAACCTAAAAGCCCTGGGTTCAAACCACAGCACTGGAAGAAAATTATGTGTGTGTGTGTGTGTGTGTGTGTGTGTGTGTATACACACACACACACACATATACTTATACATTTGTGTGTGTATCTACAGACAGCCTCTTTGGAGACCCCTCTCCAGAATAAAAATACACAAACTAGCAGGTATATTGAAATTATTTAGCCCTAAATACAAATGTTCTTTAAGTGATGAGTTCAAATCCATTTCCCTGACCCACTGACTTACAAACAAGTTGAGAACCCTAACACTCTAGGTATAATGTTCTTCTGCCCTCTCAAAATAATGGAAATTGAGTAATGTTGTCAAGCTAAAGATTACCTTTATAGCCAGACATGGTGGCACACATCCGTAATCCCAGTACTCAGGAGGCTGAGGCAGGAGGACCACCATGAGTTCAAGGCCAGCATGGGCTACATAGTAAGACACTCTCTCAAATAAAACAAAACAAAAGTATTTCTTTTAGTTGTTAAAGACACAAGGCTTTTTGTTTTTATTTTTTTAATTTTTTTTTTTTTTACTTTTTGAGACAGGGTCTCACTATGCAGTTCAGGCTGGCCTTGAGCTCACTTTCTAGCCCAGGCTGGCCTCGAACTCGCAAGAGTCCTCCTGCCTCAGCCTCTTGAGTGCTGGGATTACAGGCGTGCACCACCACGCCCAGCTTTGTTTTTAAATATTAAAGAGCTCGAATGTCGTGGGATTTCATTCCCTCCCTCAGCCCATCTCCCTCCAAACACATTTTCAGGGCCCAGAGACTGGCTTCCAAAACGTACAAGAACTCGTTTCCACCACGGAGACATGTTTCTGCTTCTCCTTCTCTCAGACAAAACAGTTGATATTTGCCATCTACCTAGTTAACTATAATATACTTTTTATTTTTTTAATTTACTTTAAAAATAAAAAAAGGAAAACATATTAACAGACATCCACTTACAAAATAGCATAAGAACCATACAAGCAATATAGAGTTACAGACAAAGTGGCAGGAAATTAACAGTGGTTGTTGTATTACATATTGATATCTCAAAGTGGTTTCTCAGGAAAACAAATAGAGACATGCAAGATTGATCAAATAATTAATCATTAACTGATCCTTTCGGTAAAGCGATAGAAGTCAGCAGTACAGCTATGTTAGCTATCCTGTGTATACATACCTACGTGATTTCCCCTTCTTTCTTTATAATATACTTTTTTAAACTCCAGATATTTTGTTGTACAACTAGAATGTGAGCTGAAGTTTTGGGGTCACTACTCACACTAGTTGGCAGTTCCCTTGACTCAGGTAAAAGCTCTCCAGCCAGTGCTTCTCCAACTTTAGTAAGCATGGGAACCACCTGGGGACCCCGTGAAAACACAACCCCGACTCAGCGGGTGTGGAGGGGCCCCAGGTGCTGCCTTTCAGACGAGCTCCGGGCGCTGCCTGAAGCCGAGGCCAGGGTCACCCCAGAGCGGCCGCGGCCGCCTGAGCGTGGAGAGGGAGCTCTACAGCCATCACCAGGTCCGGGCAGGACGGGTTCAGCACAGTGCGTCCCCAGGTGATTTCGCACCTGTGCAAACACCAGAGCGCACGAACCCAAACCAGGAAGGCTCCCGCCTCACTAGGACGATGACTTTATGGACCACCATCGTACGTGCTATGACGGTGAATGTGGACTGTCCGCACGACTGGCCTGGAACCCGAACTGCCCAGGGGATTAGGCAGCACACTTTGGGTGAGCCTGGCAGGTCGTGAGGGCATAAGCTCAGGGTCTCATGTCTGGTCCCTCACCCCTTCCTCTCCGGAGCTCGTCCCCTGCGCTGCTTCCGGCCGCCACGAACTGAACGTCTTTGCTGCACTGTGCCCTTCTTCCCTGGAGCCCCTGCCTTTGAGCCAGCTGACCACTGCCTAAGTCCTCTCAAAACGTGGTCAGATTAAGTGTAAATCCTCCACGTTGTGGGCGTTGGGTTGGGGTTCCAGCTACAGAAGCTGGAACACTAATCCACGTTGATTCACTGCTGTGTCAGTCTGATTTCTGTCCCTGTGACGAAGGACCTGTTCCGGCTCACGTTTCAGAGGCTTCACTGCACGGTCACTGCGCTGTGGTGCGGCAGAACACCACGCGAGCAGCCACACTGCAGAGAACGACCTCCTGGAAGCAAAGAGAGCCCAGAGCCCAGGTCCCAACACCCTCCCCAAAGGCATGACCCAGTGACCCATTCCCTCCATGCTCCCCCAAAAGGTGCCACGGGCGGCTGACCAGAGCTTCACCACATGAGCGCTAAAAAAGAAAAAAAAAAAGAGAGAGAGACCAAAACAAAACAAACACACAAACACACACGAGCCCCTGAGTCTTTGGGGGACAATCTAGAGACAAACCGTAATAACTGCTAACTAAAATGGTATTTGGCCCAGAACGGCTTGTTTTTTGTTTTTCTGACATTCTACAAAGTATATATTCTGAAAATAAAAGACTACGCAGCCAGAGGCACAGTGGGTGTATATGTGTGTTCCCGCTATCCCAACCATCCTCAAAGCAGGCAGCTTCAGACAGCACGATCAGCTATGTCATCATGCGGCACACACCTGCCCGGCCTTTCTACTGAGAGGTAACTTTGAGTCTGCAATTACTGGGACAACGGCTCAGCAACAAGGGAGGAAAGCCAGCCTTCCCGTGAAGAGTATTCATGACGTACTTGGGAGGACACGGTCTCCGTGGTGAGATTACTGGGAGATAAAGAGGGTTCGTCCAAGCTGACTGCTCCCCGATTGCTGACTGAGTTTAGAGAGTGCTCTACGGGGGTGTATAAAGGCAGCCGACCGTCAGACCCTAAAAGGCAACTGGCAGCCCCAATTTTAATTCGCAGAACCTTCCACAATGCTTACACAGCTGTTCCTGGCAACTGGAGGCGCAGATGAAGCACCTTCCCGGAGGGAGTGGGAGCTTTTCAGGGACGGTGGGCACTTACTGAAAATTAATGCTGACCGCAAGCGCCAGGCGCCACCAAGCTGCGGCATCCAACACATCCAAATACCACCGCGCCACACAGCGCGGCGCCGGGACTCCCTCTTACACTCTCACAAGCTGGGCCAGCTGTGTACAGCGGGTCAGCTGTTAAAAACACTGACAAACATGGCCACTTGTTCCTAAATTTTACTAAGACACCAAGTTTCATGCCATCTCTCTCTGAATCTCTTCCTCTTGTTAAGAAATGCCTTCTCCAATTCCAAATTTCACCTCCTTTCCTTCTTAAAGACAACAGAAGAGTATCAACGCCACAAGTAAACTCAAGGGCAGCCTATGATCCTGACAGCAAATCCATGGCTGGAGCACACCGAGCCCTAACATTTAAAAAAGACCTGAATCTATTATTGTGAAGACTCGGCGGCCTTCTCTGAGAATTTTATAAAATGTCACCAACAAGTGAGCATCCAAAGCACCTTTTGATTTATCCCCGGAAGTTCTCTGTTAGAAGGTAAGATCACTGAGTGTGGATGAGAAGAAGGCAAGGGATGAAAAAATACTTTCCTGAAAGTACCCACAACTAAGAAACCATAGATACACCGTCCTGGCACCCTGACAGATCAAGATAAGTACGTATCTGAGGTCAAATCTCACCAGGGCTGAGATCGCTAACCACCAACCCACTTCCTCTCACACACACTGCTAGACAACCTCTCCCAGCACCTCCTGCAGACAGACGGGGCCAGATGACTGCGTTTTAGCCAAAGGAAGATGATGTACGCGTGTGCACGCGCAAGTGTGCGGCTCCTCCGGATGCAGCGCTGGGAGCGTTCTCACAGGGTCTGAAACGGGTATCCGACCGGGCGGTGTCCGCGGGTTCCCAACAGCTGACCTCTTGGTGACAGCGCGTCCACCTGTGCAATGTGACGGGACTGCCTCTGACTCGGGCTTCTCTTCTGCTCAGCAAACGTTTTCTGAACAAAGCTGGATGCAGCGGTCTGGAATGCATCTTCCAGAACGAGTATTTGAAATACCTGATACTCTTTGGTGCTACGCAGAAGGCACTATGAAACCATGGAGGCGGTGAGCAGCCTTCAAGGAGCAGCATTAAGGGAAAGAAACGCAGCCGGACACACTGCGCGGTCCCGAGCGCGTGCGTTCGGACAGACGGAAACAGCCCAGAGGCTGCTGGGGCCTGGGGGTTCGTGCGGGAGGGAGGAGAGGGGGATGCGGACAGCGTGCGGATTTCAGGGCAGGGAAACGATTCTGAAAGCTGCTGTAACGGCAGATGTTTGTGGTGTGTGTTTATCAAAACTCACCAACTGGCCCACAGGGTGAGGGACCCCTACCGTAAGTGATAGAGAGCGAAAAGTAATCTATCATGTTAATCAGCTGTAACAAACGTAATGTGTGGTTAATAAGGGACGTAAAGGAGCACGGAACACTGGGTCATCTGTTCAAGGTTCTGTAAGCCTAAAAAATAAGATCTATTACGTTTAGAAACAAACACATTTCCCCTCATCAGCCCCTTCAAGTAGAGGAAAACACTGAGGGTACTGGAAGTCCTCTGCGGGGCCTATCCATCATCAAGGCTTCCCCAGAGAAAGGGCCCTAGTAAGCTGTGGCGGCGCACGCCTGTAATCCCAGCACTCAGGAGGCTGAGGCAGGAGGATTGTTGCGAGTTTGAGGCCAGCCTAGGCTACAAAGTGAGCTCAAGGCCAGCCTGGACTGCACAGCGAGACCCTGTCTCAAAAAGACAAAAAAAAAAAAAAGGACCCTATTGTTCCAAAAGCAAGTCCCATAATAAAAGAAGCGATGGGCTGGGGATTTAGCTCAATGTCACAGCACCTGCCTCGCAAGTGTGAGGTCCTGAGTACAAAAAAAAAAAAAAAAAAAGCCTCAGGTTGATGATTATCAAGCTGCATTATCAATGCAAAGTAGAAGGTCACCTGAGAAACTCAGGTTAAATTCCTATCAAGAACAATGTCCGTGGTTTGAGCATCTGTCAAGCTAAAGGTGCAGCAAATTAGGGAGTATTATTCCACAGCATTACCTTAAAGAATCTTCCACCTCAGGTGATGGTGGTTTACAAAACTGGCTGGTAAGGTAACATCTTTCTGAAACTAAACAGAAACCAGTATCTATTTAATGTACGATGAAGGCCTACACTGGGTCCTTAAAGTCTCTTTCTTGAGAAAAAAACTCCAGGAAAAGCAGGGCACAGTGGCACACACCTATAATCCCAGTGTTCTGGGAGGCTGAGGCAGGAGGGTTATGAATTCAAGCCCATCCTGGCCACATAGTGAGGTTGAGGCCAGGTTGGAACAGACAGAGATCCTTTCTCTCAAAAATAAGTCTTCTCCAAGGAAAACAGCCGGCCAAGACGCCAACCCCCCCGCCCAGTGACGCGGGGCGCTGCAGCCCCGTCCCTTCTGTGGCCCCAGCCTCTCCTCTAACAGTGGGCTCAACACTGAGCCCACACGCTGATAAAAACAGCAATCCAACCTTAGGTTCCCCTAAGAGGCTGTGATTGAGAAACATCACCCTCTGGTGAAATCCGGCCTCCCTCACAACGGGGTGAAAGGACACAGAGAAACCGTGGGTGGACCCTACCCTAACAGGAAGAGCACTGCTTGAAACGTGCGGATCCAAACCCAATGGTTTTTCTCTGACGTGACTTCCCACTTTTAAGCACTTGACTTCCCTTTAGAGATTTTAGTTGGCTGGTTAGGAAAAAACAGAAAAAGGCGCAGGGAGGCCATGAGACCTTCCACACTGCCCTGGGTAAATCAAGTGCAACTCTGCAATAGAAACTAGAAGCTGCCTCTCAGGGAGCTGCAACGCGGCCGCCTCTCCCTGCGCAACGCTGACTCAGCACGGGCCCCTCGGACACACGCCTCAGCTCTGCACCGTCACCGCCAGCTCCCGGATGTTAAGCCATCTGTCTCAGAGTTCTCCAAAGATACAGAGAGATGACCGATGGACAGATACAAATCTGTGACTATCTGCTAGTATTCAACACTGTATCCCTTTCACCTAGCAAATCAGCAGCTACAAACCTCCCTTCAGAAACGTGTATCACAAAAACACACTAAGATACGCAAGAGGATACTAACTAATGGCCCTAGGTACTTTAACTGCAGGATACCACGTGGTCTTTAACAACAGTTAGATCTTTATGGGCAGTTCTGTAAAACGTAAAGCATTAAAAAGCAAGAAGAAAAGGAAGATCATGAATAAAAAAAGAGCAGTCATTATTATCAACCATACAAAATAATAAGGATTATAAAGGAATTCTGTAAACTGCATGCCAACAAATTAGACCAAAATGGACTAACTCCTAAAAAGACAGAGAAGACTGAAAATAACTCAATGAGAAACAGAAGATCTGAAAACATCTCTAACAAGTAGAGACTGAAAAGCCACCCACAAGGAAAAAATCCAGCCCCAGATGGCTTCACATTAATTATCTACCAAATATTTAAGCAATGATAGCAATTCATCATAAACACTTTTTAAAACTAGAAGACAGCCAGGGATATAGCTCAGTGGCACAGCGCCTGCCTGGCAAGCACAAGGTCCTGAGTTTGATTCCTGGTACCAAAATAAAATAAAAATAAAAATAGAAGAGAATCAAATACTATCTGCAGCTTAGTTTATGAGGCTATTATTACCCTGATAAAACAACCAAAGATATTAAAAGAAAAAAAAATATATATATAGACCAGAGTCTCCATTAAATATAGACACAAACTCCCTCAACAAAATATGAGCAAGGTTTCATAACATGAACAAGTGAAATTTATCCCAGGAATGTAAGGTTGGTTTATCATCCAAAAATCAGTGTAATAAATCCTATTAATAGTATAAGCAGCTAAAACCATGATCCTCACAATAGGTACAAGAAACAGACAGGGCATGAACAAGATTCATCACCTCTCTATGTTAAAAACACCCCACAAACTAGGAATAGGAAGGGATTCCCTCTGCCTGATGAAGGGCATCTGTGGGAATCCACAACTAATATCTCAGTGACAGAGACGAGTGAATGCTGTCCCCTCAAGATGGGGACAGATAGGGTACCAGCTCTCACCAGGCCCACCCAAGACTGTACTGAGAGTGCTAGCAGGATACTTAGATAAGGCAATGAACGAAAAGCCATCACTGTGGAAATGCAGAAAAACAATCTCTATTTACAGACAGCATGATCTCATCCGTAGAATCCTCTAAAAACATAGAACTCACCCAGGCCTAATGGTGCACACCTGTAATCCTAGCACTCTGGGAAACTGAGGCAGGAGGAGACCACAAACTTGAGCCCAACCTGGGCAACTTAACTACTTAAAGGGCTGGAGGTGTAGCTCAATGACAAGGCCCTGGATTTAATCCTTACTACTGGAAAACAAAACAAAACCCAAACTATTAGAATGAGTTCAGTAAATTTCAAATTTATAGGATATAAGACCAATATTCAAAAATGACCAGCTATCTAGTCAATTACACTGAACAATCTGAAAATGAAATTAAGCAAAGTTCCATTTGCGATAGCACTGGAAAAAACACATTTAACAACAGGAAAGTACTGAAAGCTATAAAATATTTTTGAAAAGTTAAAGACAGCCTAAATAAATGGGACGCTTCATATTCATGGATCAGAAGATTTAATACTGTTCAAACAGCATCCAAGTCAACTGACACAGTCAGTGTAAGCCCAATGAAAATCCTAGCTGATTTTACAACAATTTACAAAATGATCCTAAAATTCATAAGGAAATTCAAGGGACCCAGAGCAGCCAAAACAGTCTTGAAAAACAGCTAAGTTAGAAGATTTCTGCTCTCCAATTTCAAAACTTACTACAACATGACAATAATCAAAACAGTGAGGTGTGGATATAAAGACAGGCATATAGAGCAATGGAACAGAATTAAGACCACAGAATTAAATATTTAAAGTCAACTGATGTCTGATGAAGTGCCAAGACAATATAATGAGGAAAAATAGTATTTTCATCAAATGGTGCTGCAGAAAAATAGCTATTCAGCTTCAAAAGAGCCCAGCATGATGGTGCACGCCTGTAATCCCAGCACTCAAGAGGCTGAGGCAGAAGGATGGCACCATGTTCAAGGCCAACTTGAACTACACACTAAGCCCTGTCTCCAAAAAAACAAATACAAGAAAAAAAATGTGAAAGAGTAAAACTAGATCCCTACCTCAAACCACACACTTAGAACCAAAGACCTTCGTAAAGGCTTAAACTATAAAAACTCTTAGAAGAAAACACAGCCATAAATGGCTAACTTAAGCAATGGTTTCCTAGCTATGACACTGAAAGCATAAAGAACAACAAAACATAGAGAGCTGGAAGTTTAGCTCAGTGGCAGAGCACATGCTCAGCATGCAGGAGAACCTGAGTTCAATCCCAGCATACACCCCACCAAAAATGAAAACATGGATAAACTGACATCACTATTACAAATTTTCATATTTAATCAAGAAAGTGAAAAGGTAATGCACAGAATGGGAGAAAATACTGTAAAATCATGTATCTTACAATGGGCTTGGACCTCCAAGACTATTACAACTCAATAGTAAAAGACAAAATTTTAAAATATGCCAAAGAGATGAATAAAGATCTCCCCAAAGATATACAAATGGACAATTAATATACAAAAAGAAGGCCAGTATCAGAAACCGTTAGGGAAATGCAAGTCAAAACCACTTCACACTGCTGGGCGTGGTGGTGCACACCTGTAATCCCCTCACTCAGGAGGCTGAGGCAGGAGGACTGCTGAGTTTGAGGCCAGCCTGGGCTACAAAGTGAACTCAAGGCCAGCCTGAACTATGTAGTGAGACTCTATCTCAAAAATAAATAAATAAATAAATAAAAATAAACACCACTTCACATTTCACACCCCCTAGAATGACTATAAGCAAAAAGATTAAAATATCAGAAATTGGTGAGGATCTAGAGGAACAGGAATCTTCATGCACTCCTGGCAGGGATGTAAAATAGTGCAGTCACTTTAGAAAAATACAGCAATTCCTCAAAAGGTTAAACACAGTTATCATATGACCCAGTGATCGCACTGCTAGGCACATATTCAAGAGAGATGAAAACATAAGTCCACACGAATACACATGAGTGTTCACAGCAGCCCCAAAGTAGAAATTAACCAAATCCTCCTCAACTGATGAATGAATAAAATATGGCATATCCATACCAGGGAACAGTATGCAGCAATAAAGAAATTAAGTGCTGATATATGTGTGCTACACTATGGGTAAACCTTGAAAAATTATGCTAGGTGAAAGAAACCAGTCACAAAAGACTCCACATGTTGAATCCATTGTATGAAATATCCCCAATAGGAAACTCCGGAGAGACGAAGTGGATTCCTATTGGCCTAGGGCTAGGGACGAGGGGTTGGAAGAGGCAAAAGGACCAACTGCTTTGGGGTACAGGGGCTCTGGGGGCTGGCGTTCTAAAGGAGACTGTGTAAGGACTGCACAAGTGCGTGAATACACTCAAGACCAGTGGATCACAGACCAGGGGATTTGTACGGTATGAGAATTATCTCTCAATAAGTTTTTAGTTTTTAAAAAAGAAATACAGAATAATACGTGGAGTAGGATCTTACATGCATAAAAGTTTTACATAAGTGCGAGCACTCACATATGGAAAATATTTTCTGGGGAAAAGGTCAATAAAATAAGCAGTAGTTACCTTTGGGAAAGAGCATCACATTTCAGCTTTCATTTTATTTGTTTGTTTTTGTTTTTTTGTTTTTCTCCGGTACCAGGAACCGAACTCACGACCTTGCACTTGCCAGGCAGGCGCTTTGCCGCTGAGCTAAATCCCCAGCCCCTCAGCTTTCATTTTAAACCCTGCTGGTCAGTTCAGGTATAGCTTGTTGTAACAGAAAATGTAATTGTTTTAAAAATAAAAAGAATATGGGTTTGATACGGTATTTAAAACGGTACAGTACCGGCATAAGAACAAACAAAACATGAAAGAAACTCAAGTCCAGAAATAGGGGCTGGGGGTTTAGCTCAGCGGCACAGCGCCTGCCTGGCAAGCACAAGGTCGTGAGTTCAATTCCGGGTACCAGAAAAAAAAACAAAAACAAACAAACAAACAAAATAACAGAAATAGATTCATGTATGCAAAGGAATGTAATATATAAAAAACAGTTACATGTCATGCATGGAGAAAAGACCAGTTATTCTCCAATCCAAACAGAAATTCCTCACGAAATAAAAAGCTATACAGGTAGCCAGACAGATACAGGGATCACTAGAAAGTGTTCACAATAGAAACGTTAGAGAAACCACGTTACTTTTATAACCTGAGTACTGATCTGAGACGAAAAAGAAACTGAAAAGTTACTAGGAAATGAAAAGATTTGACTACATACAATTTAAACTATTACGATAAAACATATATACAAATACACATGTATATGTTAAAAAGGTGATAGCCACAGAGAAATTATTTATACCAGACAGAAGTTTACATACTTTGCAGCATACACATAATTCAATAGGTAACATCCTAAAATAATGGAACAAATCAATTTCTTCAGTTTTTAATACCATTTATCTTCATCCAGTAGAGTAACTGTTCCATTTACTCTTAGTTGTTTATTGTAACCTACTTATAATCACACTTTTTTTCTTTCTCGTGGTACTGGGGATTGAACTCCGGGCCTTGTGCATGCCAGGCCAGCATCCCCAGCCCTTACAATCATACCTTATCACAGGTACCCACAGTCTCAGGGAGGTCTGGAATGGATTCCTAGCAAATGGGAGGGCAGGGATAAATTAGTATTTTTAGACACTATGAAATCTCGAATGGACTGAGTTACAGGCTGATTCTGGAGACGTCACTGACGGGACTAAAACACCGCACAGAAGGGAAGCACAGCCTCACATCTAAGGTGTGCATTTTTATCACTCTCACTTGGTCCTCTTCCGCAGCCAATATAAACGGATGTTTATCATAATCACTGCAGCTAAAAGAGATCTGAGACGCGTATATAACGAGCAAGCTTTCCTGTGTTTGAAAGTCTCGGGGTAGTGTTCGCGTAAAGCCAAAATGCAAGCTTGGGGATATTCTTTGTCTGGCCCTCACTCAAACTTGTGAATATATCTAGGTACAAGATTATGACCAGGCAACTAACACCAAAAGTTAACACTGACCACTCTCTGCTGAGAGCAGCTGTCAACTTAAAGGTTCCTCGAGGTGCCCGCACAGCCGGGCCCAGCCGAGGCGGGCGGCGGGCGCCTGCTGCTCCTGGGAGAACACATGGGGCGCTCTCCTCGGACGGTGCAGCCGCTGATCCTCAGGAATACCGTGCTGCGAAAGCAACGGGTACACTGCGCAGGCACTCAGCTTGGTTCAGCACCGAGAGCACTCCTCCGGAGCCTCCGCGGCCACGGCGGACATGTCCCGTCATCTCCCTGACACGCGGCAGTACCCACCGATCACACTTCCATTCCGATGCCTGGAACCGGCTTAGCCACACAAACCCAGGCTGCCCCGCGACGCCAGGGCGGCCCCGGGGAAGTTCGCACTGACTTCCAGCCGAGCTCCAGAGCTACAGTAAGAAGACAGCATGAATTTGACAATTATCACTTATTGTATAATTAATAAAAGGAATTATACCTGTCACTATTATTTCCCTTATTCCCCCTTCACTTTCAGCAAACTATCTTCCACCTTCAAAAACCCGAGCAACAGCCAAGTAGATATGCGACCTGCACCTTTAGAAGCAGCTCACACTCACAGGGCTATAAATCACGACACAGAACCGCAACTGCAACCGCAACTGCGGGCAACACTCCGCCCAGCTCTTCTCTCCTTTCTCTCACTCCCAGTGTTAGCCCTGCACAAGAGGATGGCAGGGTCACACATCTCACACCCTGAGCGGGGCCGGCCGGTGGCCAGGCTTTCAAGGAAAGAGGCCCGGAAGGTCCCACCCAGCTGGCTCAGGCCCCAGGAAGAAAGCTGGGGCCTCTGACAGCAGGAGGAGCCACGGCCTGCGGGGCTTGGCAGAGGTCTTCAGGACTGGCCGCATACAGGCAGAGCCTCCAACAATCCACAACCCTACGAAATCAGAAATTCTGAGCCCCACGGGACCCCACCGTGGAAAAAGACACTACTTCATGCAAGAAACTCTTTCAAAAAGTGTATAAAATTCCGTGCGCAGGCCTGCTGCTGTGTGAGGGATCAGGGTCCCACCAAGGCCGTACCACCCCTCCCCGCCCCGCTAGCCAGGGCCTGGGGGCTGCCCTGACGGGAAAGGGTTTCCTCTGCCCAGGGTGGGGCTGGGCGAGGACAGGAGGAGGGGGGGAGGGGGGAAGGGAGAGGAGGAGGAGCAGGAGGAGGAGCAGGAGGAGCAGGAGGAGCAGGAGGAGCAGGAGGAGGAGCAGGAGGAGCAGGAGGAGCAGGAGGAGCAGAGGAGGAGCAGGAGGAGGAGCAGAGGAGGAGCAGGAGGAGGAGCAGGAGGAGCAGGAGGAGGGGATGGAGCCAGAAGGGCTGTGGGCAGGTCTGCAAGGCAGACTTGCTTTTGCTGCTCTGCGCTCCCCGCTTGTGGCTGAAAGAAACAGACACAAGCCTCCGGTCTCATCACAGGAGGGCCGGCCCGGGGAGACGCAGCACAGGAGCACCAAGCTCCAGCCGCGGGAAGAAAAGAAGTGCAAAGACCGCGGGGCCTGGTCACCTGTGGGCCCTGTGACACTGCTGAGTGCATCCTTCCTAGTTCTTAGCATCTAGCAACTCAACCCGCTGGTGACGCCCTTCGAGACTGACATAAAAAGATAATGCATTTGTTGAAAAAGATTGCCGTGTGGAGTTCAAATCTCAGCTTCTCCCCCCCCCCCAGCTCGATAGCCTCGGGCAAGTCCCCACCCACTCTGGCCCTTTTCGCCGGTATGTTTAAAACTTCAGAAACCAAGCAGACTCTGTATAGCTGCCATTTGGGATAAATACGACATTTGAAAGTAGCAATCCCCTAGTCAGGCACGGTGGCGCACCCTGTAATGCTCTATTCAGAAGGCTGAGGCAGGAGGACTGCGATGAGCTGCAGGCCAACCTAGGCTACACGGTGAGTTTTAGGCCAGCCTGAACTATATAGTGAGATCCTGGCTCAAAAAGAACAAGAAGTACCCATTATCATTGTCCGACAACATGCATTCCTTTAACTTTCTTCCACGAGCCATGCATACACTGCCTATAGGAATTCAACCCCATCTGATTCTCAAGGGGTTCCAAGGATGACATCACAGAACAGCATGGCCACCCCTGTCATACTGCAGGGAGACAACAACCCCCGTCAAAGCCAAAACTGAACTTTACTTCTCCCACTCCAAAACCAGACACTCTCTCCCCTTGTCATCTACGTCCCTTCTGGACTTCATCAGTCACGCCAGGGCCCCGTCACCCACGCATCAGCCAGAGCGCCTCCGGCCTGTGTTCACCTTCAGCCTCGTCTCCTGCACCTCCAGCCCAAGCCGCAACACTGCCCTGGTGCTAGGAGCTGTCCCAACCTTTCAACCCGGAGTCCAGAGCTGACAGTACCGCCAAGGTTAAAAGTAAAGAACTGTTAGTGCACTTGGAGGAAGCCTGGCAAGGAGTGGGAGCACAAGCCACAGACCAGCAAGAGGAGGAGTCAGCATTTTAAGGATGTAAGTTTCTATCTTATGTCAGCATAAGAAGATGCAGTCATAGCTGAAATTTTCATGGGGGAAGTCATCCAAATATAGGAAATGCCAACTAATAAGAACCGCTACCCCAAATATGATACTCTGCGCAGTCAAAGACACGGCAGACACCATGTGTCCCTTAACCTATGGCCACAGCTTAGAAGCAGTAACTACTTATAACCTGTCGATTAATTTTATAGAGTGCCTGTCTCCACTTCAGGAAAAGGGAGAGCGGCTATTAAATGCGTGCTTCTCGTGTAGCAGGCTCCGTGTTCTGTGGTCTACAAGGATCCTCCCCCTGGATCCTAACTGCAGCCCTAGGAGAAGTGCTGTAATCACTCAGAGACCTTCCTGTCACATAATGACACTAGGGTCAATAACCGTGGTCTGTATGATGCTGAGCAGGAAGCTGCCGCTGTCTGCCTTTGTGTAAGTGTATCTACACTGCTCCCATAACAGTGAAGTCACCCAACAGAGCACTTCCCACACTGTGTATCCCACTGCCCCACAACACACAGCTACATTAACACTGCACGAATAGGGACGGAGCAGGGACGGAGCAGAGACGCCTCCGAGCTAATCCTCACAAGAGGAGAACGCTCTGCCTCCAAGGAGAAAGTACTTGTCCACTAGGCTGTGGATGAAAGTCTCTGAATCCTCAGTGTGCCCATCTCTTGGAGTCATCCAGTAACCCTATGAGGCAACACGACCATAACCGTTACCCGAGAAAAGCGCCCTCCACACCCGCAGCTTGGAGCGCGTCTGCGTAATGTTTCTAACGAGGGGGAAGGGGGGCGCCCGCCCAGAAAGGGCGCGAGGGAGGTTCTCTGGCGCTGCCGTGGCTTCTCTCTGCACCCTGTCCTTCACTGATGCCTGGAACCTTCCCCTGGGAATAAAGCTCCCCGCTGTGGAGACCCTCCATACTGTCAGGGTTGGCCTGTGTGACCGATAAAGTGCAGAAGCGATCATATGCGACTGCTAACCTGAGGTCACAAAAGACATTCCCATCTCCGGCTTTTCCTCACTCCTGACACAAGAGAAAGGCGTCAAGCAAACCCTCAAGCGCCTCCATGAAGAGGGCCGGTGGGGAGGAACGGGGGCTCCTCCGGCACTACCCCAGCGAGCCCTCTGAAGCGGCCCCTCAGTCCATTCCGCCTTCAGGTGACCCCGCCGTGCTGTCTCCTTGACAACAGTCTTATGAGAAACCCGCAGCCGTACCATCCAGGTTCCTGACCTTTCCCTGGAATAGTAAGTGTTCCTTAAGCCACAAAATTTGAGACAGTTTTCTAAGGAGAAATAGAGAACCAACACAGAAACCTCAGACACCCGAAGCCCCCAGCCTTCCACAGAAGAAGCTGAAGAATCCCTGCGCAGGAGACGGGCACAGGCCGCAGAGCCACGGGAGCAGAGGCACGAGGGGAGGGCGCGGGTGCGGACAGGGCGGGAAGCCGCAGTGGGCCCTGCTGCTCCCCACCGCAAGAGCCGATGGATTTAATTTTCCTAAAGTCCTCCCTAGGCTGGCGGGCCAACAATTGCCAAAAAGAGAAGTGACCAGCTGATACAATGACTAAAGCCCGTCCAAAGCCCCCACTTAGAACATCGGAAATATTCTTTTTTTTTTTGGTCTTTTTTTGAGACAGGGTCTCGCTATAGAGTTCAGGCTGTCCTTGAGCTCACTTTGTAGCCCAGGCTGGGCTCAAACCTACAATGATCCTCCTGCCTCAGCCTCCCAAGTGCTGGGATTACAGGCGTGCGCCACCATGCCCAGCTGTAATACTCATTATTTTGATAGAAGAGTGGTCACTCAGGAAGCTTCATTTTCACCTCCCGTTCCCCAAGACCAGCTCGCTCACGTTCCACAGCAACATCTTCTCAGTCAACTACCAGATCCTAATTTTGTGAACCTTAGTAGAGCTCAGACGCAGGGGAAACCATAAATCCAGAAAACAGTGCTCACTGTTAAAATATGCAGGGTATTTTATTATATTGTTCTACTTGTATTTTAAAACACAGTTGATCGAGCCAGGCATGATAGTGCTTGCCTGTGATCCCAGCTACCTGGGAGGCTGAAGCAGTAAGATCACAAGTTTAGTGAGGCTATTTGGGGCAATCCAGCAAGAACTGGTCTCAAAAGAAAACAAGGGCTTGGAGATGTAGCTTAGTGAGTGACACAGCATTTGTCTAGTAAGCACCAGGCCCTGTGCTCCATCTCCTGTACCAGGGAGGAAGGGAGGGAAAGAGGGAGGAAGGGAGGGAAAGAAGGAGGGAGGGAGGGAGGAAATTCAAAATCCACAACTCAAGAACAATCCCAATATACACTTCGAAAAATATATCCAAAGACATCCTCCTGAACAGTCCGAAGCTCCTGAAATCCTCATTAGAGACAAAAGCAAAAAAACCAAAATAATGAATTCCCCTTGGCCCCACCACGTGTAAACATTTAGTTCCACTTCACCCACATCCATAAAACACACATTAAATGCTGGGGCTTCCACCTAATCAAGAACAACCTCAGGCAGTTTCTATTCAAATGCAGAAAATCACAGGCCCTGACATTCCTTTCCTCCGCCTACCGCTAATGACCAGAACACCCACCAACACCTCGGGCTGAAGCCCCTTATCACTCACACCAAAGGTGGCTCCGAGGCAAAATTTCAATCTTGCCAAAACATTTTTAAAGGAAGTAGAAAGGCAGCAAATAAAACCTCAGCAAAAAACAAATCTGCTTGGAAAGAGACCAGTTAAATACATATTTTTACTTCCACAAAATGGACCACTGGTCCCTGTTAAAACGAGTAAAATCCATCTAGAGACAAAAGTAGATGAGTGTTGCTTGGCGGCGGGGAGGCCAAGGGGCAGTAACGGGCTGGCGCTGATGGAAATGTCTGAAACCGCACTGCGTGACCCTCTGTAAGTGTACCAAAAATCAGTGATTTACACGTAAAACAAGTGGCTTTAAGGGAAACTATACAGTAATTTTTATAGTAATTATTCATGGCAAAATATATCTCAGGAGAGCTATTGAAAAAAGAAAAAGATCTGCATGGCTGCTCAGGAAGAGTGTCCAACAGACGTGTCAGTGAGCACAAGCAGCGTGTAGGGCACGTTTCCCACTGGGTTTTTCAGGCGCTGCCGCACAGCCTGGCATTTCCAGAAAGACACCCAGAGGCCGAGCACGACAGCCCTCTCCAGGAAACGCGTCTAGGCAACTTCCAGGCGCACGCTGCCCCGAGCATGCATTATTTTCCATAATCACAGAAATAAGCTGCCCTTACAGCAGTCCACATTCGTAATGGTCAGTATTAGCAGTCAATATTGTCTTCTGAGGGAGGGGACAGCCTGCTGCGTCAGAATTTAAATACTTCTCAGGAGGAGACTATGTTTAAAAGGTATCTGTCTGACAATAAAGTGGCAAGTGAGAGACCCTTCCCCTGAAGCCCTCCTGCATAAAACCCCACAGGAGAAGGTAAATGCCCTCTGCGGAGAAAATGTGGCTTCCTAAGATTCAGACATCTGTTTCTGCAGGTGCTCAAACAAAGCTCAGTTTTGCTGTACAAACCTGAAAAGGCACTAGGTTCATCATACACCAGTACAGAAATATACTCTGTAGACAGATTTATCAAAAAGAAAAACACTAAACTGAAGCCCACCCCCCCAAAAAAATAGCTAAATACAACACAAACAAATAGTGCCCAGACCCCTGACAAGTGCCCAGCTCTGGACCTGGGGCTGGCCTGACCTCACTCCTGGCTGCCACCTTGCTACCAAGGACAGACACTCTGAAAACTAAGAACTTGAGGCTAACCGCATCCTGTCCTATCCAACTTCCGCAAAATACAGACACCTTGCAGCCTTCGGCCCACCCTGCCATTACGCAGCTTCCTGATTCTGAAAGCCAGGGCAACCCAAGCTGCAACCATCCAATACCACAGCTGCCAGCTGTCAAACTAACCCTAACCTGCACCCAGGCTCAGCCTCGCCTCTGCAACAGGGCCCTCCTCCGCCGCCCTCACCCCAACCCGGGGCCCCTGCGGCCGTACACCCGCCCCCACCCTCACCTATCTGGACATTTGGACTACTTCAGCTGCATGATCTGCTGTGGTCTGCATGTGTCTCCTACAATTCACGTGCTAGAAAATCCCAAATACAACTGTGTTGGGAGCGGGAACCTCAAAAGAGGTGATTGGATCACGAGCGATCTGCCATCGTGAACAGGTTAGCGTCCTCACCCCAGGAGAGGGCTAGCTGTTAGGAGAATGGATTCCGTACAGAAGTGAGTTCAGCTCCCGCTTCCTCTAACCCTTTGCCCGCTCCCGGGCTTGCACCTTCCACCGTGGGGAGGCACGAAGGCCCTCAGTGCTCCTGGACTTCCCAGAGTCCGGAACTGTAAGCCGGTCATGAAAGTCTCCGCTCATTATAAACTACCTGGTCTCAGGCAGTGTGTGTCAGCAGCAGAAAGCAGACTATGAAATTTTCAGTATTCAGTCACCTGTTACGTCATCTATTACGTCACTCTCATGAACAGGGGAGATAAAAGGGAGTTTCGGCAGTAACGTTTAGGATAGGGTCTTGTTTCTTAACAGAGCTCTAACAAGACGTAACTCATACACCGTACAACTCACCCTTACGAAGAGCCAGTTCAGCGGTTTCTAGTATATTCTGAGCTGTGTAGTCATCACCACTAATTTTAGAAACATTTTCATTACCCCAAAAAGAAACCTGTAGCTACCAGAGTCCAGCACAGTGCTTTTATAAAAATAATTTTTTCAGCTTCAGATGTGCCACCTTTTGGAGCACTTAGAAGTATAAACTGCCCCTGACTGTACAACAGGTGATTTGGTTAACACAGTTAACAATTATCCATGGTTGGAGATACGTAACTTAAAGGGCAAGGGCGAAGTTTTCCCCTGGGAAAAATGCAACACAACTATTACAATGACAAGCAACAAAAACCAGAGTTCACATTTGGGTGGCCCTTCACGGCTTGGAAAATGCACTCAAACACCACGGTTACAAACTACTGCACACGGCAACACTCACTAGCACACTAGGGCTCTCAGAAAGCGCTCTTAACGCAAAATAAACCTAAGGAAAAACAGTGGCCTGCTCCTATCCTCCCAGTCATCTCCGTAGGTCCACAGGACGTTTACAACTGGGGAGCCGGACACTGTACTCCAGGGCACACCTGAGTCCCCAGCCAGGACCCCAGCCAGGACCCCAGCCCAGCTCCCCAGCCTGTGCGAGACAAGCAAACAAACCAGCTCAATGAGCAGGCGCCCTTAGCACCAAGCCATCCCAACTGCATATGTGACTTGAAAAGAAGAAAAAAAGGAAAACAGAGCGAGCTATTTGTGCCTTCAACACGACACAGCACGCCTTTGTCTTGTGCTGAGCCCTGGAGACTGCGTCGGCCCTGGCTGGCCTTGCACAGAGCCACCGTCCCGTCCTGAATAAATGCGCCCCTTTTTTGGTGGCGAGAACAGGAGCCCACACTCAGGACCTAAGTTCCAGGTTCTCCTGAGGTCACCTGCAAGTCAGAAGCAAAAGCTGAAGTACCTGTGTGTCGCCCAGAGAGGAAGGGAGGCTAGAGGTGAATCTTTTAATTAAAGCGCGGTACAATCCTCACTACCCACAAGTCTCTCCAGAATGACCCGTCTCTGACTCATCGAGTCTTCTCACAACCCGGCCCGCCGGGAACACGCGCTCCACCTCGTTAACCAGAAAAAGCAGCACGCTTTCTCCAGCAACAGTAACTCCTCTCTGCAGCGTGAAGTGGTATTCAGGGGGTTTGCCTATTAGTCTCTAAGCTGCTTAATGGCCTAGAAGAGATTAGCCAACTTCCGGAAAGTAATCCATCGAGAGTAACAATGGTCCAGGCTTCCAGAGGACAGGACACACGGCTCCTTACGTAACACTGACCAAGTGCACAGCCCGCACCGACGCACGCTGCTCTCACAGGCAGCCCGTGTTCACGTGAACTGGGTACTCGGCAGCAGCACATTCTAAGTACAGCGTAAGGAAAGCGTCAGCTGCACCACACTCGAGCGGTGACGTTCCACCATCCCCCACCGCTGTGCCACTCAAAACACAACGCTGGATGGGTCAACGCTGCCAAACCAACCCGCGAGCTCTCGGGGACCCTGCCGTCTTCCGGGGGCAGTCGGAGGGGGCGTGGCTGACTGACAGCTGTCTGCCCCCCATGACCTCCGACGGCAGGGCGCAGGCCAGCAGCCTCAGGGGTGACTTCAGAGGGAGGCAGCCAGGCCCCGCAGGAGCTGCAGCGCGCCTGCCCACCCCCAACGCTCTCCGGACACTGCTGCGCCTCTCCACGCAGCAGCCAGAGAAACCGGGCCTGACAAGGCGAAGACCAGAGACACCCGGCCCCACAGCCATGACCCCAATCCCCAGTGCGCTGCGATCACCACAGGCCGCCCGCCTGACAGCTGCAGGAAGGCAGCAGTGCTGCAGCTTCTGCCTGGCCATTTGTGCGGAAAGGACAGCTGTCGACGAACAGGCTGCCTCTTCCTACGTTGGGCAAAACCCACCATGACAGCTGCAGCTGTCCTAGACGCCCGGCTGCAGCTCCAGGAGACAGCTGTGGCTGCAGCCGGCTTGCACGTGGACCTACCCAGATCACGCCACCCGGCAGCCACCCCTGGTGACTCTGACCTGATCCTGCCTCCCTGTCATTCCTATTAAAGTTCTCAGAAAGACCATCGGATGTGCAGCTGCACACGCCCAGCCTGCTCCCGCTCTGTGCAGGCAGCGCGCCGCACACTCCTCTGGTCAGCCAGGGGAGGCTTCCCTGTCTCCCCGCACACGCTGCAGCACAAATCCCACTAACATCCGCTCGGAAAATCCGCCTTCGGTGTTGCCGTCAACCTATTCATGATTCTTATTTCAGGTACTATGCACAGAGCAAGTTAGATTAAAAAGAGCTGGTACACTGGGCAGAGTGGTGCACACCTCTAATCCCAGTACTTGGGAGGCAGAGGCAGGAGGATCACAAGTTCCAGGTCAGCCTAGGCTACATTGTCAGACTGTGACTCAAAAAGAAAAAAAGAAAAACAAACAAAAAAAAGAGTTGGTAATTCTAGGGCTACAGAGACTGGTGGCAGAAATCAATGACTGGCACTGACCACAGGTGGCAGCAACTGGCAGCACCTGGCAGTAACCAGCGGCAGTGCAACGACTGGCGACAGTGACCAGCAGAGCCCCGAGGGGCAGCAGACACTGCTGAGAGCCCGGAGCCTCCGCTGCTGAGAAGGTGCCAGGGGTGGCTGGGAGCTGCTAAGAGCTGCAACCCTAAGCGCCAACAGGCACGCACACTCCGAGCTAGAGCCACTCCACACAGGGAGCTGCACTGTGCAGATTAGTGATTTCCATGTGAACTGAGCAGAAGAACCCTCGGCTGCCTCTGACTGGAAGAGCAGCCCAGCGAGGCACCTCGGGTGACAACACAGCTGTGTGGGCACGCGTGACGAGATCACAGCAGTCCGTGTCGTTGCCAGGCAACACTGGGCTGTTTCCTTCAGGCACACTCCCCATCCCACACACCCGGCTCTGCTCCCAGCTCACGTCCCGAGTCACACAGCTGCTGCCCATACGTCGGTGGACAGCCCGCTCTCCACCTGGGATCACAGGTGAGCACTCCACGCAACTGCGCTACCAGCTAAGCTTGAAGCTTAACTCCACAGGTTCACACCCCAGGCACCAACTTCACCCCCTGAACCCCAAGCTCCAGCTCCAGGCTCTGGCCCTCCCCCACATCCTCACATTCTAGACCAGGGCAGCAGCGGCCCTGACTGCCGGGGCACACTCTCCAGGCTGCCCCTCCCCGCGGAACCGGGGTCTGCCTGTGTGACCCACGGAGAGAACCAGCTCCTGGTCCTCTCCTAGATACAGAGCTGAGCGCGAGGCCGCAGCGGTCTTGGAGAGAAGGCATGGAACAAGCGACTGGCAGCTGCGGCCAAGGGGCACTGTGAGCTCGAGGCTACACCTGCAGCCCTGCTGAGCCGTGGACGACCGGGCCCAGCCAACAGCTTCCTGCAGCCCTGTCTGAGACGCTGAGCCGGAGCTACGCCCTGCGCCAGCCCCCACCCCGGGGCTGCACAAACCCCGTGAGGAGATACACGGCACTTTGTCAGCCGCTGAATTTGGGGCCATACGTTACACCGCAAGAGACACCAAGGCTCCACGCCTCCTCTGTCTGGGACCCTCTTCCCTGTCCCACCTACTGAAATTCTGTGGAGACCCAAGGGCAGTGGCCATCTCTCATGAAAATGCTCTAGGATCTCACTGTCCAGTACTCGCTCCTTGTCTTACCTCAAATCGCCTGGCTCCGTCTTTATCAGTCATGTTTTCTGCCTCGCACTGAGGGTCCCACACTCTGCCCCAGGGCACAGGTCATCTGCGGCTCCCCACTGAGGGGGCTCTGGCCCTGTCTTAGAGACCTGCCCACCCCACTTCTGCAGACAGGAAGCCCAGGCAGCGGCAGCAGAGGTCATGAAATTAAGGGTGGCACAGTTCCCAGCCATAAAGCATCGATCAGCAGCAGCGGGAACCTCTCTAACCAGGGTCACCTCCTTCAAGGACACCTCTGTCAGGGTCACCACAGCCCAGAGGAAGCTCACAGCCACTACGCGGGGACAGGCGAGCGCTGCGCTATCCCTTTCATACGACCCATTCTTCCTCGCTGGATTTACTTTTATATTATTATTATTATCATCATCATCATCATTATTCAGTGCCAGGGCTCGAACTCAGCGCCAAGTCATGCTAGTCAAGCGTTCCACCCAAGAGCTACACCCCCAGCCACGGAAGACGTCCTGCGTCTGCTGCTTACGTGGCACTCAGTATCCATCTGGACCGAAGTTAAGGATTTTCAGCTTTCATCCTCTCAGCCCCTCGGGACCTCATCCGGGGAGTTATAACAACAACAGCAAAATCTAATAAGTACACAATCTCCTTAAACCCTAATAAGCTCTTATATCGTGGCTGTGTGGAAGGGACTGAGGTTGTAATGAGCTCCTCTGTGGGTTACTTCTTAATTTGTTTCCACGAAGCACATGAGGTTTAAAGTAAGCAACTACAGTACTCCTGGCTCGGCGGAAGCCCCCCTGGAGCAGCCTCTGCACGCAGGGGAGCCCAGGCTCTGATATCAGTGCACAGCTTATCACCGTGCGCTAGGTTAAGTCCCATGGCAAAGCAGAAGCACAGAGGCCGGGAACAGACACTGAAGTTTACTGATAATGAAGAGGGGGCCTTCGCCTTGCTCCACTTCGGGTAGAAAGAGAAGTCGCCCGGGGTGCTCCGAGTGCAGCCGCGTCGCTCCAGTCTGGGTGACGAGTCCCGGTGAAGGTCTGGGGGCAGCGATGGCTGCGAGCTCTGGGCACAGAACACACTGTGCGCTGCTGGAGCCGCGAAGGCTGGAGGACACACACTCCCCACTCCCGCCCAGGACCTGGCCCAGGGCCAACCCTCAGGAGCCCGCCAGGGGCAGGGAGGACGCTCTAGGGCTCCGCGAAGGTCTCCCGTGGGGAGCTTCCCATTGCGGCCCGCCCACCTCCCCCAGCAGGCCCTTCTCCGCAGGACACCATTAACCCAACCAGGACCGCCTGAGGCTGATGTTGTATCAAAAGCCAGCTGCTCTCCTCCGCCCCGGGGCAGCTCTCCCCTGGATCTACATTTTACTGTCTGAGGCAAAAGGAGGGGAAAACCTGTTACTGAAATGAAACTTAGAAAAAGTAATGCCTTTTACCATGGGACAATGTTCTTTCTGACTTGGGGGGACGTGTCAAACTTTCGTATTTATAAAAAGACGGTGGCTTTTCGCTATTTGGCTTTATAGAGCTGGCAAAACGACGTGGTGGCAGTCCAGCACGAGGTCCCTCATCCGCGATTCGGATTCTACCACTCCAGGGACCAAAAACTCAAACGTGGCAGTGGGGGACTGTAACACCCACCTGCCGGCCGTGACGCACCTCTGAGCGCGGCCCTCCCTCAAACCTGCCCACGGCCATCCCACACGGCGGCCAGGGCCGGGGAGGCCTGGTTCCGAGGAGGAAGGCACAAAGGAGCCACGCGGCTCCCACACAGGCGGTCTGGGAAGTAAGGACACCCACGCTGGGAACAGCCCAGCACTGACTTCGTATTAAAAGAATACATAGAGATGATTAAGTCACTATTGCTGAGGGCAATTCTCATCCATGGAGAAAGGGTGCATATCACCACTCTCAGGAATCCTAAGAAAACTTTAGAGATTAGCCAGGAATCCACTGCCCACAGCAGCCTGAGTTTTCAGAGGGTCCAACCAGTACACTTCTATGATTTTCACAGCAACTCCGCCTCAACCCCAGGAGGAGAATAAAACGAATTTGCCCAGGACGGGGCGCGAGCTGCAGAGCATCGGAGAACACGGTGCCATCACCCGCTGGCCAAAAACGAAACACGCGCGCTCAGCAGCTTGCCCTCCTCGGAGCGCCCCGTCACCGTGCCTGCACAAAGGAGCAACGTTCCCCCAGGCACGTGTTTACCACGAACACCACCGGAAGAACCAAGACGGGCACTGGCAGCCCTGGAATGAAGGCTCGCTCACACGGGCAATGCCAGATGGTCAGGACGAGGGGACCAGGGTTTACCGCCCAGAAGGCACCCCTGACACAGGAGCACCCCGCAGGCCGACATCCGCCTTAGGCAGCACACGGTGTGGGCAGTAAGCTCCGCGGGATGGTATCTGCCTCACACACACGAGCCCCTGCGCTGCCAAAAAGAAGGGAGAAAGCATACGGAAAGTTTAGGCCTGTGCAGGTCACCAAATGTGGTCCCGGAGAGTCACCATCGCTTGAGAATTAGGTAAAAACGCGTATTTTCGGGCCCAACCAGAGCCCTGCTGAACCAGGATTCTGTGGTTTAACAAACCCTCAGGTGCTCTTAAAACCTGAGAACCGCTGGTCCACACCTGGAGGAACAGAGATCAGCAACAGGCTGAGCAGCTGAGGTCCTTTAGCTTTGTGCGTGCGTGCGTGCGTGCGTGCGTGCGTGCGTGCGTGCGGTTTTTGAGACAGGGTCTTGCTACGTAGTCGGCACTGGCTTGAACTCACTATGTAACCTACGTTGGCCCTTGAATTTATGGCAGTCCTGCCTCAGCCTCCCAAGTGCTTGGATTACTGGCATCCACCACCACTCCTGGCTTGCCTTTTTTAAAAAACTAGGAGTGTGTTTTGCTCCTGTAAGTTAAAAGTAAGTTTTTGGAGATTCTCCAGAAGCTATCGAGGGGATGAGAGAAGTGGTTAATTACCCTGCAAGCCTGGTGGGGCTCACGGGATGGGAGAATGAGGTTCCCTCGGTGCTGCTGAACAAGGGAGTTCACGAAAAGCACCCCCGGGAGGACTTCACTCCAACCTCAAGAGTTCAGCTGGCCTTACTGGTGTCTTGGACAGGGCTCATGACAGATGGCCGGCTCCGGTAGGAAGGACAGCTAGCACCACAGGATGAAAAAGGCTGAACAATGAGGGTGTTGTGTGGGGAGAGCTGTGCTTTTATAATGCTTTTGTTGATGCTTTAACACCACACGCTGCAGCGGCCGTGGGGCTCCCAGCCCCCACTGCTGCCCTTACATCTGCTGGGACTGCTCGGCAAGGCAGCAGGACAAAAGCTACGAGAACAGGAGCCTTCAGCGTGAAGTGCAAGTCTCAAGGAGGTCAGGCCACAACGCTCTACGCCTGGCAAAGCCCAGAGCCTGCAGAAGAGTCTAGAAACACAGGCACGCACATGCATGCGCATCCTCAGGCACCCTCCCACTAATCTCATCATCAGAAATAAACAGACTGGGGCTGGGGATTTAGCTCAGCGGCAAAAGCGCCTGCCTGGCAAGTGCAAGGTCGTGAGTTCGGTTCCCGGTACCGGAAAAAAAAAAAAAACAGAAATAAACAGACTAATACCGCCAACCTTTATGAAGATAAAATCAATGCCCAAGTGCAGTCAGAAACTACTTTAAGGCTTTATAGAAACCTATGAAAGTAAAAATACGATGTAAAAATACGATTCTGAAGTTTCAGTTGAAAAACAGCTATAAGAATAGTCTATTAATCTTCAAAGTGTTGCTATAAATTGTTTTCCAAACCAAAGATTAAAAGTGCCGTTTTATTAAAATATTATACATTTTCCACAGTGAAAATTTTTTTAAAAGCTTAGTTGAGGCTGGGCGTGGTGACACAAACCTGTAATCCCAGCCCTCGGGAGGCTGAGGCAAGAGGATCATTTCGAGTTTGAGATTAGCCTGGGCTACAAAGTGAGCTCAAGACCAGTCTGACCTGTATAGCGAGATCCTGTCTCAAAAAAAAAAAAAAAAAAAAAGACGAAAAAGTAAACAAAAAGCTTCGTTGATGTGATGTCAAAAGCGCACCGCATCACCTGTGAAACAGAGGCTGTAACAGTTTTAAAAGCCACACCTAGAACAACTGATACATTCTTTCTTAACTTTGCCATAAAAATTAAGGGCAAGTTTCGCTCATTGTAACAACTGCTCTTCAAATTTCACCGAGGAGAGGAAGAGGAACGGAAGTCTGCCCTCAGCCCTGGGGTGGGGGAGCGTCAGCCGCTCCGTTTCCAGCTTCATCCTCTGCGAACTGGAAGATCACAGTCTGCCTACACTTTGGTACCAGCAGAACCCCGCACTCCACGTCACTGGAAAACTTCAAAGAAACTACTGTGCCACTCCGCTTTCTAAGCCACGCTTCTCTGCTGTATGGAGAAAAATAAGCTTTTGTTTCTAACCTGAAAGCAAACATAGTTCTTCTCTCCCACGACTGCAGTCAATTTTTTGCAGCCTTTAGCAAGGCCAAACGTTTAGCTGTATCCTCAGAAGCTTAGCTTTTTGCCCAGAGAATGTGAGCGTTCAAGTAACAGAAACATCCAACTGTCCACTCATCCTCCAACAGAAGAGATCTGTCACTGCGAAGGAACAAGAGAAGCAGAAAAAGTATTTTCTCTCAAGAGAAGAAACAGAATGAGAAAAACAGCGTATGTGGTTTCTTAAAGATATTTTAAACAAAAATTCTAAGAGGTCACCGCTGTGGACGGGGCTCTTGCAGTAGGCCCCACAAGACCGGACCAAACCAAGACAGTCAGAGGTGCTAAGCGCCACGTAAGCAAGCTGAAGCTGTAAGCAGGGAGATGTGCAAACCATCCAGTTTCTCCTGAAAACGAGAGATTCCAGTCCACCCGATTCAGCTTAAAAGGAAGCTGCCTCTGCTTTAACCTCGGGGGAAAGTAACCTGGAGAAGCCTGCTAGCAGCCAGTGAGCATCTGCCCCTACTGTCCCTGCTCTTCCCACCTGAAGAACCCTCCCGCTCACTCCTTTCCGCTGACAGTTCTCAGGCGGCTTTACAGAAGGGAGCCTCTCCTGCTCAGGAGGCTAAAGTAAAGTAATCAGAGGTATAACTGAATGTGTTGGCTTTTCACAGGTGTAAGATATGGTGCGCAGCCATCCTACGTGTTCCTGCGTGTGCTAGGAGGCAACATTAGCGAAAATCAGCAAGACACCAGATGTAACTGGCTGTGTGTCAATGTTTGTCAGGGGAAGGCCGGGCACTTCCTGGCAAGCAGCCTTCCACGTGCACAAGCGCCCTGCACTTCTCTGCAACCTCAAAAAGAGGGCACTGGGGCTCTGGGGGCCGGAGACTGCTTGGGGCTCGGGCTTCGGAGGCAGCTGGTGAAAAAGACCTTCGTGAAGAGCCAGAAAGGCTCCAGCAAGGAGGCAGATCCGCCTCTGCCTTCCCACCCGCACTCAGGAGGTGAACCCTGAGTGTCCCCCAGCCGGGGGGGGGGGGGGCGCAGTACCCGGCAGGACTGTGCGGCACGCAGCAGGGGAACACGCGCCCCGCACACACAGCCGCTCCAGAGCAGTCCCTGTGCTTCACATCTAGGAGATGGGCAAAGCCGGCTCTCCAGCTCTCACATGAGAAACGGCAGGCCCAGGCAAGTCCGCGTCCCCTTCAAAATGACGAAACCGGCCTCGTGACGGGCTGCCAGAAAAGCAGCCTGCGCCCCACGCACACCCTGTGGTTAAGAAGCCGAGCAGCGGTGACGGTGTGTGCAGGGGAGGTGGGGGAGGCAGAGAGTAAAGGAAAGGAGGGCTCCTTGGTGTGGAGTCGACTGGAACTGCTCCTGCTCCTGAGAGCGTGCCTGCCCCTTCATCCACACGCCGGTTCAGAGGAGACACTCCTGCCGAGCAAACGAATGTGCGGAAGGCTCCTGAGCGCCTCATGATTTATCAAAGCATACATAAGCAAATACACATCCGATGCGTATTAAATGTTTCACTGCTTTGCTTTTGTGCTTATTTCTCCACCAAGGTCTGCAGAACGTACGGACTCACACAAAAATATAAGTAAAAAGATAAAGAAGTATCCAAAAACACAGAACACTGCCATACGCTCCACACGCTGCTTCGCCTCTGCAACACCCAGAAACCAAAGGAAGCCAAGGGCGCCAGTGCCGCCTTCGAAGCCCGGGGCTGCGGCCACTCCTCCTCCGAAGGAAACTTCTCTTCCCCAGCTACAGCTCCCCAGGGCAGGCCGGGCCAATGCGTCACAGCTAAGTCTTGGAAGCAACCTAGGTGCCCAGCAACAGATGAACGGGTAAAGAACACGCGGTGTTTACACAGCGGCGTACTACTCCGCCACAGAGCAGGATAAACTCAACGGATGCACCTGACATCACAGTGCTAAGGGAAGTAAATCAGACAACAGACCTGAACATCACACGGTTTCTCCTACATGGGAAGCCCAATACATGAGTAAAGTGCAAAATAAAAGGCAGGCAGCAGGAAAAAAGAGAAAAAATGAAACAGTAACCCGCCACGGACACTGTATCTGAAAGAGCACCTTGATGTAGTACGTCTTACGTGTCTTTTTTATGTGTTTGGCCTATTAGTCCAGCTGTTAGCTGGTATTTACGGTGACTAATAAGGAGTTATAAAGCAAACTGATCTGACGCTGGCAGAAAGAAAGATTTAAAGAAAAAGGGAAGTGGACGGAAAGGGGGAGAGAAGGGCGGAGGTGTCTACGTACACACCAGTGCCCCGCAACGGGCGTCATCACCGTGGACTGCACACAGGTGCTACCCACAGTCTCTTAAAAACGCAGGCCGTGCGGAACACCCTCCCCGCGCCTCCCACCTCGCGGCCTCCTCGTCTCTGACACAGCAGGGCGTTTCCTTGAGAACAGCGCTACCAGCCAACTCCAATCTTACTCTCCTGGCCTCCTAACGTTTTACTAGTGACTAACTCAGCAATTCCAACCCCAATTTTTTAATTGAGACTTCATAAACTAAATTGAACAGCACCATTTGGGGAATTTACATCTGTAACAATTTCATTTAAAATAAACTCGCTCAGGTGTATACCTGTAATTCCAGCCCTCAGAAAGCTGAGGCAGGAGGGGCGCCACAAGTGAGAGGCCAGCCTGGGCTCCGCTGTGAGTTCAAGCCCACCCTGAACCACACAGCGAGACCACGTCTCAAAAACCAATAAAATAAAGTCTCCCTCCTGTAACCCCAGCACTCTGGGAGGCCGGGCCAGGAGGACTCCAAGGTTGAGCCCAGCCTGGGCAACCTGGTGACTTTGCGAGACCGTCTCTAAATAAGGCCTAGAGATGCAGCCCAGTGTGAAGACCCTGGGTTTAACCCTCGTGTCACAAATAAAATAAGGTCTCTCTGCATTAGCAACCACTGGTAACGTATTACAGATGAAGTCTGTACTCACAGGCAGCTCCTTAATCCCCTAAACACTAACCCCACCTCACCAGCAAACAGGAAAGGGAAGCGCCTCTGCCATGGCCGAGGCGAGCACTGAATAAGGCACCACGAACCCGGGTAGGAACCAGGGCCCGGAAGACTTGATAGAAGTCAGGATCATCACTGCCAAATAAAACGCCTTCTTTTCGCCGCGGTATTGGTTAAAAAGAACTTCAAATTCTTCAGAAGCTGAAAGGCCTGAACCATCAGCACGCACCTCTGCACCTTTCCTCTCGCCTTTCCCGTCCTTCACGGAGGGCCGGGCAGCACTGCCACCGTGTGAAGGCCACGGTAACATTCTCCTCTGCTCAGTGCACAAAGTAAGGGCACCACGCAGTCAGTGAGAAAATGTAAGCCCCTAAAATTTTTTAAAATACACACTGTTTGCCTGCCTGGAAAGCGAGAGGTCGTGAGTTAGATTCCTGGTACCAAAAAAGAAAGAAAGAAAGAAAGAAAGAAAGACACATTATTGTCAAAAAGCAAAAAAGTAACCATAATGACTGGATGGACGGGCGTTTTGTTCAGGAGAAGCAAGTGGTGGGGGAACCGGGAGCTGTTCGCTGAGGCTGAAGGAGGAGAAGGGAAGTCAGGCGGAGAGAGAGAAGAGAGCAGCCCAGGCAGTGACAGAAGGAGCCCGAGAAGAGCGCGCAGAGGAAGACACGGCAGCAGGCGCTGCCCGGCCAGGCTTCCACCCACTCAGGACGCAGGGCAGCGGCCGGCCCTCTCAGACGCTGCCCGGCAGCTCAGAGTCTCCAGCTGTCCTCACGAATGGACAGCCCAGCTAGCATCCTGTCCCCCGTGTCCACAGCACAGCCCGGCACCAGACCGGCCAGGCTGCTGGGACCCAAGCCCCTCTCGGAGGATTTTAAGAAATGAAAGTTTGGGAAGGGACTGTAACACTGGAAAAAGAAAAGCTCCTAAATCAAGAGAAATCTATCACATTATCTTGAAAATGGCCATGGGATCCCAGAAGCAACCAGCACTAAGAACCCACATAAAACCCCCAGGAGGAGCAGGCAGGCTCCTCTTAAGGCAGTGACCCCCGGAAAAGAGCGAGGGCGGACGGACTCCCAGGCCAGGGAACGCCGCGCTGCACTGAACAGCATTCCTCAGAAGACCGGAGCAAGATGACTGCTGGGCCAGTCCAGACCCGCACACGTCCAGCCCGTCGCCAGCGGCTCCACGAGAAAATCACGTATGTGCAACCCCAGTCCTGCCCTTAGAAGCCGCTGGTTAAAATTTAAAAATCACTGCATTACTGTAATTTTTCTCAACTGTCACCTCTAGGCATAACTGCTTCTCTGGTGATCTGACCACCCAGGGAAATGATAATACTTTCCCTGGGCAAATACTTAAAATAAGTGCCTATTCTCTGCAAGACTCTTACACATTAGAGTTATTCCTTATAGCCTCGGGCTCCCTGAAGGTCAAACGCAGTAGCATCACTATTAAACTACATTCTGCATTAAAAGCGTCTTAACCAAAACCACTGCCACATCGGGAAGAGGAAATCCAGCTCTCCTCACTCACCCTCTGGGGTTTCCTCCCCTCCTTCGACAAAGGCACACAAACGCCAAGCCACTCACCCTCTCCGCCCAGCACAGGCAAGCAACCTGCCGTTGCCTGACCCAAACGTCCTTCAACACACACCTGAGGGCTGCGGCTGCAGCTACACGCACAGCCTTGCACAGCATGCACAAGGCCTTAGGTCTGATCCCCAGCACCTCAAAAATCAGGAGCAAACCACCCAAAATCCCTTATGTCTCCAAAGACCCCCTTTGGGTCACCTCCCCTTCGCCGTTCCCACAGCCAGGAATCCACACACCTGCAACCCCACTCACTGTCACCACGGGTCCCCGCCATCACGGCCAGGGTCCACTCCTCCGCCTCAAACCGCACCCCACCCCGCCTCTCCCAGCCGCAGGAGCCTCACTTTCTACTTCTTAACTCGCACCTTCCTCCGCCCCGCGCTCCGGGGTCACGCTCCACGCCCCCTCTTTCGCTCTACCTTGTCCCTGGGCCGTCTCAACAACCTCACGGCTGCAGGCAGCACACACGCTAAGTTCTCCCAGACTGTAATGTTCTGCCCATCCTGTTCTCTGAGAGCCAGGTTCCACTTCTGACCTGAACTCTCCATGGAGGTCTGGAGGTCTTAAAACCCCAACAGAGATTTACCAACGCTCCTCCCACCCACAGGAGGCGTCTGATTACCCTTTCCTTGAATACAGGCTGCCCCAGTGACACAGTTCTAACTACTCGTGTGAGACAGAAGTGACACCAGGTGACTTCCAAGGCCAGTCATAGAAAGCCATGGAGCTTGTGTCTGACTCGCCCGAGGATCCTTCCTGAGAAGCCCTAAGCTGACACATCGGGGACCTGGGCAATCCCGGGACTCCGCGAGACAGACTGGGCCCACAGAGGCAGGCGTGGAAGGAAGCAGGCTGTCTGAGGCTTCTCTCTGAGCCCTCATGTGAGCAAGTGAGGGTCTGGGCGAGCCAGACCCCTCCTCCCGGCCTCCAGCTGAGACTGAGTACAGCACCTGGTGGCCGTCCCCTGCAACCCTGCCGCACTGCAGGCCAGCGTAAATGTTGTTAAACTAAGTGTGGGGCTGAGTTCGTTCCAAAGCTTTGGAAATTGAAAAGACCTCAAACAGAAAGTGCCCTCAAAACAAACCCAGTACCTCTCTTCCCATCTCCACAAGCTCCTCACCTCTGGCCTGGTGTCTCGGTTACTTTTCTCTCATTGCTGAGACAAAACACCTGACGCCCAGAATTAAGGCAGGAAAGGTTTATTTAGCTCACAGTTTGAGGAGCTTTCAGTCCATACTCGGCTGGCTCCAAGGCAGAGCGGCACATGGCACAGGGTAACGGTTCACAGCGGCAGAAAATAGCAAAGGCAGCAAGAGCAAAAAGGGAGGAGCCGCAGAAAGCAGCCTCTTTCCCTCCCCTGTACTGTTCGAAGGCTGCCTGCCCCACGGCGGTGTAGCACTCACACCCGCAATCCCAGCATTGGACCGTGAGTCAGTCATAAACTCCAGAAGCAGCCGCATGGCTCTGTGAGGCTGTGGGGGACACCCAGACACAAAGCATAACACCTGGATTAGTGACCCAGCCCGCCAGTCAGCCAGCACCTTCTGCTGACTGCCCACCGCTGCTTCCATGGCCGAACTCCCACCTTCTCACCACCACCTGCCCACAGCCCAGAGAACACAGAACCCACTTCTGACACCCACGCAAGGCGCTCCACCCCCCAGGGGCACCCCAAACTGGAGCCTCAGGCAGTTGCTGAGGACTTACACCTTTATACCTCTGCACGTGCTGACGCCCGGGCGGCAACTCCCTTCCCTCCTTCGCTACTTGCAAAGACGCCAGCCCGGGCCCAGGCTTGGGCAGCTGAGGCCAAGTCCTGCAGCCCGCGCAGCTTACCCACGGACACTGACTTCTCACGGCTCCGACCCCAGAGCACCGGCCAGTGCGAGGAGCAGACTGGGGCCTAGGGTGGCCCCTCCTGGTGGGCAGGCAGCTGCCTCCCTGCCGCCTCTCAGGGCAGCCCGCACGACCCACCTCTTATAAAAGGCACGGGCCCTGCCCTCGGGACCTAAATCATGTCCCAAAAGTGTCACCTCCAAATATCACCACGCTGGGGACGGAATCCAACACAAGGGTCTGGTGGGGAGAGGGGATGCGGACACTCAGCTCACGGGGGCCTTCCCCAAGCTCACAGACCCCGCCTGGGGTGTTCTGACAGCCCGGTCAGGGTTGCTCACGTCTCCCCGCACGGTTAGGGGGCTCTCGACACCCTCTTCCTATGCCTTAAACATATAAGCAGCGACTCCGGGTGACACCAGGATCCTCACTGCCCATGGGAGAGGAACTCCTGAGCAGGTAAAGGTTGCCCCAAAGGTGACCAGAGAAGATGACCCGCCCACTCTGAGGGACGCCTGTGAGTGGAGACACCCATCGCTACACTCTTAAAAGCAGACTGGTTTCTGCACCTTCGGCGAGCAGTGCTTACTTAGCTATAGGTAGGTTAGTGTGTCTGCCCCCCACCACCACCACCACTGCACCTCGCTGTGAACGACCTAGGAAGCTGTGAACAACCTAGGAAGCTAGGGACGTAAAAAAAAAAAAAATCCACTTCCTTGCGGGGGCCTACCTGTGCATGTTCCTCCAGTCTGGCAGTGAAATGTTTAATTTGTATCAAGAACCACCCAGTCGGCCTTCTCTGGAAATATCTTCACATTCAGCTCCAGAATCAGCACACACTGAGCACCAGCTCTGCCCCATTTTTACTTACTTTTCACAAATCTGTGACATAGTACCGTGTCTCAGAGGGTCAGTGACTCAGCCAATGGCCTCTAACCAGAAAACGCTGAAGCCAGATTTTGAACCCAGAAAGGACATCACGCTCCGCATTCGCTGCCCTAAGCACTTACAATTAGTCCTAACGCTCAAGGCTGGGCGCACCAGCGACAGTCTTCTTGGGGGTGCTGCTTCCGTGGCTCCGACCACAGCTTTGCTGTCCTTGCACAATTCTCGTGGAAGGAAACGGAGATTGCATGTGATTTTAGGTGGTTACTAAGACGGGTAAGGGCCAGAAGCCCAGATCCACCCGTTCCTCCGATAAGTCACTACTCCACCCTTCCTGGCTTCTCTCATTTGACAGGAACCTGATCCCAGGGTTTGTTGTGAAAATTTTCAAAAACGAACCCTGCACAGCACTTACAGCAGAAGCCGGCACCTCACCTGCTGCTGCTAGTACAGCAGCATTACTGAAAGGAGCCGTAAACCCCGCCGAGAACAAGCAACCGCAGCAAGGCCGAAGCTTCCTCTCTTCAGATTCCAACTCTGTTACAATCAGTTGTAAGGAAAACATTTCTAAAGGCAGGAAATGTTCCTAATGCTCTAAACCCGTCAGAAAACATAAATTACATTTTTCTCAGAGCACAGGTTATTCTGTCAGAAACAAAAGATCTGAGGTAAAGTTTGTACTGTTCTCCAGAGCCAGTGCAGGAAGCGTGGGGCACGGTGATTGTACCGCACACACAACCAAACGAAAACAGTGTCAGTCCCGCTCTCCGCACTCTCAGGAGGCGGGAACGGGGAAGGGCCAGCGGGGCTCTGAGGAGCACACAGCCGGGTCACGTGGGGCCCGTGCAGCCGTCCCCCACGCACAGCGACCCTCCCCACGGGGTCAGTTACCCAAGGTCAACCACATGGATAAACCATTAAACGCTGGTTCTACAGATAAGCAATCCACGCATTCGAAACCTAACAAGCACTTCTCAGTGTCCTGCTCCAGCGGCTCCAGCGCTGACCCCGTCCAGCGGCTGTGTACACGTTAGGCAGCGCCACGGCCGTGCGCATTCACAGCACAGCCCGGTGTGCACAGGCTCAGCGCTCCGCCCGGCTTCCGCGTCCTCTGGGGGCCTTGGCACTCGCGCCCGTGGGCACGGCAGAGCGACACACTCCGTGTACAGAATGGAGAGCCCGTCACCCGTGGCCTACTGCCCTACACAGGAAACGTTCGCATTTCTCTTTCTTTACAGCATCGCTGCTCGGTTTACGCATAACAAGCACTTCCCGCTGCTGTCCACACGGCCCCTGCTCTTCTCAGCTGCACTCAAAGACGCGACCTCTACAAGGTGGTGACAGCATCGCGCACCACGCGCTCGGACGTGCACAAGCAGATCACTAACCCTGGCGTCCACCGAGACAGCCCGACGCCAGACACCTTTAGAAGACGGAAGCGCAGCCACCACGTTCTCTGGGTACCTACGTGTGCGCATTCCCACTTACGGCGTTCCAAAGTACCGATGCCTCTTGTCTCCTGACCAGACTTTCAGTGGTTATATACAGAACTGTGAACGCATTTGGGACACATATTCCTGTCTCCCCACCAAGTCATTTTATTTCCCTAATGCTCTGCCTTTTCTGTGTACTGCCGTCTGACTCTAACAATGCCAGAAGTCTTTCAATTAACTGTGTGTGCAATGCCACAAATATTGAGCACCTACGACACACCTTTGAACTGAATGCTAGAACACCTGAGCGGTATGTTATTTCTAGCCAAACTCAGATCCTAGCAGGTTGGGTAAACCATTACCTTCCTTCCTCAAGCTCCCTTTCTACACCACCCTCCTTAAACCCGAGAGTGCAATGCGTGACGTCTGACCCTCTGAGCAAGCTCCCGGTCCTAAGCTTTACCAAGGTCACGCTTTACTTCATTTTGAAACTGACAGTTACCTGTGCACAGCTGTGATGTGAAACACACATTTACAAGCTAAGGTATGTAAATCAATAGCTGGTCTGAAACCACTATTTTTAGCACAATTACAAAAGCATCTAATGGGAGAACCCAAAGACACAGAGAGAAGTCCTGACGGCCACTCAGAGCCGCGCAAAGGGCCCGAAAACGTCACCTCGAAAGTATCTGCGCTTAAAACCCTATTCCGTCAGGAAAAGCGATGCGAAGGGCCCAACACAACACCATGGTGAGAGACAGACAGAGTGTCAGACGCAAACGCAAAGGGTTAACGTGGGGGACAGTGCGGGGGGGCATGGGCGGAGGCATGCTCCCGTTTGTCAAAGGTAGATAAGTAACAATCAATTTCAAGAACAAAATATACATGGCTAAAAACATCTACGCCTCTCTAGGAAACAAATCTGAAACACAAGCAGAAGGCACTTCTCCACCAGAAGCTTCGCAATACTTTTTCTAAAGACAGTGACAGCTGCAAAGAAAATAAATCAAGAGTAAAAAGGCAACCTATGAAGTAGGACAAAACAGTTCCAAACCACATATCCAATAAAGGTTTAATATCTGGAGGATATGTCAGGTGTGGTGAAGCACACCTATAATTCCAGCACACGGGAGGCTGATGCAGGAGTACCACTGCAAATTTGAGACCAGCCTGGGCTACAAAGTGAGCTCAAGGTCAGCCTGAACTGCATTGAGAGACCCTGTCTCAAAAAGACAAAAAAAAAAAAAAAAAAGAAAATCTAGACTATATAAAGAATCCCCACAACTCAACAAAAAACAAATAATCTAATCAGGGAAATTGACAAAAGGCTTTAACAGACATTCCCTGGATGATCTCCAAGGACCAACAAGTAGATGGAGGGACGTCCAACAGTGTCATCACATGACACCCCTCCAGCACACCCCTTAGGATGGCCGTCCCCCGCCAGGAGCGGGGTGAAGGAAACATGCTAGGGAGAGCGGGAAGGACTGCAGCCACGGCGCACGGCTGGTGGAAGCACAGTGCGTGCTGACAGAACCCTGGAGAAGACAAGACGCAGGTTCCTCCCATCCTGACATTAAAGCCGCCGCACAGTCATCCGGCAGCCCCACTTCCAGGTACACACAGATGTGCCTATGAATCGAAGTCCAGCTTGAAGGGACATTCGCACACCCACGTTTACGAGAGCACTCACAGGAGGTGAGGTGGACGCGGTGCAACCGTCCACTGAGAGGGGAATGGAAACTGCTGGCCCCGAGCCCTACACACTCGAAGACGTGAAGGCAGTAAGAGGTGGAGAAGTCCGTAAGAGCTCTGAAGAGCACACAGCACCGTCGAACGGGGCCCATCCAGGGGTCCCCCGCAAGCCACAGCATCCCCTTCATGCTGTCAGTTACCCAGGGTCAACCACAGTGGGATAGGTTGGTTGCAGAAAATGTGGCCTACACTTACCACAGACCACTCTCCCCCATCCCGTCATACAACACGGGTGAACACGGAGGACATCACACCAGGTGACACTTGTTAATCACAAAGACTGCATGGCTCCTTTCGTCTGAAGTAAGTCAAATACTCAAACCCGAGTGGTGGTTACCGGGGACAGACAGTTAACACAAATACACTGTACACTTAAAAATTATGATGAGCCAAGCACAGTGGCACACCCCTGTAACTCCAGCATTCAGAAGGCTGAGGCAGGAAGATCACTGCAGGCTTGGGGCCACCCTGGGCTACATAATGAGTTCAAGGCCAACCTAACCTACACAGTGAGACCTTTTTTCAAAAACTTTTCCTTTTTTTTTTTTCTTATAATAAGAGAAAAATAACTAAAATGGAACGTGATCCACAGTAGTTCAGAGAAACATTTCAATGCTGATTCAAACGGCTGAAGGGTGAAGTCAAGAAAAATTATAGCTTGGGAAAAATGATGCCTTTTAATGATGTGGTAAAATTTTTATTATCTATGTGTATTACTCATTTCCCCCTTGCTGGGGGGAAAAGTCCTTGACACACACAACCTAAAAGAGGAAACATTTATTCTGGTTCATGGCGTCGGAGGTTTCAGTCCCGGGTCAGCTGGCTCTTTTGTTTTGCAGTCTATGAAAGGCAGAAGCTTCACAGCATAAGGGCACAGCAGAGAATCCCTCGGGACAGCTGGGAACCCCACAGCGAGAGCCCCCAAGGTCAGGCCCCGTGCCCCGCTCCCCGCTTCCGGCCTCCTCTGTCCATCACCCCCAGTAACGTCATCCACGATCTCACCAATGGATTAATTCACTGAGGAAGTTAGCGCCCCCGAGACCTGGCCATTTCTAGAAACACCCACAGGCACACCTGGACGCTGCTTTGCTGACCTCCTAAGCATGTCTCCGTCCCACCAAACTGAGCTGACAACCAGGCAATCCTCGCGGTGCACCTGACGCAAGGCTGAAGCCCCACAGGAGACGCCCAGAGCTGGGCGTGGACCTCGTGTGGGAGCTGGGCACAGTGGGAGGCGCCCGACCCTCTGGCCCGGCCAGGCGCAGGGCTGGGAGGAACACGGCAGATCCAGAGCCGCCCTGGGCGCCTGTCCCAGCTGGTGCTGCAGTCCCATGACAGGGACACAGTGCCGGGACACCGTTTCTATTGCACAGGACGCAACACGGATTGCGCCTCCAACAGTAACCCGCAAGGTCCAGGCCGTATCTGTGAACGGGTGACTGCTCCGGCAGAGCCTCTGCGGGCCAGAGGTAAAGCCAGGGTCAGACAAGAAGAATCTGCCTACGCAGAGCCAAAACAATTGATCTTGTGCAAACAAGAAAAACTTGGACCACTTAATCTAGCTGTCAGACAGCAGGAAGACCGTATCATTACTGACACGTTCCACCCTTTCCTTATTACGCAGGCCGAGGAGCGCCGAACCACGTGATGACGACAGCAGCGGTTACCGAGCCGAGTGCAGTGTGCACGTGAGAGGGCCGCAAGCGCGGTCCTCGACACACCACAGCACTGCCCGCCACGACGGCAACCAGACGCAGCCCAGCGGAGCCCTCCTGCGTCCTCCCCGCCGTCTGAGCGCTGCGTTTCGGCAGAAGGGTGCTCAAATACACGGGAGGGCACAACAAAAGAGCCCAAACAAGTCTGTATTACTATTTCCAGGAGCAGCAAAAGGGCTTCTGCCTGGACTGTCTGGACTCCAGTTACTGCACTCCCTGCCTCTTCCCAGTGTCTGGCCTAGCACTTGTACACTGTCCTGTTGGGGAGACTCAGTTTCAGGGGAAAGCGTGATGGCACCCACGTCCTGGCTCTGGGCTGAAAAACGCGACTTGAGAGAGGAGCCCGGAGTCAGTGTGGACCGCTGCTCACCTCCCACCGGCTGTCTGTCCTGAGAGGTGGGTGTAAAGAGCAGCTGTCGCAGCGACAACCCCGGGCCCGCACAGAACACCCCCCAGGAAAAGACTCCTGAGCGAAGTACTTCTCACCTGCCCGGCAAGCCTCTGACTCAAACAATTCTCCGCACTCAGGTGACGGGTCAGAACCCTGCAGCGCGCTCAAACGCCCACCACTCCAGAAACGCCTCTGACCTCGTGCATTCAGACAGCTTCTTATCTGTCCCAGAAATTCTCCCTGATAATAAAGCCAGAATAAAGACAGAAGGGCAAGGGCCCATAAAACTGAGAAACCAACCTCTACTGGCTGACAGACACACATGCTGGGGGTCTGCTGGGGGAGACAGCAGTGGTGAAGCGGCTTTGATTGCTTACGGCTTACAACAGACTCCTACGAATTTCCGTAAGATGACCGAGATGGGAGGGGAAGGACGTGCTTTTCCCCGATGGTTTCCCTCTTTCACTTTGTGAAAGGCGTACGCTCCCAGACATGGTATCTTAGCTGATACCAACCAAATGAAGTGTCTTGGTTTAGATAAACATATAAATGGCCTATTGATATTGTCACATTCAGCCGGGTGTGGCAGCGCACGCCTGTAATCCCAGCACTCGGGAGGCTGAGGCAGGAGGATCACTGCAAGCTCCAGACCACCCTGAACTGCACAGTGAGACTGTCTCAAAAAAAAAAAAAAAAATGCAAACAAACAAAAAAGCCATCGGGGCTGATGAACCTTTCCATCCAGGTCTAACACTAACAGTGAGTATCGCCAGCCGGCCCTGCCTCCTGAGGCAGCTGCAACACCCCGTGCTCATCACTTTAAAAGACCTAATGGACTTTATGCCTTTCTGTGCCTCCTTACAGTACTTGTTTTCGTAAGTTCATCTGCATGGTTTGTTTGTTCTTATTTTTGTTTTAAAATGTTTGTGCGTTGAGACAGGGTCTTGCTATATCGCCCAGGCTGGCTTTGCGCTCCTGACACAGAAAGCTGTCTCAGCCTCCCAAGTAGCTGGGATTATAGGCTTGCACAGCTACACTGGCTGTACACAGTTTTATGGTTTTGCTTTTTGTTTTTGGTTTTTGAGACAGGGTCTCACTATGTAGACTATGCTGGCCTTGAACTCACAGCAATCCTCCTGCCTCAGCCTCCCAAGTGCTGTGATTGTAGGCGTGCGGCACCACCCCCGGCTGCTACAGGTATTTTTAATGCCTAATTTTGGAAGAAATTCTGAAGCCTTTTCAAAACTGGATTTAAAATCTAAATTTACAAAATAGAATTAATACAGTACATAAATAGAAACATATTTTCATGGAACATGGCATTTAGTGATTTAAAAAAGATTAACCATAACACTAACACTATCCAACACTGAATACAAACCATATATATCTGTATGAATAGTATGACCCTAATGAACATATTAGGGCATTTACGAAAAGCAGAGCAATTTCTGACGGGAAGGGAAGAAAGGGAGAAAAGGAACAGGAAGAAAAAAGCTAACAGCCTTTGAGTTGAATTTTCACCGAAGCAAGATGATTTTAAGATTCTTTTGGAAATAAAATCTGGCAAGAACAGCCAGGAAAAATCTGACAGAAAAAAAAAAAAAATCAGGAAAGACTGGCCCTTCCAGACATCTTCATACTTTGTGAAGCTACAACAATTGATACAGTTTAGTTATTCCCTTGATATACAGACATATCAAGGGGAAGGAAAGAACACAGGAATGCCATGTAAAAAGTGGCCAGATTTCAAATCAGTAGGGAAAGACCCACTATGCAGTGAACGGTACTGGGCAAGTGAGACACTCACTGCAGGCTGGAGGTGATGAGCCATACTTTACTTTCTATCAGGGAAATTCCAGATGGATGACAGAGCTCAATGTTAAAAAAAAAAAAAAAAAGCCATAGAGGGCCAGGCATGGTGGCACCTGTTATCCCAGCACTGGGGAGGCTGAGGCAGGAGGACTGCTGCAAGTTCAAGGCCGGCTTGGGCTACAAAGTGAGTTTAAGGCCAGCCTGAACTGCACAGTGAAACCTTGTCTCAAAAAGACAAAAAAAGAAGAAGAAAAAGAAAAAGAAAAGCCATAGAAACATAAATTCAAAGTAAGAAAAGCTCTTCAAGGAATGATCCAAAAGCCAGAAGCCATACCTGAAAAGAACCATGGGTTAGCACTTGGGGCAGGGGGATTGCTATAAACTCAAAAAAAAAAAAAAAAGACAAACTAGGAAAATAAATATATTAAAAACTTTTAACATAGACCCAGGGCTACACTTTACAAAATGACAGAAAAAGTGGCAAAGGCGATGATCAGACATTTCACAGAAAATGAAATACAGATCTTAAGCATATCCCGAAAAAACATGCAAACCTCCACTTAAGGAAAATATACAATGCAGCACACACTGAGAAGCCGCCCGTCTTCTGCAAGATGAGCTGCAAAAGCATGCACACACGCTGGCCACGCAGCGCAGGAAGCAGACGCTCACACAGCCGGGACGTGTGCCTGGCACAGAAGCTGGCGTCATGCAGGCTACAGCCACAGCCTTGTACGATTTCTTCCTACAGACAAAATGGCACTTTTATACAACGACGCACACACATACTTGCTGCAGCTTTGTTTAGTAGCAAAGTACCAGGGTGAGAGAGTTGAGGGCCTGGCCAAAATACTTTGCTTTGGCTGCTAGGGTACCCTGAGCTAAGCGAACATGACTAACAGCAAGTGTGCTCTGGGGCCTCCTTTCTCCTGAAAGCAGATGAAACTCCCACAGGAAAGATGCCCTCCCCGTACCTGGAACAAAGAAGCAGTCTTACGAACAAAGGTAAGCTGAAAGAAACCCTGTTAAACTAATTGTCTCAGTTTTTCACAATTCCCGCTCTGTTCAATCTTGTACGTAAGAAGTTCGGCCTAGCCACATCTTCGGATCATAACCTTCTCAGGGCCCCTGAATACATGGAAACTAAGTAAAACTTGTCTGCTTCTCTCCTGTCGGTTGCCTTACGTGCCCAGCGGAAGCCCGAAGAAGGTAAGGGCGGAATTTTTCTCCCCCGGTAACTCTTACGTGTCCACCAACAGAGAACAAGTTCAGGAGTGCCTACTGCAGACATAAACAGTACGCAGAGGCAGACGCACGAACGGCCGTCACGAGTCAGCCATCGGGGATGGGGTGCAACAGTGCGGCTCCCCTAGCACAGGACAGCCTCAGAGCTACTCTCCAGCACTTAAATAACAGCTGTGATGCGACATACTGCATGATCGTTAAAATATATAGTCACACGCGGCATTCACACGAAGGAAGTACCTGCCAAACAACTGATGTGCCACAGTGCAAATATTATGTCCACAAGCTGATTAAGCAAATGGGTGTATGGGTGTATGTACAAACACACAGAACCCTTTCGGATACAGACGAGAAAACAAGAGCCACGTTTCTACTCCAGGAAACAGCCTGGGAGATGGTAAGAGCAGGAGATCTATATTTTATAACCTTTTAGTCATGAATTGTGTATTCTGTGCACTATTACCTAAGAAAACAAATCAAAACCATGTTCAAGCGTATTTTGAAAATACACTGCTTTAAAAAGCAATTTACAAAATGGGATATTCAGTAAGATTAGTTTGCGATTTGTTTAAGGGACAGACAGAGCAGGGGATATAGTTCAGCAGCACAGCGCCTGCCTGGCACGCTTGAGGTCCTGAGTTCAATTTAAAAAAAAAGCCAAAAAAAGGAGAGATACACAGACTGGTACAAACTAACATACCATTTTTGGTATGAAGAAGCAGTGGCACACACCTGCAATCCCAGCTGTCTGGGAGGTTGAGGCAGAAAGACAGCAAGTCCGAGCCCAGCCTGGGCAACTCAAGGAGATTTAACAAGACCCTAACTCAGAATAAAAAGGGAGGGGGATGTAGTGCCGTGTAAAGGCCCTGAGTTCAAGCCCTAGTACTGGGGGTGGAGGAATCCTCACATTTTTTTTTAACTTCTAACAATTTAAATGCTTCAATTCTTTTCACTTTTTTAAAAATCAAAACAACACTAACATTTTTATTTCAGTACGGCTGGTACCCAACCAGTTTACATAAAACTTGGTCAGAAGAGCTATTTTACAACAGTTAACAATTAAAGCAGCAATAATTAACCCCAAAAGGAAAATAAAATGAGTCTGGCTGGTAAGGAACTGCTCAGTAACAGAGGCGCAGGCGATGTGCCAGCTTCTTGTTTTGAGCTGTGCTCCTGCAGCACTGCTTTCATCGCATGATAGGTTATGCCTCTCTGAGACCCTGCTAAGAGATCACAACCCCTCTTAGCACTCAGCTTTTTCCCTAGGGAAGAGGCAGGCAGCCACATAAAAATAAGTGCAGGAAGGGAAGGAGAGCTAACAAAGCCATTAGCACCATCTGGAAACACAGTGTTGATCAAAGAAGTTAATAGTCCGGGCAGACCAAGCCCAGGGCCCTGTGAGCAGCCCCTCAAATCTGCCACCAGCTTCTTCTTTATCTGCTTTGCTTTTAAATACACGATGCGCCACACGGGCGTCATTTCTGAGCCTAATCACAGCACTGATCGATGTCACTCCTCCCTGAAGCCTCCCTCCCTGAAGCTTTCAAGCCCAGCAACCTTTCCTCCTCCTCCTCAAATTACAATGTGCTCTTTTTAAAATTCAAACTAATAAAATGTTTAGTAGCTGGAAGATGCATAATAGGGCTAAGCTAAAGGTCATTACTCAGATCAGGGAGAGCCTGCATATAAATATTTATTCAGCCCCATTAAAGGAAGCAGGAGGGTTTGTTACACTGTATGCTCTATAACAGCAAGTCCCAGCGCCCTTTCAAAGTAGGAAATACCACACACACTAAGTGCGCTGCTTAGGTTAATGCTCAGACATCCTTGAAAGGCATTATGTGGTTTACGGTTTTTTTACATCTCTGCATGTTTATTGAACTTTTAAAGCAACAGTATTACGTATATAAGGCTGGGTACAGGGGAAAGTAGAAAAATAATGGAGCCTCATATTACAGCACATTAAAAACCCATCACTGAAGACACCAGGCAAAGTGTTCATTTTTAAATTTTACAGCTCTGGTAAGAAAACCAACAGTAAAGATTTCAACACCTTCGTAGAAAGTTGGAGAAGACATGTTTAATACAGAAATGTATGTAAATGAGGTAAGACATTTTATTTTCCAAATAGTTGTTGTTTAAAGGACAAAGTAAAAAAATTCCATGCATATGAAAAGCAAATTAAGTAAATCCTAACAATTTGTGATTTAGCTTAAAATATTTTGCAAAAGTCACCATTCAAAACAACCACATGGGGCTGGGGATATAGCTCAGTGGTGTAAGCGCCTGCCTGGCAAGCTCAAGGTCCTGATTCGATTCCCGGTACCAAAAAAAAGAAAACAACCACCACGGGGTTGTATAAAGCAGCATAGTAAACATCGCGTTAAAATCACAGGCTCGCCAGGCGTGGCGGCGCCCCAGCACTCAGGAGGCTGAGGCAAGAGGATCCTTGGAGTTTAAGACCAGCCTGGGCTACAAAGTGAGCCCAAGGCCAGCCTGAACTGCAGAGTGAGACCCTGTCGCAAAAAGACAAAAAAAAAAAAAAAAAAAATCCCAGGCTCACCTTGTTCACTGTAAACCAGAAAGCTCAAGGCCGATCCCGTGGCTCCACCAGTCCAGAGGCCTTACACGGAAAGCTGAACTCCAAGTCAGCACAAGCTTATCAGCAACTTTCTTTGCCTAACCGGAGTCCTCCTTCCGGAGAACAGAGAGAAAAAGAGCAACAGGAGAAAATGGGAAGCAAGACACGGAGGTGAAGAGATGGCTCAGCAGCTGGAATCTGCTCCTGGGCGCTTCACCCCTTCCTCCCTGCCACGCAGCACCCACCCGGCGCCTGCCGTGGGCCCTGGAAACACAGCGAGCAAGAAGTCAGCCCAGGGGCTGGGGATTTAGCTCAGCGGCAAAGCACTTGCCTGGCAAGCGCAAGGTCGTGAGTTCAATTCCTGGTACCGGAAGAAAAGCCAAAAAAAAAAAAAAATTAAAGTCAGCCCGAAGCCAGCGTGCGACGCGGGCCGCGCGAGGCGAGTCCTGCCCCAGAGTCCGCCCGCGCCCCACGCTGGGAGGGGGACCTGCTGGCCCCGGGCGGGACACTGCACAGCAAGGACTCCCCGCCCAATGAAAACGCTGCCGTTACAGACTCACCTTACAGCCGGACAGCGGGGGGAAACGTCTTGCAGTCCGAGGGGTGCACCTCACCGAGGAGAACCCGCCTGGCAAGCGCCAGGCCCTGGCTTCGGCCCCAGCCCCGACGCGCACGAAGGCACTGAACACCCGGTCCTACGCGGCCTCGCCGGGCGCGCGGGCCAGCCGCGCCGCTGCGTGCCCACGCTCTGTACCAGCGCCTCGCTGCCACCCCAGCCACGCACCGCTTGGTTAAATCGGTCGCTGCGGGCGCCTCGGCCACACAGCCACTCCACCCGCGGCGGCGAGCCCAGCCAGGCGTTCCGCAAGCAGCACCGCGCGACACACGACGGCGGGAGGCAGGCTACCGTGCGGACGCACGTCCGCGTCCCCTCGCCATCCTGCCAGGACGGGACGGCGCTAGCTCCCACGGCGGCCCGCGGCGGCCGGGCACGCGCTTCCCTGCACGCCCGCGTGGTGCG
>NW_004955444.1:1175074-1177155 GCF_000276665.1 Chinchilla lanigera | reverse complement strand
CCCCGGGGCGCCGCGGTCAGGAGGTCGTGGGCCTCGAGGCCTGCGCCTCGGACGGCTCCGGGTGGCGGGGCTCCTGCCCTTGATACCCCGTGCTCCCCGGCCCGAGAGCTGCTTTGCTGGGTCGCCGCTGCCTTCCTGATCATACAGGGCCAGGCGATCGTGGATCCTGCGAAGCGGGGCGAAATAAACCTTTTCTCTTTGTAAGCTGACTCGGACGTTTGGGCTGTACACAGTGAAAGCTAACACACGTGAACTTCAATCGTCCCTGTAATTTTAGCTTTCAGGTTTAAATTTTAAAACAAGGTATACTGTGTCTGCTAACAATCCAGTGTTTGTAATAAAGAAGTGTGATGGGTAGGCTTTTTTAAAAATAGATTTTTTTAAGCTGGGTGCTCTCTTTGAGACCATACTCTTAAGTAAAATACACCGCATACACATGAGTAAATACCACATTGTTTCTCTGGTGTGGGAAACCAAAAGTATAAATAAGGACCAAAATGTAAAATAGGTATTGTAAAATAGGAAGAAAATGTTCAAATGGGGAGGGGGGAAAAAGAGGGAGAAGGGGAAAGAAAGGAAGGGAAAAGGAAAAAAATGAGAAAGATAAAGGTTTTGTAAATGAGAGGAAGAGGGGTTGAAGGGAGGGGTAGGGGGATGGGAAAAAAAGAAGTTACATATATCATGTACAGATACAAATTCCCAATGATGCATGTGATCATTATACCTAAACTGTACCAATAAAAATCTCTTTTTTTGGAGGGGGGAACCTGGATGTTGTGGTGCACGCCTGTAATCCTAGCACTTGGGAGGCTGAGGCAGGAAGATTGCCACAAATTCAAAGCTAGTCTGCGCTACACAATGCATTCAATGCCAGGCTACGCTATAGCGCAAGAAAACAAACAAGGAATTCTATGTTGTAATGAAGAAGTTTTGACTGACGCTTCACCCATTGTATAACATCAGGAAAGAATCTCAGACTATGGACTGACTTGTGGATAAATAAGTAGCACTTGAAAATGAGTGTAGGCAGAAACGTCTGCTTGCTCGCGGCAGTGCTGGGCCCCAAGCCCACAGTCCCGCGTGCTCGGCAGCTGTGTACCCTGCGCTGCATCCCCAGCCTCTGTTCTGTCCTCCGCTGTTTAACATGTCTGTGTTATGGAGAGGAAGAAATGCCTTGTCTATCGATGTTTCTATTCCTCTCCTCTCCTTGGCGGCTTCCTCACCGTCCTTCCTCACAGGACCCAGACACTGCTCTGGCGAGCAGCGCGCCCAGCTGAACGGCTGCTGCGTCCACACCCGAGCAGCCAGGGCAGCCCCTCAGGGAAGGTGTGAACAAGGGGTGCCGCTTGGGGTCCCCAAGAAGTCATTTTAAAAGACCGAACTGGCTACATTGTTTTTCCCTTCACCCTTGCCGGCTGGAGGCTCAGCAGACCCCTTGCGGACAGGAGGAAAGCCACACTGGGGGGCGCAGGCCGAGTGGAAGGCAGAGCGCGGGTCCAGTGACGTCACGGGCCTGCCTCTTAAGGCGGAAAAGTAAGTGTCTGGCCTGTGTGTGTGTGTGTGTGTGTGTGTGTGTGTGTGAGAGAGAGAGAGAGAGAGAGAGAGAGAGAGAGAGACTGGGGATTGAACCCATGGCTTTGGCACGAAACTGCATCCCTAGCCTTTTCTTATTTTTGAACTCCAACTTGCGATCCGCCTGCCTCAAACTCCGAGAACGCTGGGGTTGCTGCAGGCCCCACCCAGCTGTGTCTGCTCTCTAAGGCCAGTGGAGTTGGGCTCCTGTTACAGGGACTGCCCAACAGCCAGCTTTTACAAATCCCCTCCTGCGCCCAGGAGGAGGGCCCCTGGTGCCAGGGAAGCTGCACAGGAGTGCACACTGGTGCACGCTGACCATCAGGCCGGCCGCCGCCACGCGCTCAAGAACTATCATGGCAATGACACAATTGGCCTGCCGCAACACGCCAGCTGCAGAGGCCCACTCACGTATGTGCATGAATCACCCCAACATGGAGAAACCCCTGGGAATACATGCCACACAGTGAGTCGCTCTTGCACCTGCCGTTGAGAACCAGAAAGGCCCA
>NW_004955444.1:1161469-1174339 GCF_000276665.1 Chinchilla lanigera | reverse complement strand
GCCCCCCATTACTATGTTATCCTTCTTTTACTCTTTAAAATAAAAAATAAAAAATAAAATAAAATAAAATCCCCTCCTGGCAGTACCCACATAGGAGGGTTGGTGCAGTGCTGAGGCTCAGGCAGTTACTTAATTTTCTCTCTGAGGTTAAATAAGATCTTTTCAAGCTGCGCACAGCATGGCGCACACTTCCACAAAAGCCTGTCCCTCTCTGTCTGCCTTCTGCTTCTCTTCCTACACTGGATCTGCACAGACAGCTCTACCACGCTGCATCTGGAATGGCCGGAGCTTCTACCTCAGCTTTCCAAAGCGTCTCTGGAGAATGCCCAGCACTTAGAGCACCTGGGTGCATTTAGCTGAACCGCATCCAAAAGGCCTGAAGTGAGCTACATTTACTTTGTGGTAATGGTACTGTTAATGGTGACTTGGATCTTGTTTGTTTTTCCAAATACTCATCCTTTGGTGAAATTTCTGTAAGAAACAATAGAATTCTCCCATGCCGATGTATTGAAGCAAGTGAACTGCTGGGGGTTTTTTGTTGTTGTTTTTGTTTGTTTGTCTTGAGACAAGATCTCACTTTATAGTCCAGGCTGGTCTTGAACTCACTCTGTAGCCCTTGCTGACCTCAGACTCACAGCAATCCTCCTGCCTCAGCCTCCTGAGTGCTGGGATTACAGGCATGCATCACCATGCACAGCTGAACTGCTGTTGATTGTGTGGTAGGGAAGGTCTAGGACACACCCATCCCTACACTTTCCTCTGACCACACCTCCAGCCTAGGGTGACCCCAGAAGGATCATCATGGGCACAAGGTCAAACACCCTGACAGAAGATTCAAGCCACTTTAGGCGGGAGAGTTAGAGCTGCAGGGATGAACTGGGAGGTTTGGTGCCAGGACCCTTGCCGTAAGGAGAGCCCTGGCCCCAGTCTAGAGCCCAGGGCTCAGGGCTGGGGCCGCCCCCCCTCCACTTCCCCGGGGTCTATGGTTGCCCGAAAAAAAAAATATTCAGTTCCATTTGAATTTCCGATAAATAACAAGTACCTTTTTAGTTTAGCCATGTCCCACACAGTATGTATAACACCCTTACACTGAAAAAATATTTTCACGATTCATCGGAAATTCTCGAGCTTTCCATGTCTGCATTTGGTGACCCCACCTGTCTGGCTCGCTGACTGGCCAGCCCGAAGGCCTCTGACCCCCCGGTTCTGGAAGCTAGCACTCAGGAGGAAGGCAGACTCAACTGTGAAAACGAACGGGGCCGAGGCTGGGACGGTCCACGAAATCAAGAACAAATTTGGAGAAAACTCAACTTAATGTCAAGTAATTAGCATTTAATTGCTTAAAAAATACGATAGCCACCTTCCCGGTTTTCTTAGCTGTGTGAAGCAGCGATGAGGTAAGCCGCTCAGAATGTGCGGAAGCGGCTGCAGGCGGGCGGCACCGGACCGAAGGCCCGCTGGACTCGGGAGGGCCTAGGCACTCGGCACAGGCCATCGCGCTGTCGCTCCGGGCTGCGTGAAGAATCCCAGGGACCCCTCAACGTCCGCTGTGGCCCTGAATTCTGAGCACCTACCGGACCCCGTGCCGCGAGCGGGAGCGCAGGAGAGGTGCGACCCGGTTCCGAGTCGCCGCCCTACTGTGTGCTCACTTCCCATCGCCGCGGGGTGCACGGCCAGGCGCGCGTCCAGGTGCGACACTTAGGAGAATTAATGTTTTCAGACGTTGGAAGCGCTGCCCGACTGCGCCGCGCCGGGACAGAGGTTCTCCAGGGTGTCCGCAGTGCGCTCTCAGGAGGCCCCGGAGAGCCTGGGGTGAGCGTTAGATCCACAGTGTCCCCGCAAGCCTGTGCGTGCCGAGGTGGAGCTTCCGGAAGGACTGGTCCGTGGGTGGATCCCCGGGAACACCTAGACGTGCTCCTGCGGCAGGGCCCGGGTGAAAGGGCGGGAAGGGGCCGGCCGGCAAGGGCGCCTCTGCCTCCGGGCACCTCTCCTGTCCCCTGGGCTTCCCGGTCACCATGACGCCGGCCGCCTTCCTCTGCCAGCCTGCTCTCCCCACGCTGCTTCTGCCCTGGCCCGCTGGCTGCGGATGGAAACCGCCGGGAATGAACCCCTCTCCATCAGGTTGTGGGTGCCGGAGGGGACAGAGACCTCGCTAGGACGCAGGTTCCCAGGGGCAGGGCTGAAATGCCGCGCTGCAAGGCGGTACGATTCGGGACCTGAGAGTGTCTTAGCCGGGTCTTCAGTTAAACCACCGCAGTCCCGGGCTTCCTCCATGTGCTGCTCTGGTCCACTGCGTCTCTGAAATGCAGAGTCCACTGTGGAACAGAGATGGCTTTTGGCACACACTCGTTCATTTCTTAAATGCATGTTATTGAGATATACAAGCCGGGCATGGTGGCACACACCTGTAATCCCAGCACTCGGGAGGCTGAAGCGGGAGGATCGCTAAGTTCGAGGCCCGACCAGGCTACAAAGTGAGCCCAAGGCCAGCCTGAACTGCATAGTGAGACCCTGTCTACAAAAGGAAAAAAAAAAAAAAAAATATATATATATATATATACACGTAAAATTTACCCTTTTGTAGTGAATACTTTAGTGATTTTTAGCGTAGTCACAGCACAGATCCATCCTTCGGCCCTCCCAGTGCTACTAGACTTACACTCGCAAGGACATCTACAAGGACAGGGAATGCACATATGATAACTGACCTTGCCGATCTGAGGAAGCCAGGTGCTAACCTGGCAATGAGGAAAGTCAAGAAGAACTAATTAACACACAGGAAAGTCAAGAAGAACTAATTAACACACAGAGCTTCCAGAAACTCAGGGCTTGGCATCAGGTGTCTGTCGTCCAGAAGGAAAGTGAGGATCAAGACAGGCGGTGGGTCGAGTGTCTGCTGAGGAGGGAATTAGCTTCCCATTTCCTGCCCCTCCTTTGAAAAGAACAAGATTGGGGTCACGTCTCTGGAGGAAGAAATCGGGCAGTCAAGTCTCTAGGCTGGAGTGCAGTAAGTATGTTTGAGGGAGAGGATTTCCTACCGCGAGCAGAGCGCTCCAGTAGCATGCACATTCTGAACGCCAAGATCTCCAGCGGCCTCCTCCTGGCTTCCAGAGTGTGGACAGCCAGCCCTGGACCCAAAGACTGGAGCTTGACTAACACCCGTCTCTCATGGATTCACCCAGTCCAAGAGAAAAGCACTAAAAGGGTTGAAGGTGACGAAGGCCGGTCATGTTGCCCTCAAGCTCAAGGTCTCGCCCAGGTACCCAGAGGGCTACGCAGCTGCTGAAGGCCTGAGGCACGCAGCTGTGAGCCAACAAAGGGAAGCTAGGAACCAAAATAATCACAACAAAAGGCAATTTACAGGAGATAATCTGTACCAGGAGAAAACAATCAGACTTTCAAAGTTATCATTATCATACTCAGAGAAATAAGTGGAGATACACATTGGTGTTGGTGTAGCTCAGCTTCAGTCACCAGCACCAAAAGAAAAAGATATTACAAACATGAAACACAACTGGTTTGCTCTACGAAAAAAGAGCATTCTGAGAACAAAGAGTTCTTAGGAATTAAATATAATAGAGACATTTTTTAACTTTTTTTTTTTGGTACCGGGAATCAAACTCAGGACTTGCGCTTGCCAGACAGGCGCTTATGCCGCTGAGCTATATCCCTGGCCCTAGAGACATTTTTTAAAAACTCCTGTGGTAGGTGGAATAAAGATGTCCAAAGACACCTGTGTCCTACTCCCCAGAACCTATGCCAGAAAATAAAATAAAACAAAATAAAAGGACTGCATGGGTAAGCCCAGGATAAGTGCACGAGGTCCTAAAAGCTGAGACTCTTCGGGCTGGAGCTCCGACAGGCTGCACAGAGAAAGAGGCCTGACACTAGCAAGCGGGTGAGACTTGACCTCGGACGCTGGCCCTGAAGAGCAGGAAGGGATTTGGGGCCAAGGAGCGCGAGGAGTCCCTCGACGCTGGGCGAGCCCTTCGCTGGCAGCCATCCGGAAAGCGGAATCTCAACCTAAAGCCACACGAAACCAAGTTCTGCCAACAACCTGAAAAGCAGTAAATGGTTTCTCTGAGTCTCCAGAAAGAGCGTAGCCCTCCAGACGCTTGGTCTAGGGCAGTGAGACCCGAGATAGGTTTCCCAGCCTCAGGACTGTAAGGTGATGAGATGTCTGCGCTACTTCAACCCGAGGCATGGACAGTTTGAAGCATAAAATTAAGAAAATTTCCCAGAGAGGAAGCAAAAAAAAAAAAAATCTGGAAAGTAGAGGAGAAAATATAAGAAAAATTAGAAAACTGATCCTAGAGGTCCAATATGCAAATAAAAGAAAAGAAACACCTCCAGGGATGTGGAGGAAGAAGGAAATTATTGGTGAAATAATTCAGGGAATTTCTCTAAACTGGTGAGTATGATTTTCAGGCTGAAAGGCCACACAGAGGGGCTCAGGAGCTATGCACATATTTATGAAATTCAGAGCGCTGCAGACAAAGGTCCGACAAGTTCCAGAGATGAGGAGGAGGTCACAGTAAAAGTAAAACGAGCAACAATAATGTTGGGTTTTAGACAATAAGACTAGAAGACAGCGGAAACCTTCCCTTAATTTACTACAGAAAAGTAAAGTGGCTTCCGCCTCACTTTCTCCTTGCACTGAAGGACAGGGTGGGAAGCAGGGGAGGAAGCTCGGTGGGCGGTAAGTTTGGACAGAGGGAGAAGCCCCGTGATTCACAGTGGAAAACTGACGGCAGCACCTGAGAACGAGGAAGTAGCAATGCATACAAGTGATCAGAGATAAGAAAGTATTCTACACAGTACAGGAACCGGAGGACATGCTTGCAGATGGTTCACCTGGTAAGAGATTAAGACGCAGAACAGATAAGGGACTCAAGAGCTAAGTACATAAATGATCAGTTTTTGGCAGGGCCACATGATCCAAATAGAGATTTCTCAAAATAAAATACACCAACGGTGAATAAGTGTACGTTCAACATCACCAATTGGGGAAATAGAAATCAAACCACCGCGATCTACGGCACACCCCAGCTAGAGTGGCTAGTATCAAAAAGACCAAAAGTAAATAAAATACAAAGACTGCAAGATATGCAGAGAAAGGGAACTAATATACACTGTGGCCAGAGTGAAAGTAGCCAGTATAAAAACTGATATGAAGATTCTTCAAAAAACTAGAACTTGACGGGCGTGGAGGTGCACGCCTGTAATCCCAGCACTCAGGAGGCTGAGGCAGGAGGACCGTTGCAAGTTCGAGACCAGCCTGGGCTATAAAGTGAGTTCAAGGCCAGCCTGAACTGCATAGTGAGACTCTGCCTCAACAAGACCAAAAAAAAAAAAAAAAACTAGAACTATGTGGCCAGGGGCATAGCTCAGCGGCACAGTGCCTTCCTGGCAAGCATGAGGTTGTGAGGTCAATTCCCAATACCACAAAAAAAAAGGGAAAAAGAAAAAACTAGAACTAGAACTGCCACGTGGCCCAGTAATCCCATGGTAGGTAAGATCCAAAGGAAAAGAGGGCAGGCCAGGTATGGTGGTGCACTCCTGTAATTCCAGCACTCAGGAGGCTGAGACAGGTGGATCGTTGTAAGTTCAAGACCAGCCTAGCCTCAAAGTGAGCTCAAGGCCAGCCTGAACATAGTGAGACCCTGTCTCAAAAAGACAAAAAACAAACAAAACAAACAAACAAAAAAAACAAAGGAAAGGAGGGCCGCATGTTGGAGAGAGCGCTGTGCGCTGGGATTCTCCGCAGTGCTATTCACAGCAGGTCAGACACTGGATCAACCTCGGTCTCCACAGACGGGTGAAGAGACAAAAATATAATGCATACGCACAATTTACTCCACTCGTTATGGGAAGGTGGCCATAAAGAGGAATGAAGTCTCGTTTACAGCGCAACGTGGATGGAGGTTGGGATGCTAAGTGAGATAGTCGCACAGGCACTGAGAGACACGTGTTCCCATTCATGCGTGGAGCTAACGTAACAGTAAGGCGCAGACGTGGCCAGCGTGGCGACTTCAGCGATGAAGAAACACCTTCAGCGGCTCAGCACAGCTCGCGCCCGTGCCGGGTGTGTCGGGTGGGTCACGGACGCACGGCCTGTGCTGCTACACGCGGTGCCTCACCTTGCCTCTCTGGCTCCGACCGCCAGGAACTGGGCCGCTGAGCCCCACCTCGCCCTTCCGCGGGGCTGACCCACACGGAGCCAGCCCACCTGTACTGAGCCGCCCACAACCGTGAGCTCAGACACGCGCCTCCCTGCAGTCGCGGCTGGCGCTGTGCTGTCTCAGCCGCAGGAGAGCTGCCCGACACTGTCGAGTAGCGGCTGCCAGAGGCCAGGGTGGGCGGCAGAGGCGGGGAGAGGCTGGTCACCGGGGAGCGGGGCGGACGGGTAGGAGAAACCTTACCTCACGTTCTGCAGCACAGTTGCGCGGCCTGGCTGGTGAAAATTACTTCTACATTTCGAATAGCTGGGAGAGGGCTTGGGAACGTGCCCAGCGCGGAGACACACAGGCACCGAGAGGACAGAGGTGCCGGCTTTCCCGACCTTGCACTGCACCTGCAGGCAAGCCCTCAGGTAAAAGAGTAATAGCTCCCTCTGGATGGCAGGGTCGGGTATCTTTATTACCCTATTTGTTTTTGACATTTTCTTAAAGACATTTATAACAGAAAACCAGCTATTTTAGCCACGGTACCGTCTAAGGGGCCAGCGGGCGCGGTGCAGCACCAGCGTCTCAGACCCTCCGGTCTGACGAACCGGTCCGCAGTCACGGCTTCCTACGGGCTGTTCACTCACTGTTCGCACTCCTAGCAGGAGGGCTGTGCCCAGAGCCAAGTTCTGCAGTCGCCTGGGAGTTCTGCCTGTTTTTCCTTTTCTTTATTTTATTTTTTATTTTTGTTTGTTTGTTTTTTTCCAGTACTGGGAATCAAACTCACGACGTCGTGCTTGCCAGGCAGACGCTGTGCCGCTGAGCTAAATCCCCAGCCCCCCGTTTTTCCTTTTCAAACTCAAATTTTTAGCGTGCAGAACAAGGACTAAATTACACATCAAGAGTGAGCCGCGTTGCCCAGCAGGTCTGGAGGTTCGGCTGAGCAGATGGTGCTGGGCGGGGTTCCGGTGGTGACTGCACACCGCTGACCTGCACATCTAACTAGGTAGCATGGTAAAACTTATCTTACGCTTACTCTACCGCAGTAAGAAAGAGTCACCCAGCGTTTTCCCTTTACTGAGTTCTAGTTAACTGCCGTAACCACCAGCTGGCGACTTGGGAAGAACACGTCTGAGGAGGACGCCCCCTGCGTACAACCTCGCAACAATCCCTTTGCTGAAGGCAGCCTGTGTGTGAACTTTGAAGCTTTTGTCATACTTTTCTGTTTGTTTGTTCATCTTCATTCAAAATGAGTACATTCCCGCCGTGGCGGCACACAGCTGCAATCCCAGCACTCGGAAGGCAGGAGGAGTGTGAGTCCCAGTGCGCCGGGGCTGTCTGACGAGTTCGAGGCTGGCCTGGACAGACAGACCCTGTCTCAAAGGAAAGATTCCAACAGTGTGAGGAGAGCTGCAGCGCCTGGCTCCTCCAGGCAAAGCACTGCGGCTGTGAGTCAGACGTCCTGGGAGACGACTCTCGAGGTGGACGTGGCTACGCAGGGGACCTCACCGGGTTGTGCTCTGGGGCCACACCTGTGGGGAGGACAAGCCGCAGGGCTCGCAGGGGAAAGAGCGAGCCGCGGTGTGTCACAGCAAAGGCATTACACCCGGCCTCCAGGAGCTGGGGAGCTGGGGTGTCCCTTCAGAGTTGCCCCAAACTGAAGGGGCCCTGCCCTTCCCCCCACACCAAGCCATCCTAGGGGTGGGCAGCCCGTAGGGAATGGTCTGAGGCAGGGTGGCTTCCTGTGGTTGAGCTCAGTCCTGAAAGCTGCCCGCCATCAGCTGCTCACACTGCTCGGGCCTCAGGAAGCGAGGGAACGGGGGGCGTCATTATGCCTTTCCTTTTCTGACACAGGGTCTCACCACGCAGCTCAGACCGGCCTTGATCTCACCGTATAGCCCAGGCTGGCCAAAGGTAGCTTCACTCGTGACATGGGTGACGCCCAGCTCCTCTTCTCAAACCCTAAAAAAGGAGAAAAGAGAAGACCTGAGTCATTCTCTGGACTTTGCCTTGAGGCCCCAAACACACACGAGGGCAAGTGCCCTTCCCCCAGCCAGGTGGCAAAGCGAGAGCCGCAGCTCACTGCGGAGGCGCTGCACACGCCCTGCTGCCTCCTCTTCCTCCTCCCCGCAGCTCACTGCGGAGGCGCTGCACACGCCCTGCTGCCTCCTCTTCCTCCTCCCCGGGGAGAGCACTGGGCCAGAGGAGGCTTCCACAGCGGCTGGAGAGGCGGATGTGAGCTGCCTTCCTCGGGCTCCTCCTGACAGAGGAAAGAAGCACTCTTTCTCCCGTCCCTACCGATAAACATCTGAGGCCTCCAGTTAGCCAAGGGACGTATAGAGTCCTACTTGTTGGCTTACCCGTGAACTATCTGGAAAATACTTCCTGTGGTTCTCCACATCTTCTGCAAGATTTTTTATCCTTCACTAAAAAACACTGAATTACTTTCTATAGTTCGCACGTCATTATATTGCAGACCAGAGTTACAATGACACCAAAGACCCGCGTGAGGACGCCTCGGCATGCTCTGACACGCTCCGCACCCTTGGAGGGACAGTGTGACATCCTGCAAAGGAGGACACTGAGACACAAAACAGTACAGAACTTACTGACGGTAGAGGACTCTTAAACGTCGGAACGGGCGCTGGCCCGGGTGGCTCTCCCGGCTACACCGAGTGAGAACAGCCGAGCTCGGCACCGTGGCTGCTGCGGCCGGAGAGAGAACCGGCCACGGCGAGCGTTTCCCGTTTAACCACCAGCCAAAAGACACACTCTCCTGCGTCTTGGGGCTGGAGACAAAGCAAGTGGACGTCTGGTTTGGTCTTTTGCCTCTGGGCAAATACCTTTATCACTGCGCTCGTTTTCCTGGACTAGCAGTTGAGTCCCAAAGAGGACCAGAAGTGGTAGCTGTCCATGAAGGGGCCCTCAGAACCCAGGCTCCCTCTGCTGCCTCCGGGAATTGGACCCCTCCCAGGGTGTGACACGCACAACCACAGCCAGATGGTTCTGGTTTTTTGTTTGTTTGGTTGGTTTTTTTCCCGGTACCGGGAATTGAACTCACGACCTTGCACTTGCCAGGCAGGCGCTGTGCCGCTGAGCTAAACCCCCAGCCCCGCACCGCCAGATGGTTCCAAACTGACTGCTAAAGTTCCAGCAAGGGCCGCCCTCCCACAGGTGCGGGGCACATCCTCCGCACAGGACAGTGGAAGAGGCAGCAGATGGCTACTGAGAGGCTGACGGACAAATGGACAACGGCCAGACGGCGTGTGAGAGAGAACTCTGATCCCCAGCCGACAGCTCCCGATGGAGGAAGCCAAGCCACAGTCCCTGCCCGATCGGCCGGAGCAGCAAGGGCTCGCTGGGCACCGGCCAGCGCCCTGCTTGGGGCGGCCCTCGACTCAGAGCCAGCCGGAGGGCCACAGGCCGGTCCCATCAGACGCCACCGCCCGCTGCCCGCTCCCGCTCCCCGCGCCAGTGAGCTCCAAGCAAAGCCGTCCTCCCTTTCTGCTGCCTCCGCTGTAAATCTCCCCAGCCCGCTGCCTGGGAGGCACTGCCAAGCACACAAGGCGGCGGCGGCCCGCTGCCCAGCTGCAGCCGGCCCTGAGCACATCGCCCGCTTGTTCTCCCGTGGGTGGCCTTTGCCGTTTCCAGTTTCCCTAGGCGCCGCCAAACGCCTGGGCCGCACGGCCTGTGGCTGCAGACCCAGCGCTGCCAGCCTGGCACCGGGCGGCCCTCGCTCCACGCGCGCTGAGTGCGAGGCAGGCGGAGCCCGGCGGTCTGCACTCCGCCCTCTTTGCACGGACTCGCCGGGCTACTTGCTGCTGGGTGTCCGGTCTTTCCTGGCTCTGACTGGCTGGGCACCCTTGTGAGACAGGCCGTCACTTTCCGTCCCTCTCTGTGCTGTCAATGTGTGTCACGCTGAGCGCTGTTCACCACAGGGGGAAAAAGGGCGAAACAGGCGGAGGCCCCAGTAGCCTGCTTCTCGAACATCGCCTTTCCCGATGCGAGGGTGCCGCCCCTCCAGACCCCTCTAGCAAGCGCGTAAGGGGAGAGGTGCAGCACCGTGGTGTGCGAGCTGAGTCTATTTGTGACATTTCTCCTTTCTTGGACGCTCTCTCGCTCCCTCGCCTGCGTGTGCAGCTGGGACCTCTCAGCTGCGACCTGTGGGCCCTTCCTTCAGGGCACCGCTGAGCCTGCTCAGCCCGCAGCTCCTCCTCGGCCGCCCCGTCACTTCCGACAAGTTCATCAAAGGCAGCGGTCAGCTGTCAGCTCAGGGAAGCCCTTCTGTCTTTGTTCTTGGAAAACCTTCTGAGTCCGTTATTACGGTCTATTTTTAAGTCACTGGTGAATTCACCAAGCCAGGAGCCGTTCACACACGACTGTGGGTCACCAGTAAGAACGAGTCAGAGGCTTCTGTCTCCTGTCGATGCTTTTTGGGGGGCAGTGTCATGGGAGCTGGGCTTTGAGGAAAAGAAAATGTGCTCCCTGCTTTTCTGAGGGGTCGAGCAGCCAAGTGAGAGACTGGGCCCTGAGACACGTGCGCAGCGTCACTTCTGGCAGACTGTTGATAGCGGTCATGGTCATCTAAGTCTAAATTCTCCCCTCTTCCAGGAAAAACTGCTCATTGATATTTTCAGTACCATTCTAATTCTTGTGACTTTGTTGCTGTTGACGTTTGAGGCAGGGTTCCGCTATGTAGTCCAGGCTGGCCTCGAACTCACAGTGATCCTCCTGCCTCAGCCTCCCAAGTGCTGGGATCACCAGCACGCACCACGATGCCCAGTTCTTATGACTTCCTGCTAAATGCACAACTTCCCTCGGGGTGACTTGGGCCCTTAAAGGCCACTCTGGGGAAACATCTGACTTGAGCAAGATTGTTCATTTGGGAGAATCTTAGTAAACAAAGGGAAAAACTTTCCCGGGTCCAATTTTATTGGCATGCAGAGGACACCAAAGGTTTGGGTTCATTTTTGGGGGTTTATTTATTTATTTATTTTTGGTCTTTTTTGAGACAGGGTCTCACTATGCAGTTCAGGAGGCCTTGAGCTCAATTTGTAGCCCAGGCTGGTCTCGAACTCTCAATGATCCCCTGCCTCAGCCTCCTGAGTGCTAGGATTACAGGCGTGCGCCACCACGCCTGGCAAAGGTTTGGATTCAATAATGGCTTCACTAAAAACTACTCGGTCAAAGGTAACGAGTAATTTGACAAACTTTATAACAAAGCAAACTCGTTTCCCTAGTAAGCCTCCCCCTCCCGTTTTTGTTGTTTTGTTTCTGTATGTTTTTTTTGAGACAGGGTTTCTCTAGTCCCAGGCTGGCCTCAAATTCACAGCAACCTCCTGCCTCAGCCTCCATGAGTGCTGGTATTACAGACCTGAGCTAACACATGCTCCTATTTCTAGACCAAGTTTCAAAATTCTAGGCGTCACTGTTGGGCAGGCTGCTTCTATCTTTTCTCGTGTGGGAGCTCCACGCTGGCCTGGTTTTTATACTCTCTGCATGGAAGCCTAGACGAAACAAGTCTAGGGGACTTAAAGGAAATTGTGGTAATCCCAGCACTTGGGAGGCTGAGGCAGAAGGAGTACAAGTTTGAGTCCCACCTGGGCAATAAAAAAATGAAAAGTGGCTAAAGATAGAGCTCAGCGGCTGAGGTCCCCTGGGTTTTATGCCCAGTACTGGGGTCGGGGAGAAAGTTGAGGTCCAGCCACCTGACTACTACCGGCAGTGGCTTTTACAGCCCTGCCCATTCCTCTGTGCTTCTCTCACTGAGCTCCGCCAGCAGCCAACACAAACCACGCCACTTTCCCATTATTTGATTTTTTTGTTGGTTGGTTGGTTGGTTTTCGAATCTCACTAAATTGCTCAGGCAGGCCTCAAACTTGTGATCCTCCTGCCTCAGCCTCCCACATGTACTTTCCCACTATCTGAAACTACTGAGTATAAATTAGATGAGACAAGAGAGAAAATCTGGAGTTGTGGGTTGTTCTGTTTTTGTTTTGGGTACTGAAATCGAATCCAGGGCCTTGTCACTGAGCTACATCACCGCCCTTTAAATTTTTTTTTATTTTGAGACAGGGTCTTACTTATTTTCCCTGGCTGAGCTCAACACACAATCCTCCTGCTTCAGCCTCCCCGAAACTGCAGCTTATTACAGGCACGCACCTCCAAGCCAGCCTGCGGTCGTGTTTTATATCCTGTCACGAGGGGTGAAAGTAACGCTTTATCGGGCTGCGCTCAGAGCAGGGGGCCTGAAGAATGGCTCCGCCCCCGTGCACACCACCCCACAGGGACCCAGGGTCGTTGTGACGAGCGACACGGAACTTGTGACTCCCCTCTCGCGGACCCCGGACACCCCCACACGGCTTCGGTCGCACCCGGGAAAGCTCGGCGATGCGGGGGCCGCGCCGTGTGTGGGGCGCTTCGAGCCTGCCCGGGCACCCATGGGCAGCCGGCGCTAGCTCTAAAGTAGAGACTTGGAACTTCTATTTTCAGTGCACTTTAAAGAAGAAAAAGAAGCAAAGCTTTACCCACCGCCAGCGGCGTTTAGTGCACCCTCCCACGCGCACGGGGGAGCGGCAGGGCTGCCTCGTTTCACCGTGAACAGCTTAAACGCAGGGCATAAGGCGCCTCCGGATCTCCGTGGCCGCCGTGGCGATGCCGCGCGCAGCTGAGAACCGAGCCGCCGAGAACCGCGCCGCCGCCGCTT
>NW_004955444.1:1160152-1161133 GCF_000276665.1 Chinchilla lanigera | reverse complement strand
GGACGCGCGGCCCCAGCTGAGCTGGCGCGTCCTTGTCGCCGAGCCCGTTCCGGCGCGAGCTAACGCGCTTGCTTCCGCGGCCGCTGGCACAGGAGCCGCCCGGCGGAGCGCCTTCCGGGACAGCTCGTGCCCAGTGAGCCGCTCGGCTAGCGGCGGAGCACTGGACGCCCGGCGGGCCGTGTAAGCACCCCGCAGTGCCCGCGCCGGGAGCGACAGCGCGCACTTATCTTCAGTTGCTGTGTGAGACCCTGGTGACGGGGTTGATGACCGGCTGCCGGTACTGTGCCGTTTACCGTGGAGTGAAGGTACTAATTGAAGCGGCTTCGAGTAATCTTTTACATCTTGTAGTTAATTATGAGATATTACAAGTCAGGCGTGACGGTGCACCCCTGTAACCCCAGCCCTCAGGTGGCTGAAGCAGGAGGATCCGTTCGAGTTCGAGGCCAGCCTAAGCTACACAGTGAGTTCAAGTCCAGCCTGAACTATATAGCAAGATCCTATCTGAAAAAATAAAGCAGAAATCTATCCCTAAAGGTACAGACGACGTGATGTGGGGAGGCCGCAGAGCTTCCGAGCACCCCCTTCGGTGAAGCGCGCTCTCCCTGGGCTGAGACGTGCATCTGTCCACGATCGCTGGCTTCCCACACTTAGTCCGGAGTTTCAATTCACATACGGGGACTCAAGCCCTGGAGAGCCCAGTGGATATGAGTTCTGATCCAGCAAAGAGTTCCAGTTTTCCTCCCTGGAAATTTTGTTTGTCTGTTTTGAGACAGGGTCTCACTATGCAGCTCAAACTGGTCTTGAGCTCACTTTGTAGTCCAGACTGGTCTCGAACTCGAAACGATCCTCCTGCCTCAGCCTCCCAAGTGCTGGGATTTCAGGCGTGCACCACCACGCCCGGCTTCCTCCCTGGCAATTCTGAAAACGCTGCAGCGGCGTTGGAGACGAGGGTTTGCAAACACAAGCCCCAGGAATGAGCTC
>NW_004955444.1:1156828-1159712 GCF_000276665.1 Chinchilla lanigera | reverse complement strand
TCGGCGAGGACGCGGTGCCGCGGGCAGCGCCCTCGATTGCCGCGTGTCACCCTCGCGTCCTCGCCGCACGGTGCGGACAGACCGTCCCCGCAGTGTCGGACGCCGGCCCGCGGCCGCGAGGGTCCCGGGGAAGGCGTGTCCGCGCGCCGCCCCGCGCTCACTTGCTGGGCCGAGCCGTCCTTCTCACGCGCGCGGCGAGCCAGACGCTCCATAAAGCATTTTTCCTTCGTGCACTGCCGCATAGTCGGGAAGGCCTTCCCGAGCTCTGCACGTGGAGCTGTCCTCGGAGCCGGTCACCGAAGGCGCCGGTCACTCAGGCCGCGCGTCCAGGGGCTGGTGTGGGATTTGCCGGCTCGGGTACCGCTGGCCCGCCACCGTCTATGCAGGGTCTCTAGGACAAGCGCACACACGGGTACCAGTTCGCGAACAGGAGCCAGCCCGGTACTGTGACTGCACAGAGCAATTGCATTAAACGCCCCACTTCGCTAGTTCTTCGTTTTTGTTTCCTTCTTTTTTCTTTTTTTTTTTTTCTGCAGTACCAGGAATCGAACTCACGACTTTGAGCTTGCCAGGCAGGCGCTGCACCGCTGAGCTACATCCCCAGCCCCCGCCCCCCTTTTTTTTAAATGTGGTGCTGAAAAATAGATCCAGGGCCTTGAGCATGTAGCTCTGCCGCTGAGCTCCACCCCTGATCCTTAAATTGTACTTTTGATTGAAACAGGCCCTGCCAGTCCTTGATTACAAGTAGGACTGTGCTTTTAAACGCTCAGAGTATAAAACTTTAAACTCCCCTGACTAGGAACAAGAAATAACTTCTTGCATTGTACTCAGGACCTGCTGAACGTGCTGGTGCAGGGGTGACAAACCCTCTGGACGCGTGCTGCAGTGGACTGTCCACATGGCCCAAGACCAACGTGATCTGCATAGTTTTCTCATCTACAAAACAAAACATGCCACGAGTGGTGGTGCACGCCTGTAATCCCAGCACTCAGGAGGCTGAGGCAGGAGGATTGTGGCAGGTTCCAGATCAGTTTGGACTACAAAGTGAGCTTAAGGCCAGCCTGAACTGCAGAGTGAGACCCTGTCCCAAAAAGAAAAAAAGTCATACCACAGCAATAAATGCACACCCATGTTTACAGCAGCGCAGTTTGTAATAGCCAAGTCTTGGAAACAGACCAAAGGCCCATCAACTGCTGAATGGATAAAGATGTGGGTTTTTCTTAATACAATGGAGTACTATTCAGCCATAAATACGGACAAATCTGAGGACATTTCTAGGTAAATGGATTCACCTTGAGACCATACTCTTAAGTGAAATAAGTCAGACACGTGTAAATGCTGCATTGTTTCTCTGGTGTGAGAAACCAAAAGTGTAAATAAGGACCAAAATGTGTAACAGACATTGTGAAACAGGAAGAAAATGTTCAAACAGGAAGGGGAACAAGGGGGGCAGGAGGAAGGGAGGGGAGAGTAAAAAAATGAGAAAATAGGGGAAAAATGGAAACAAAGCTTTTGTAAAAAAGGAGGGGAAGAGAGGTTAAAGGGAGGGGAGGGGAGTGGGAGAGAAACAAGTTCTGTCATGTACAGATACAAGTTCTTACGATGAATGTGATCACTACATTTATCTAAAGTTCTGATGAACTCTGACTGGAAACTGTAACAAAAATGATGCTACTCCCTTACCAAGTTCTCCTGGGTATGAATTTTAAGATTTCACGTGGAGAAAATAGCTCCTTGCCTGGCATAAGTAAGAACTCACAGATGTTATTATTTCTATCTGCTGTCGCTGTAATTTTTATTTATGTTCAAACATGGGTTCTATCAAGTAAAGTGTTATGTGACAGCGTCAAACCACTTCTCCAACACATTAATTTTCACTCTGCTGCTTACTTTTTGGAATTAAAAAAAAAGACCACTGATGAGCGGTGCTGAGTAAGAATTACTCTGAAAAGACCCTTCAGATTTTATCGTCTCCCAGGAGCTCAGCCAGCCAGACAGCCGCGCTGTCCCGAGTGAAGTGGGGCGGCAGGACCGGTCAGGCACGGCGCCCCCCCCGCTGAACGTGGCCCAAGGCCTGGTGCGCCGCCCTCGTGACCGCAGACAGCTGTTTGCTTTGGCAGAGCTACGAATCCTAGGTCTTCTCCTGACCCGGGAACACACCTCTGCGCTCTGGCCGGGGAGTTATTTTTCACGGGTTCTCAGCCGGCACAAAGATGTGGCCGAGGCGCTTTTCACTTAGACACGATCTGCGCCTGAAGGCTGAACACAGTGTGGGGAGTCTTCCCTTCTTTCCCTTCTCTGTCAGTTCAGGCCTGTGAAACACAGCCACCCCGAGTTCACTGTGGAGGCATTCCCAGCGAGTGCCTTAAGGGGTCCACCCGAGGCAGAGGATTGGAACCTGTCATTTCCAAAGCGCACAGGACAGTGACCGCGTACGTGGCCCCTGCTCTGGATTAGTCTTGGTTTCTTCGAGAATGACCTTGGTTTGTTGCAAGGGCTACCGCAGCAGGAGTGCTGGGCTCTTCCCGCTGAGTCGTCAGCAGTGCTGTCTTAGTTACTCTTCCGTTGCTGGGACAAAATACCCAACACCCAGTGTTAAATGGGGAAGGTTTACCTAGCTCACAGCTTGTGGAGGTTTCAGTCTACAACCAGCTGGCTCCAAGGCAGGGTGGCCTGGCGGAGGGCAACAGTGCACGGTGGCAGAAGACAGCAAAAGCAACAAGAGCACAGCGGGGACAAGCCTCTTTCTGCCCCTTGTATCTTGTGTAGACTGCTAGGATTAGGGCGGAGCCAATCCAGTCCGTGAACCGACCCAGCACTCACCCAGCCTTAGTCCCAGCATTGCACACTCCAGACCCAGCCACCTCTGGAAAAGGCCCGTGAC
>NW_004955444.1:1153621-1155633 GCF_000276665.1 Chinchilla lanigera | reverse complement strand
AGTGTCAGACACCATCCTTTCTTATTTTTCAGACAGGCGCTCACTACATAGTCCAGAGCTTTGAGCTTGCTTTGTAGACTCATCTAGCCCGAAACTCACAATCTTCCGGCCTGAGCCTCCTGAGTGTGAAGATTATAAGCATGCACCACCACATCCATCTTTTCTGATTACTTTTTTGTAAGGCTGGGGATCACACCCAGAGCCTCACACATGCTGGGTATGTTAGTGAGCTTTACATTGCTGAACCAAAAAAAAATTATTTTGAGTCACAGTTTCAGAGGGTTCAGTCCATGGTTGGTGGTCCCAAGGCAGAAACATCACAGAAGGGCTTGGAAGCAGCGACCATGGGGAGAGCCGGAGAGGAAGGGCCACAGGGCTGCCGGGGACCAGGGTGGTGCCCCATGTGGGCACTGGGGACCCCCAGGCCGGCTGCTTCCATTTCTGCAGGGCGAGGCCTACAGGCTCACAGCCCTGGGCCGCAGGAAGGGGAAGGCGGAGGTGAGGGCTCTCGGTCTTTTCTCCCTGCTGTGGACATGTGTGGTGGGGGGTGGGGGGGTGAGGGGGTGCTAGGGCTGTGCCTGGTGTGTCAGAGGTTAAGCGGGACATTTGCGAGTAGGGCCCAGGAGTGGAGGTCTGCAGTCCCAGCACTTGGGAGGCTGAGACAGGAGGATCATAAATCCAACTACATGGGCAAATTTAGTGAGAGTCTATCTCAAAAAAACAAAAGCATTGAGGGTGTAACTTACTGGTAGAGCACTTGCTTAGCATGAATGAAGCCCTGGATTTAATTCCCCAGCAAAAACAAAAACATGGTAGAATTAATTCTTGTTGGGTGTGGTAGTATACGCCTGGCATCCCAGCACTTGGGAAGCTGAGGCAGGAGGAGCATCATGAGTTCCAGGCCAGCCTGGACTACATAGTGAGACCCTGTCTGAAAAGCAAAACAAGGGGCTGGGGATTTAGCTCAGTGGCACAGCACCTGCCTGGTGAGCACAAGGTCCTGCGCTGATTCCTGGTACAAAAAAAAAAAAAAAAAAAGAAAAAAGGGCGAAACAAAGTAAAATAAAATCGAAAGGGCTGAAGATGCTGCTCAGGGAAAGGCCCTGGTTCCATCCCCAGCACCACAACACAAAATAATAATAAAACCAAGAACAAACAAAAAAATTTGTGATGAACGTACTTGTGGTAAAGAAAGTACTTCCAAGAAACAAATGTTTAAATTTTACCTTGTAGCCAAGCGTGGTGGTGCACACCTGTAATCCCAGCACTGGGGAGGCTGAGGCAGGAGGGTTGCATGGGTTTGAGGCTGGCCTGGGCTACAGTGACTGCAATGCCAGCCTGCAGTATAGAGTGAGATCCTGTCTCCAAGAAACATTTACGTTACCTTTATAACTAACCCACAGCCCTTCACTTGGAGGGTTTCGGCTGCGCTTACAAAGACACAGCGGGGGCCTGTCAAGTCAACAGTAAGACGTCCACGTCCACGGCCTGCTCTGGACACGCGAGGAGAGGCGGGCGCACGGAGCACGGGAAGCGCGCGGCGTGGGCGCTGTGTTGCCCGGGTGAAACACTCCAGCACCGCGTTGGGCAAGGGGCCGCGCTTCTCTGCCTCAATTTCCCCCCTTAGAAAGGAGGTTCGCGGAGAGCCTTTGGTGCCAGGTGGTTATGAGCTGGCTAAAAGCATACCGAGTACAGGCGTCCCCGAGCCCCGGGGGGACGCACTCGCTCCGCCTCCTCATCTGAGGCGCTGCGACTGAACCCGGGGCCTTCACCCTGAGCGGCCACCGCAGCCGCTGAACTGCCCCACTGGGTCTGAGTTCGTGACCCTCCTGCCTCAGCCTCCCTGAGTGCGGGGATCACAGCGGTGCGGCACCGCGCCGGCTCTGCAGCCCACCTTTCTGGAGTCTTGGGGTCCGCAGGTCGGCGGCTCCGACCGCCCGAACGCGGGTCCGCGACCTCGCCGTCAGCCACACGCGGCACAGAGCCCGCCCCACCCGCACCCCGGCGCACAG
>NW_004955444.1:1150388-1152436 GCF_000276665.1 Chinchilla lanigera | reverse complement strand
GGCCGCGGCGGGCATCGCGCCCTCGCCCGAGACGCCGCTCCCAGCCCCGCGGGACCCCCGGGGTTCCCGCCCGCACTGAGGCTCCGGGAGTAGGGACGGGCTCCGCCTGCTCCCCGGAGAGACCGCGGTGAAGTGTGTCTCTCCTCCCGGCTCTCTTCTCGTTTGTCCCCGTCCAGGCTTCGAGGTGGAGCGGGGCCCAGCCCTCTGGGAAGCTGAGGCGGGAGGATCCGTGTGTGAGCCCAGCCCCGGCAATGTAGTGATTTAGCGAGGCCCTGCATGATGCACTTGGCTCCTTACATGTGGAATTGTCTCATGGCCGGACAGCCTTTCCGGTGAACCGCAAGGCACCGCTCGGGGTTAGAGCTGATCCCTCTGCCAGTGTGGTGCCGGCCTCCGCGTGCCAGCTCGGGTGTACACTGAGCTGCACTGCCAGCTCCGGATATACAAACATTCTTGCTTTTTGTGATTCTCTTCTTCCAAAACTTATCTTTTTTTTTTTGTTTGTTTCTGGGGATTACACACAGGGCCTCTACTGAGCTACACCCCCATCACTTTCGTATATTTTTTTCTTTTGAAATAAGGTGACGGTAAGTCACTAAATTGCTCAGGCTCACTAATTTCTGAAATCCTCCTGCCTCAGCCTCCCAGAATTCTGGAATTCTAAGCGTCTTTATAGACAGGTGTCCTCTTTTTTTTCAGTTACAGCTTTTAGTGTTTTCTGTTTCACCACGCCCACCGGAATGTTCTAGTTTCTTCTTTTGAAATCCCTTTTTTGGAGCCTGGGCTTCTTCAGGTTACGTCTCGTGTTTTCTGCCCCCTCTTACGCACCGTGCATGCTGCGTCTCCCACTTCTCACCTCTACTGTTCAGTGCCCCGAAGCCTCGGTCAGCTCTGCTCACCCCTGTGTCCACCGAGGAGCTGGTGCGGACAGGACCGAGGTGCCCCACCGCCCCGCGCCTGGGTGCTCTCCTCAGGCCCGTGTGGAGGGCGCCGGCCCGAGCCCCAGCTGCCTCCTCGCATGTGACTCGCCGGAGCCCTCAGCAGGACTTCCGGGGACATTCACTGGGTCGCATTCTCTGCGTGCTTCCCAGCACTTCGCGATCTAAATTATTTTCACTGGTTTTTAAAGCCTCTTAGAGCCTTGAAATCAAGTTTCTGTTCCTCCTAAAAGCCATCCGTCCTCTCCCCGGTCCTCCGGGTCTGGCTTCTCCGGCCTGTGCCGCTGTGACGTCTGACAACCCGCAGGAGGCCCGGGAGGTGTCTCCGCTCCTCCGGGTGGGGCGGCGTCTAGCCTGGGCTGAAGTCAGCATCGCTTCTGAGACGTGCATTTTAAAGACCACGTGAAGTGCGGCGGGGAGGCAGGATTTTAGTTTTTATTTTTATTTTTATTTTCTTGTCTTTTTTGAGACAGGGTCTCGCTATGCAGTTCAGGCTGGCCTTGAGCTCACTTTGTAGCCCAGGCTGGTCTCGAACTCACCGTGATCCTCCTGCCTGAGCCTCCTGAGTGCTGGGATTACAGGCGTGTGCCACCACGCCCGGCAAGGCAGGATTTTAAACACAGCCTCCTCGGGAGGCTCAGGTGGGGGCGTGGGACAGGCGGCGGCCCGCGGGTGGGAATCGTCCTCCGCGAGCGGGGCTTCTTGCCTGGGGACTTGGACAGTGGATAATTCCTGCACGCTATTGTATCTGTCTCTCGTGAAGAGCTAAGTAAACGCCTGTTTCATTGCACATCTAATTTTCCAAATGCCTGGGACTTTGCCCAAACCCACACTGCGCTCGCGTGGCTCAGCTAAGCTTGCCCCGGGCCGCGGCTGCCACACTGACCCGCGCTCTGCGTGCACCGGCCCGGGCGGGCGGCGGAGGGCTCTGGCGGAGCGCCGCACCCGGAGCGCACACATTGCGGCGTGGGGCGCAGGAGGCTGAGGGTCTCTGTTGCTTTTCTCTCGTCTCTGAGACAAAATACTGAACACCCAAATTAAAGAGGGAAAGGTTTACTGAGGTCACAGTCTGCGAAGGTTTCAGTCCATACTCGGCTCGCTCCAAGGCAG
>NW_004955444.1:1144953-1149438 GCF_000276665.1 Chinchilla lanigera | reverse complement strand
GCTGCTGCCCTGCCTGGGCCTCAAGCCCAACTCAGTCTGGTCTGTCCATCCGAGAGGATGCTGGCTTTGCCTTTGTTTGAGACGGGGGTCTCACTACGGAGTCCAGGCTGAGCTCCAGCTCATGACAGTCCTCCTGCCCCAGCCTGCCCAGTGCTGAAATTACAGGGTGCACCACCGCGTCTGACTTTGGCTAAAATCTCTCCTAGATTCCCCAACATCTTACAGAAAGCCCAGGGGCTGCCGCTGTCATGTGCGCGGCCTGGATAAGCGGGGAGCTGTCGGCCGAGGCATGTCGAGAGGCTGGCTCCCTGGCTCGGCCGTGCCATCGGGACATTCCGCGGGTGTGGGGACGGATGGTCCTTCCGCAGCAGCGCCCTCTGCTGGACACCGTCAGCCTGGCCTGATCACCAGGAGCTCAGGCCAGCCCGGGCCCCATGGTGAGTTCAAAATCAGCCTAAACCACATAGGAGACCCTGCCTCCAGGAACCAAACACTGTGCGAGGGACTGCGCACGAAGTCCCAGCACTGAATGGCCAGAGCCCAGCAAGCCCGATGCCAGCGGCTGCCCTGCCTCTGTTTGATCTGTTTTTACTGCTCGGACCGCCCCAGCCCGGGTCTGGAGGGCGGAGGGGGCTGAGCAGAGGCCGCAGTGCAGCCTGGGGCAGCTGGGGGGCTCCGGTGACCTCGGCCCACAGGCAGGTGCCGGCTGGGTCTCGGCCACCACCCTCCTGCCGCACACTGCCCCGTCCAGAGGCCCGGCGGCGGGCTGCTCCGGAGCTGGCCTCGGGATCCGGGGTCCGTGCTCAGAGGACCCGGCCGCCCCAGTGTCCCAGCGCGGGAGGACGGAAGGCGCAGAGCGTCTGACACGAGGGACGCCCGCTCGCTCTCGCCACCTCTCTTACTTCTGTTCTGGTGTTTGAGACAGGGTCTCACAGGCGGCCCAGCCTGGCCTTGGACTCACGATGCTCCTCCTGCCTCAGCCTCCCGAGTGCTGGGTGCGCAGGGCCTGCCTTCCCGCGTGGGTCCCTGCATTCGTCACCGGGCAGGACTCCAGCCCACCCACCCCGCCCTCCCGCCCGGAGCCGGCTCCTCTTAGCGGGTGGAAAGTTTCCAAACAAGGCCATTGTTTTCCTCCGCGCTTTGACGCTCTCCCCTTCCTGGGCTGACGCACAGGGTGGGCCGGGAACGGCTGACCGCACGGGTGGGGCCGCGCTCACAGCACCTGGCCCGAGCTGGCCCGAGCTCTGCTCTGCTCTGGCTCCGTCTGGTTCCTGAGACAGCTTCTCAGTGTCCCCAGGCTGGCCTCACACTCGTGGGGATCCTCCTGCCTCAGCCTTGGAAGTGCTGGGATTACAGGTGTGAGCTGGTGATTTATCATCTGCAGCGGGAAACAACGGCCCCTGCAGTGGAGCGAGTGTCCTCCGTGGGGACGCGGTGACCCCCTCTCCTCTCCCACCCAAACCCCTTCCAGCGGCCCCGCCCGCCCGGCCCCCAAAGCCCCACTGTCCACATACCGGACAGGTGCGGGAGGCTGAGTGCCCAGCGTCATTTCGCACAGGGCTCCCCGGCCTGTGACCACTCCAGCGGGCGGTGGGGCCTGGTGGGCGGGTGGGGTGCGGTCCCCTCCCAGGTCCCCCAGCTGCTCAGGAGAGGGTGGGGCTCAGCCTCGGGGTCCCCTTCGAATAGCCTGGCTACTGTCTGGGCTGACAGTGAGATAACCCAGCCTCGGAGTCCCCGGGACCCTGCGTTCAGCTCCACGGCCTGGCCTGGGTCTCTCTGGAGCCGTGGGGGCCCTGCGGCCGGAAGCTGAGGGCTGCCTTGGCGCTCCCGGCTCCCGCTCCCCAGCTGGGGCGGGGGCTCTGAGGATGGCCCCCAGGCCCTTCAGCTGGAGTCAGTGACAGTGAGTGGGTCCAGACTCAACGGTGAGACCTTGGCCGGGCTGTGGCCCAGGCCGTAAACCTGGAAGGCTGAGGCAGGAGGGTTGCTGTGCGTTCAAAGCCAGCCTGGACTGCAGAGTGAGACCGCCTCACACAATACAAATGAAAAGTGGAGAGGCTGCGTGGGGGAAGCCGTGAAGCTGCGGCGTAAACGCTTCCCGGCCCTGTTCTGGGGGGAGAGCGCCTCCGCTGCCAGCTGTAGATCCATCGTCTTCCGGAGGATGCCGCCGACTCAGCACTCGGAGGCCGCCGGCCGCCCACCGCCTCCGCCGGCCCTGCTCCCTGCTGTCTGCCTCGCAGCTGTCCACCTGCCCCTCCTCCCAGACTGGGTGACGCACACAGCACCCGAGCGTGACCCAAGGGGCCAGGGAGGACCCGAGCTCTGAGCTCTCCTGCCGGCCTCGCAGGCACAGGGTGGGCCTGGGGCCCTCTGCCCTGACTGCCCTGCGTTCAGGAAGGGGACAGGAAGGTCCTCGGGATGCAGTGAGGAGCCCGGCGGGGTGGCGCAGGCCTATACTTGGCGCTCTCGGGAGGCTGAGGCAGGAGAATCACTGGGTGTTCAGGCCAGCCTGAATTACACAGACAGTGTCTCAGAAAACCGAGCAGGCGCCGAGGGAGCCCTGGCCCTGGGACGGCCGCTCACTGTCCCCGGCCCCTGCCGTCCCGCCTCGCTGCTCCAAGCCCACAGCGCGCTCCCGCCTCCCTCGGCTCAGGCGGGGTCTGCGGCGAGCAGCCGCCCCCTTGTCAGCGGCTCAGCTGGCACGGCCCGTCCGGGACGACCCCGCCGCGCTGGACTGTGCGCGGCTCACGGCCGTGTTCTCGCGCGCAGTGGACCCAGGCTCCAGGCAGCCCCCCACCCTGCAGCCTCAGCCTCCGCTCCCGGCTCGCAGCCGCTTCCCCAGGGTGGGAGCCGGGCCGGGGGCCGCTCGGTGGGCAGACACTGGCCTCGCACGCACAAGGCCCTGGGGCGGGTCCTCAGCACCCAGAAAATAAATCCACAGCAAGAACAGCGATGAGGAAGCCTCAGCCCCCGGGCGAGGGAACTGCGCTCCCGGGGTGGGTCTCAAGAGCCCCAAAGCTGCTCGCTGGCCGTAAACTCCCTACGGAGCCCAGGCTGGCCTCGAACTCCTGGCAGTCCTCCTGCCTCAGCCTCCCTAGAGCTGGGAAGACAGATATGCGCCACCGAGCTGGGGCTAGAGGACACCTTCTAAGGGACGAGGTCACCTGAGCCACAAGACGGCCGCGGCGCCCCCTCCCTGCTGCCGGCCCGTCCTTGCTCTTCCCTTCCCAGGTGCGCAGGTGTCATGTGACGTCGCCCCGCACCCCCGGGCCACACGCCGGCGGAGGCGGCTCTCCCCGAAGGGCGCTCCCGGGCCGCGTCCTCAGCGTCACCCCGGGGCGCGGGACGACAGGAAGTCATTCCATGGGCGCTGCGCTGCTGTCCGGGGCCTGCAGAGCGCGCTCCTTCCGGCCGCCCGCCGGGGGCTCCCAGCGCAGCAGTCTCTGCGCTCCAGGGCCCAGGTGGGGGTGCGAGCGGGGGCCCAGGGAGCCCTGTGTGTGCGTGCGTGCGCGCACGTGTGTGTGGTGCTGGGGAGAGCGCCCAGGGCCCTCGCAGAGGTGCAGAGCTACACGCACAATCCTTTTTTTTTTTTTAATTTAGGGCCAGGGTCCTGCCAAGTTGCTAAACTGCCCAAGCTGGGCCTGAACTTGCAAATGTTCCTGCCTCAGCCTCCCAAGTGCTGGGATCGCGCGCGGCTCACCGACCCTGGCTGCTCTGTAAGGGCAGCTGAAAGATGCCTTCCCGGGGTGCTCACCGTCTCCGCCCTTCCCGGGCCACGCCCCGGCCACTTTCGCAACGCCGAGCCCGCTTTCTGCAAGGCCCTCAGGTCTGTGGGTCTAAGTTGACCGAGCGCGCTGGGAGGGGTGAGTGAGTCCCTCATGACCGCCCGGTGCCTGGGGGGGCAGATGTTGAAAGGACAGGTGGGGGTTCAGGAATGGAGGCGCCCAGAGACAGCGGCCTCTTTCACAATCTGGCCTGGGGCGGGCCCCGTGACTCCGCGCCGGCGACAGCGTCCCCAGAATTCCACGCCCTCCCCAGCTGGGACCGGGCCCTGGGCTTCGCGCTCCGGCCCTGCCCCAAGTCATCTCAGACACTGCAGCGTCCCGGTTCTGTGGCTTTCAAAGCCGGGGGCTGGGGAGCCCGCAGGGGTCTATGCGTGGCTCCATTTTAGAGCTCGGGTAGGGAGAACCCGTGGGGGTCACTTTCTTTGGTGTTTTTTGTTTTGTTTTCAAACTATCATAAAATATGGAAACAAAACTAGAACAGCATAACACTCATTTCTTTTGCAGTTAGAAATCCAGCCAGGTGTGGTGGTGCACACCTGTAATCCCAGCACTTGGGAGGCTGAGGCAGGAGGATAATTGCAAGTTTGAGACCAGCCTGGGCTATGAAATAAGCTCAAGGCCAGCCTGAACTGCATAGTGAGACCCTGTCTCAAAAAGACCGGAAAAAAAAAAAAAAAAAGAAATCCATGTGGGAAAAAAAACT
>NW_004955444.1:1143659-1144692 GCF_000276665.1 Chinchilla lanigera | reverse complement strand
TTTTTTTTTGGTTTTTCTCCGGTACCGGGAACCGAACTCACGACCTTGCGCTTGCCAGGCAGGCGCTTTTGCCGCTGAGCTAAATCCCCAGCCCCCTATAAAAATGCTATCCTTGCGGGGCATGGTACATGCCTGTAGTCCCAGCACTGGGGAGGCTGAGGCAGGAGGATCACCACGGGTTCCAGGCCAGCCTGGGCTACATAGATCCTGTCTGAAAAACAAAACAAATCAAAACAACAGCAAACCCTGAGCGCTCTGTAGCAAGCCCGGCGTTGGCGGGCTCGCCTCAGGCTTCCCTCCTCCTCCTCTCCTCTCCCGACTCCACGCTGAGTCACTGAGCTGCCAGGCTGGGCTGGAACTTGTCATCCTCCTGCCTCAGCCTCCGCAGTGCTGGGAAGGCAGGCATGCGGTGCCATGGCACGCAGCGCCACGCCGGCTCTTGCCTTTCTGGTTCTCCCCCATCTTCTTCTAAGACAACCGAAGACGGCTGGGCCTGGCCCCTACACGGCCGGCCGGGCGAGAGCGCAGCTGGGTCAGCGCTGGGGCAGGCGCTGCCGCGGCTTCAGGAGGAGAGGTGGAGCCTGCCCGGGAGAGGCACCCTCTGAGGGCAGAGGAGGCGGCGGGCAGGCAGTTCCCCAGACGCACAGGTGCGGCCAGCCTCGGACAGAGAACCCTGGGGAAAACTGTGCTGAACACAGACACGCGTCCCTTGTCACGACCCCTAACAGCCTGGGGCAGTTTGGTACCCAGCAGCTACGTCCTGCCAGGCACTGATGTCCTAAAGTATGGGGTGGTGCGGGGCAGGAGGCTGAGGCAGGAGGATCTCTGTGAGATGGAGGCCAGCCCGGGCTGCATGGTGTGCTTAGGCCCAGGCTGAACGATGTAACAAGACTGTCTCCAAAGAAAAAACAAGACAAACAAAAAAAAAATGAAAAAAGAAAAAGAAAAAAAAGAAATAGCAGTAGCGCCCAGGACTACTGCATGGTTCCAAACCTGAAGGTTTTGGCCTCAAACTGCACTTCTTTATTGTTAT
>NW_004955444.1:1141882-1143279 GCF_000276665.1 Chinchilla lanigera | reverse complement strand
GGCCGCGTCCGCCCGCCGAGCCTCCGCTTCCGCTCACTTCCCGGGGCGCCAGCGAGGCCTCCGCGCCGGGGAGCAGGGCAGATAGTGCGCCCGCCTCGCCCAGGGCCTGGCCTGTGGAGACCCCGCTCCGCGTTATCACCCGCCATCGTTGGGCAGATAGGCCGCAGCGCGCATTCCTGTGCTCAGCAACTAGTTACTCGTTCCGCGAGGCGGTGCAGGCCTGGAGTTCCAGCGCTTAGGAGGCTGAGGCAGGAGGATCGCGTGTGTTTGAGACCAGCCTGGGCTACATAGCCAGACCCTGTCCCCAAAAACCAAACAAACAAAAAACATAGTCGGTGGCTGAGCTGAGGAGCGCACAGTCTGTCCGGGGAGAGCTTCACCAGCGTGCTAATGTAATAACACACACTCCAAGCACTTATAAATCAGTGTTTATGCAATTGCTAAACAATTCTTTATAGAAAAAACATTCTACATAGAACAAATTTCACATAACTTCAATACCCCTTTGCCCTTTGTTGTTTTTTTCTTTTTTTTTCTTTTTTTTTTTTTTGTCTTTTTGAGACAGAGTCTCACTATGCAGTTCAGGCTGGTCTTGAACTCACTTTGTAGCCCAGGCTGGCCTGGAACTTGCAGTGATCCTCCTGCCTCAGCCTACCAAGTGCTGGGATTACAAGGATGCACCCCCACACCCAGCTCTGCCCTTTGTTTTTATAACTCTTTTCTTTTCTTTTTTTCTTTTCTTTTCTTCTTTCTCTTTGAGGCAGGGTCCTTCTATGCAGCCTAGGCTGGCTAGCCTCCAGTGGAGACGCTCTTGCCTCAGCCTCCTGAGTGCTGGGGTCACAGGCGAGCGTCACCACGCCCAGCTAAGGTTACTCTCCGGGGATAAACAGCTTTTACTTGGAGCTTGGTTTCTAGGGTTCTCTCGGTCCCTTATCAGCTGGGTGACCTTCAGCAAATGGCTTAACCCCAGAGCCTCTTTCCTAATCTGCAAATGGGGGAATAATAATAGTACCCACTTTGGGTTGCTTGGGGATCTACTGAGATAACAGAATGCTTTGAAAATCCTAATCTTCTGGAGGGCTGCAGAAGAAAGAACTTGGATTTCAGAGTCAGAAGATCCGGATTCCGGCTCCACCAGACGAGAGCGAAAGAGGCCGCGATAAGGCCCCTGCGGGAGCTGGGGGCTGGGGGCGGCCCCGGGGCTGGCGAACCCCGAGCGGCCCTGCGTCTGACTGGGCGGCGGCCGGCTCTGCCCCGCAGGAGCGCGAGTCCCGACAAGCCTGGTGCTGCTGCGTCATCAGGCCCAGAGAATCCGAAATGCGACTGCGGAGCCCCGGAGGAAGTGGGGTGCGCCGGGGGCCCTGCCGCCTCGGCCTCCCAGGAGGGGCCCGGCTCCC
>NW_004955444.1:1129967-1141782 GCF_000276665.1 Chinchilla lanigera | reverse complement strand
GCGCCGCACCCCGGGCTCGGGGCGCTCCGGGACAGCAGCCCCGCGGGTCGGGCGGACGCCTCTGCTGGGAGTCGGCAGCCTCACTGCGCAGATGAGCACGTTCGCAGTCTGGTTCCATCGCGTTTCTTTTCGCTTTTTTTGGAGACAGAGTCTCAGTATACAGCCCAGGCTGGCTTCAGACTCACCCCGATCCTCCTGCCTCAGCCTCCCAAGGCTTTATTTCACTTTAATAAAAATGGAGGGAGTTAAGAAGAATTAAGATGTGGTATGCACGTGCATCAGAACTCCCGAGTGACGTGATCACCGCGCACCGCAGAAGTGCGAGGCATGGTAAAGGCTGCTCGGAATGAGGCCGACGAGCCTACTTCACAGGTGAAGACGCAGGCACGGGGGGAAGCAGAGTCACAGGCCATGTGAGGAGCAGAGTGGAAATTGCCGCGTAATTTCTCTGACTCAGACAGAAGCGGTTCTCCATCAAGAAAAAGTCACTTCACAGTCGGCCCAGGGATCATGCATCCGGCTTCGCCTCTTCTTTCCTCTTTCCTCCTACGGATATCTCGGGTCTAGAACACAGCAAGTGTTTGGAGCCCCGCACCACGTGACTTGCACAAGAAGGACACGAGCTGAATTCTGGGCCCCAAGTTACACATCTGCAGAGTGACTGTAATCGCAGCTGCCCTTGGGAGGACCCTTGAGGTTCTGCTCCGTTACAGGAGGGGCTTAGGCGGCTGTCACTGCCTGCTAGCAACCCACAACACATTCCTGTAAGCGTCAGTGTAATTTAAAAGTGTTCTTTAAGCTGGGCATGGTTGTGTATACCCGTGATCCCAGCACTCAGGAGGCTGAGGCAGGAGAATCACTCTCAAGGTTGAGGCCAGCCGGGGCTACATAGTGAGCTGGAGGCCAGCCTGAACTGCATAGGGAGACCCTGCCCAGACAGCCATACACACACACACAGATCCAGAGAGATTATGGGCTGGTAGTCCTGACAGCCAGCCTGCTGCTACTCCAAGGAGAAAGAGCTAGGCCTCGGACGACTCTGGGAGGGGGAGAAGGACCAAGGGACAGCTCTGGGGAGGGGACCGGCCCCCTGCACCCCCACCCTCCTCCTGTGCTGGGCACCCACACAGGGCCCAAGTATGACTTTCACAGTCGGATGTTTTTCCTTTAGAGACGAGAGCTTCACACTGCACAGGCTCAGGGCGAGATGCCCCCACCTCCCTGTGACCGGGTGGGGATCAGGTGCTGGGGCAGGATGTCCAGCCCAAGTTCAGTCCCTGGGACAAGGCAGCAAAGGGTGCAGGGTGGGCGGGGCCAGGCCCGGACCTGTCTTTGTGTTTGCTTGAAACAGGGTCTCATCATGGAGCCCAGGCTGGCCTCGAACTTGTGGCAGTCTTCCTGCCTCTGCTTCCTAGGAGCTGGGATTCCAGGTGTGCGCCAACACGGCCGGCGTGGACCTGTCTGGGGTCTCCTTCTGTGTCCCCCAACTGCCCCTCGACGTAGAGGACCCAGCACACTGTACACGGTGACACAGCGACTCAAGGGGAACGGGCCCTTCTGTGTCCTCAGGGCCGCTTTGAACAAATCCTTCTCCTTTTATACCAAAATCAGCGGCCTCCTCTGCCTGGGTCAGGGGCGCGCCTGAGCCGGCGGATGCACGTGATTAGGGCTCAGCACCAGCAGCCTCCTGAGGGTGGACGATGTCAGAACCCCCCCCCCCCGGGCCAACCTGCCGCTCAACGAGGCTGAGCCCTGCTGGTGCAATGGCACCTGTCTGTAAAGCCGGCACCAAGGGAGGCTGAGGCAGGAGGGTCAAAAGTTGGCATCTGGCCAAGGGCAATCCAGTCAGACCCTATGTCAAAATAAAGCATTTTAAAAAGGGGCTGGGATGCGGCCCAGTGCTACAGCGCTCCTGGGTTCAATTCCCAACACCAAAACTTAAAAACACAAAATCTCTGAGGTGATCGCCACGTGTAGATGGTGTAGGGGGATACCTTGTTTCCCAGCGTTCCGTGGGCTTGTCTGTCCCGAGCTCTGCAGACACGGCACCGTGCTTCTCGGGTGCCCCGGGAGGGGCACTGGGCACAGACCGAGGCTGCGCCAGGCTGGCCTGGTGGGGCAGCACGGGAAACTCCAGCTCAAAAGGGTCGGGGACCAACCTGGCCCCCTCAAGCTGTCCGGTCAGCCAGCACCCGCATTTTGCATTTATTTAGGGTTTGGGGTGGGGTGTTGAGGCAGGGTCTCTCTGCGCAGCCCCAGCTGGCCTTGAACTCACAGCGGTCCTCCTGCCTCAGCCTCCCAAGTGCTGAGATTACAGGCGTGCGTCACTATGACAGGCCAGGGGCTCCCCAGGGAGCCGTGGGTACCCACATGTGCTTGGGAACACGGGCCCACTCAGGAGGACCTGGAATCGGCCTGCACTGCCCTGCGAGCCCAGGTTCCGAGGAGGAGCGGGGTCGTCGGAACTGCCAAGGAGCGGGACACCAGGCCGCGGGGTTCCCATCTGGAAGGCCCGGCAGAGTGGCAGGAGGGTCAGTCCTTCCAGGGCCTCGCTGAGCAGGGCGTCAGGAGGGCGAGGGACTCGGGGTGTGTGCCCAGCAGGCCTGGCGAAGAGCATGTGACCACCAGGTCCCTTTGACTCTGGGACACAGACAGTGGTTTTATTTATTTACTTATTTATTTATTTTCCAGTACCAGGAATTGAACTCACGACCTTGCACTTGCCAGACAGGCACTGTGCAGCTGAGCTGAATCCCCAGCCCCCACAGACAGTGTTGAGGGGAGAAACTTTTGGTGGGAAAAAAATAAAGAGAGATTGTGGGTGTTTTTCTTTCTTTCCTTTTAAAAATCTGTTTCTGTTTGGTTTTGTCTTTTCAAGACAGGTTCTCAAAAAAAAAAAAAAAAAGACAAGGTCTCACTACACCGTTCAGGCTGGCCTTAGCGTGGCAGAGATCTTTCTGCCTCAGCCTCCACAGGCATGTGCCGCCCTAATGGTAAGTTTTTTTAAAAAAAAGTATTTTTGAGATGGGATCTGGCTAAATCACTTAATTGCCCAGGCTGGCCTCCACATGCAGTCCTCCTGCCTCAGCCTCCTGCAGTGCTGGGATTACTTGCCTTTGCCACCTGGCCCGGCCTCCTTTTCCATGTACACACGTGTGATACCTGGTGGGGGGGACTCTAGGATGTACTTTGGAGGCAGCGCACTTATCTGGCATGCGTAAGCCCTGGGTTCAATCCTCAGCACCACAAAAAAAACAAAAGAAAACAAAGGAAAGGAAAGGAAGAACCCCGCTGGCGACCTGTGGAGGTGGGCCCCGGGCCCGCCGGAGTCACCCGGGAGCAGCTTCTCGGCGGCTGTGGACTCAGAGGTGCCCTCCACCAGGGCCCTGAAGCCCGCCTCCGGGCGCCGGCGCGGGTGCTCAGGGTGTGGCTCTGCGCTCCGCGCCCGCCCGGGTGAGGCGAGGTGTGCGCAGCTGCCGTGATCCCAGCTACCCGGAGGCGGCAGAGGCCCGCTCAAGGCCCCGGAACGCAGGAGGGGCCCGGCCTCGGAGAGGCCGGGGAGGCCGGGCATGCCGGCGGGGAGGGGCCCCGGGTTCGGGCCCAGCTTGCACAGCCGGGAGCACGCCGGACCAGCCACGCAGCAAGACGCCGTCTCAGAGCCCCCAGATCCCGGAACCCCGACCCACGGACGGAGCCGGCCGAACCCCGACAGCAGCCCGCGCCCCTCGCTGGCTTCCCCGCGCTCTCGCGAGCGCCGCTGCCCGGGGTCCGCGCCCGCTCCTCCTGCGCCCGGGCCTCAGTCCCGCCTTTCCGCCGCGGACCCGGGCCTGAGCGCAGGCCTTGTGCGGGCCACACGAGTGCTCCGCGCTGAGCTGCTGCCCGGCCCCTTCGCGGTTTTTTCTTCCTTTTTTTTTTGAGTCAAGGTCTCACTTTGTAGTTTGGGCTGCCTTAAACTCAAGGTGATCCTCCTGCCTCAGCTTCCCAGCGGCTGGGATTGATCACAGGCGGGGCACGCCACCCCACCCGGCTCTAAAAGCATGTTAGGTTTTAAATCATGAAAGCGGCTTTAAATTTGTTTTGGTGTCTCTAAATTAAAGGGTAGAAAAAACACAAGCGAGTCAGGGACAGGAATGTCATTCGAGAAGGCTGGACTTTGGTCTGGGGCGGCTTGGGAAACTGGGGGACAGGGCAGCAGGCAGCCAGAGGCTGAGCTTCCTTATTGCAAAAGTCTGGGCTCCGGGAGGCAGGTGAGGGACACCTGGAATTGCCCGCAGGAGGCCGAGTCACCCCGCCCTCCGCCGGTCGGGAGTGGCCCGCGGCGCCTCCGCAGGCGGGCGGGGTGCATGGGGCCGCGGCTCGGCCCCGATAAGGCGGCAGGGCCGGGCGCCCCGGGTGACCCCGGCCCGGGCTTTCGTCAGCCGCGCTGCAGGCCCGCCCAGTCGCCTTATCCGGCCCGGCAGGCTGGGGGGCGCCTTGGAGCCCGAGGACAGACAGGCGGCGCACGTGACGCAGCTTAGCCGGCGCGGAGGCCTCAGAAGTGAGCTGGGGCAGGAACGGCAAGTCGGGCTCGGCTCGGGGAAGGCCGCCTGGCCGGGGACAGGCCGTGCCCACCGCGGGAGGCCCTGCGCTGCGGCCAGCGCCAGAAAGGAAATGAAAACACGTTAAGAAAAGACTTAAGCCGGGTCTGAGGGCACACGCCTGTAATCCCAGCAATGGGAGGCTGAGGCAGGAGGATCGTTGTGAGTTCGAGGCCAGCCTGGGCTACAAAGTGAGCTCAACACCGGCCTGAACTGCATAGCAAGACCCTGTCTCAAAAAAGCCAAAAAAAAAAAAAAAAAATTTAAGCCAGCTGTAGGGGCAGCTGGAATGACGCCTGTCATTCCAGAGCACATGGGAGGCTGAGGCAGGAGGATAAAAAAATTGAGCCCAGACAATTCAGCCACTCAGGGAGACCCTGTCCCAACTAAAATAGGAGGAAAAGAAAGACAGAAAGAAAGGAAATTGCAAGAGATGTGTGCAAGAGAAATTGCTGGAGATGTGGTTTCCTGTGAAGGCCTTGAGTTCAATACCCAGGGCCACAAAAAGGAAAAGCAGCCGGCCCCCACATGTGGGTGTGAGGTGGGCGCCCCCTCTGCTGTCCCGACCTTGTCTGAGGACAGAGTTGTAATGACACCGGGCCTGGAGCATCCTACCCCGCACACACACCTTGGGCCCAGACGTACCCGTGTTGGCGGGGCCGGCGGTTAGGGAGTTCGGCTCTGCCAGAGTCCGGAGGGGCCCACGTTAAAGAACGGCTTCGACCCAACACAAGTCACAGCTCCCTGGGCCTCCGCGTCCTCCTTGGAAGCATGGAGACGTTGACAATGCCTGCTGACCTCCTGTAAGAGCTGACAGAGGGAACGCGTGAGAGGCATTGTGGCACACAACTGCAGTTCCAGCACTCAGGAGGCTGAAGCAGGAGGATTCCCATCAGTTTGAGACCAGTCTAGGGTACATGGTGAGCTCAAGCCCTGCCAGAACTACATAGCAAGACCCTGCCTCAAAAAAAAAAAGGACTTAGGATTCCCACCTCATTGTTAGCGCTCGTGAGACCTTGGGTTCCGTGAACTTGGTTTTGCTTTGTGTGTGTGGTGCTGGGGTTCGAATCCCAGACCCTGCGTGTGTTGGGCGCGCCCTTTGACTGAGCTGCACCCGGCCCTGTTATGGAGATTCGTTCCCGCCCCACAGGAGAGCTTGGAGAGACCCAGTCGTGATGGTGTACACTTGTGAGTCCAGCGCTCAGGGGGCTGAGGCAGGAGGATCGCCCCCATGTTTGAGGCCAGCCTGGGCCACACGTGGGCTCAAGGCCAGCCTGGACTATGTCGTGAGACCCTGTCTCAAGAATCTAAAAAACAGGTATAGACTTTAAAACAGAGGTGGAAGAAAACGTCCCCGCCTTCAGGGAGCTTGATGTAAAGCTGTGGACAGACATACAGACAGATGTCTCTTGCACAACAGGGCACCCCGGGTGCAGCGGGAAGTGACTGGGGGCGGCTTCTTGTTCCCTGGGGGACCTCATCTTGGTGTAGCCAAGGAGAGGGGCCAGGCCGGAGGCTCCACACTGCGTCTGCCCCGCACCCGCACCAGGCCTGCCTCTGTAGAAGGTTGATGTCAGGGGCGGCACTAGATCTAATTGAGGGCTTTTCTCTCTCCCACTCAAGAAAAGAAAAAGCCAGGCTGGTGGCACAGGCCTGTAATCCTAGCACTCTGGAGAGGCTGAGGCAGGAGGATTGCTGTTGGAGGTCAGCCTGGAATACAAAGTTAGTTCAAAATTAGGGCAGATTGTTTGCAAAGCTTTATTTCATTTTGTTTTATTTTCAAGACAGGGTCTCAGGATGTATTCCAGGCTGGCCTCAAACTCTTTCCTCACACACACAAAAAAACCCTAAAACTGCAAGAGGATCATTGTGAGTTCAAGGCCAGCCTGGGCTACAAAGTGAGTTCAAGGCACAGCATAGTGAGACTCTGTCTCAAAAACAACAACAAAAAAAATCCTCCTGCCTCAGCTTCCCAAGCCGGGTACTGTTTTTGACCAGACCTCAAGGACCTGCTTTTCTCTGCTCCCCAGGTTAGAATGGAGTCAGGGATGCAGCGTTGGGCCGGGAGCCCCGCCCAGCCCTGCCCAGCCCGGGGGGCTCTGCGTGCTCTGGCTAGTGACCTGGGGCACTGTACCTCAGTTTCCAGCATGTGACTGAGCCTGGAGCTGGAGCGTGTGCAGAGCCGGCAGCGGGGCCGTGCGAGGGAAGGCTGGCTGCACTTGCGCTGTGACCCTTGGCCTGGACACCTGTCACTGGCCCTGTAGCGCCACGTGGAGCTCAGGCAGCCTGGGCTGTGATGTTGTGGCCAGGGCCTGGTGGAGGTCAGGGCTGGGGCTCGCCAGGCACACAGGAGGCCTGGGTTGAGACACACAGAATTATAAAGTAGAGGCCTCGGTGGGCTTGTCTACAAGCATGGGGCGAGCAGAGCACAGAGGACCCCGGGGGCAGAGCTGCCTGTGCTGGCAATGCCCGTGATCCCAGCACACTGGGAGGCTGAGGCAGGAGGATTCCAAATTCCAGCCCAGCCTGTGCAACTTAGCAGCTTAGGGACACCCTGTCTCAAAGTGAAAAACAAAAATGGTCTGGGAGGAACTCAGCGATAGGAGCTCCCCAGGTTTGGTCCTGAGTGCTGCAAACAAAATGGGCCCCATGCCCAGCTCAGTTGGGGGCAGGGGGGCAGGTGCGGTGAGAAAGTGCACAGGAGAGGGTGGTGGAGGCAGAGGCGGCCACGTCTGCAGACCCCTGCTGCCTCCTGCCCTCTGCTCAAACCCTGGCCAGGAAGCACCTAGACTCCAAGGCTGCCGGGGACCCTGACGGCGGACCTGTGCCATGCAGGGCTCATGGCGGCAACAGTCTGTGCACCTGTCTTTCCTTTTTTATTCTTTTCTTTTATTTTTGTCTTAGTGGCACCAGGGGGTGAGCCCAGGGCCTTTGCACTGAGCTATATCCTCAGCCCATTTTTTATTATTTTTTAAAAGGGTCTCACTAAATTGCCCAGGCTGGGCTCAAACTTGCAATCTTCTTGTCTCAGCCTCCCAGAGCACTGGGAATACAGCCATGTACCATCAGACCCAGTACGTATACCTTTCTTTTTGTTTGCTTGTGATAGGGTTTTACTACATAGCCCGGGCTGGCCTTGAATTTGTGGTGATCCTCCTGCCTCGGCCTCCCGAGTGCTGGGATTACAGTGTGCTCTGTCACGCCCGGCTTTGCTGGCTGGTGCACCTTTCATCACCTTCTTTATCCCAGACCCTCTCGCACTCCCCGCAGCCCCAAGAGGCCCTGGCCCACCTTCCCTCTGGCCCGAGTAACCCCGCCCTCCTTGGGCATCGGCAGAGATGGGACTGGTCACTGCGCAGGGCTAGGCACCTTCCGGGAGCCCGGCTGAGGGGCTGAGGGGCTGGGAGCACCCGGGGACAGGGTCTGCGTGCACGGGCCGGCGGGTCTCAGCCGGGCGAGGCTCACGGGGCCCTCTCAGACCGGCTGTTTGACCGGGGCCGAGCGGCTTAGCCTGGAGGGTGGGGAGCCGGAGGGAGCCACCTTCACACAGAAGGATGGACAGAGGGACGGGCGGACGGATGGATGGATGGACGGACGGGACGCGCTGCACTCGCCCCGAGCATCAAAGCTGCAGCCTGGTTCAGACTCCCATCTCACGTTCTGATCCCCGGTCCCAGGGAGACAGCTGTTCTGTGCGTGTGCAGGCGTGTGCATATGCATGTGTGCGTGTGCGTGTGCGTGTGCATGTGTGTGCTACTGTGCACCGAACCCAGTGCCTTTGTACCGAGCAACATCTCCACCCATTGTTGTTGTTTTGAGACAGGATCTTGCTGAGTCACAAAGTCGCCCAGGCTGGGCTTGAACTTGGGATCCTCCTGCCTCAGCCTCCCGGAATTTGGGGACACAAGCATGTGCCACCATGCCTGGCTCCATTCTACAGTAACTCTTTTGCTACTTTAGTGAAAAATACTTTCTATTTTCTTTCTTTTCCTTTTTTCCTTTTTTTTTTTTTTTTTTTTTTTTTTGAGGCAGGGTCTCACTATGCAGTTCAGGCTGGCCTTGAGCTCAGTTTGTAGCCCAGGCTGGCCTAGAACTCATGGCGATCCTCCTGCCTCAGCCTCCTGAGTGCTCGGATTACAGGCGTGCGCCACCACGCCCAGCAAGCCTCCCTTCCTGACTGTCCTCTGGAGCAGCTGCAGCCTGCTCCTGAGGCCCTGCCCTGCCCACTGCTCCCCTCAGCCGTGCCAATGTCTCCCAGCCTGCGAGGGGCAGTCGTGCCTGCACCTCCTTCCCACGCCCAGGCCAAGCCTGCCTGCCCCACAGCCAGTAACAGGACCCAAGCACAGCCGCTAGGTCTCAGCCGGTCTGGTCCCTGCACCCCCGGCAGCCTCCTCACTGCTGCCCAGTGCCCCCCCGCCTCTGGAACTGGGGGTCGAACCCAAGGCCTCCTCACTGAACTCATCCCAGCTCTCTGAAAAAAAAAAAAAAAAAAAAACTTTTCTAAAACAATTTTTCATTTTGAGACAGAGTCTTGCTAAGCCACTAGACTGACCAGGCTGGGCTTGAACTTCCATCCTCCTGCCTCAGCCTCCCACAGGGCCGGGATTACAGTTTTGAATTCACCTCTTCATTGATTGTCCCATTCCCAGTCCCAGCTCTGACCCTTGTCCTCTGTTGCCCGGCCGCCAGCACTGTCTTTTTATCTGCGAGTCGCTCTCACAGGCAGTCTGGCCCTGGACACTCCCCTCGGACACGTACGGGCCTTGCGGGCCAGCGCGGCCCCTGCCCGGTGCTCACCGCCCCCGCCCTGCGCCCAGCCGATTTCTCCAGGCCCCTGTCTCGGCAGCCCAGGCTCCACAGCAGCTTAGCATTAATCGTTTAAGTACCATCTGTGTTCCCAAAGTGCAAGCTGCGCAGTGTCCACTCCAGTCATTATCTTACTTTTTAATTTTTATTTATTTATTTATTTATTTTTTGAGACAGTCTCTCTATGCAGTTCAAGTGGGCCTTAAACTCACTATGTAGCCCAGGCTTACCTTGAACTCACAGAGATCCTCCTGCCTCTGCCTCCTGCTTGCTGGAATTACAAGTATCACCCCACCCAGCTTTTTCATTTATTTATTTTATGGTGCTGGCATTTTGAATGAAGGAGATGTGACACAGAAGGTAAGATAAAATTGCTCTGGTGTTATGTAATTTAATTTAATGAACGTGGGGCAGGGAGGTCCCTTCCTCCAAGCAGCCCACCCAATAAGTAGCAGAGAAAGGCCCTCGCTGGCACTGAAGCCCATGGTCTTTTTTTTGTCTTTTTGAGACAGGGTCTCGCTGTACAGTCAGGCTGGCCTTGAGCTGACTTTGTAGCCCAGGCTGGCCTCCATCTCCCAAGGATCTTCCTGCATCAGCCTCCTGAGTGCTGGGGTTACAGGCGTGCGCCCCCATGCCCGGCCAACTTTTCATGATATTTTATTGTCCATTATGTCAAAGAGGTCAAAAATGTGCTGCGTGCCTTGGAGTTCTCAGTCTATTTAAGAATGAAAAGTATGGTTACAAAGGTGGAAAACTGCCGGGTATGGGGGCACACGCCTGTAATCCCAGCTTGTGGGAAGCTGAGGCGGGAGGATCACCGAGGGTTGGAGGCAGCCTGGGCTGTGTGGCGAGACCCTGCCTCACAAAGCCAGAGAAAGGCTGAGACGTGCGGTGGACAAGGTGAGAAAGCCCCGGGCGCGTAGGTGGGGCTCGCGGAAGCTTCCTGGGGAGCAGGCGGCCGCCCGCGCACAGGCCCGGCCGGTGGTGGAGGCGCGGGGCGGCGCCGAGGGTCACGGGGCGTCTTCCGAGAGCCCCACGCAGGGCAGAGCGGGACCCTGGGCGGCCCGAGGCCGGAGCTCGCAGGAGGGGCCGGGCGGTGCCCAGGCAGGGAGGGCATTGCCGCCGCAGTCGTCCTCCTCCCTCCGCCTTCCTCCTTCCTTGGCCCCTGCCGCTCTGGCCTGCCTTCCTTTGTTTCTGAGACAGGGGCTGGCTGGGCTACAAAGTGAGCCCAAGGCCCTCCTGAACTGCGTAGTGAGACCCTGCCTCAAAAAGACAGAAAAAGAAAGACAAGAAAAATGAGTGGGTACCTTTAAGTACCCGCCCAAAAGCGCCGCCGTTCTTACACAGCTTCTCCTCCTTCCGACTTTGGATGCTTAGGAGCAGCAGGGCTGGAAGCACAGCGCCTTCCAAAGGCCTCCTCCAGAGCGGGGCTGGGAGGGCCGCCTCCTGCTAGGTGTGAAAGTGTTTCAGTGAAAGTTTCACCACAGCTTTGGAAATCATTAACCCTGTTTCCCGAAAAGCCTGACAATGCCAGAGGAACAATAACAGGTCATAAAACCTCCACCGTGCAGGGTTTCTTCCCCACCGGGCTGGAATGTGCTGAAGTCACAGCTGACACCTCCCCGGGCCGGGGGCCACGGCTGCAGGGGCGGAGGGGGATCTTTATCTTCCTTTCCCAGCTGACAGAGGAGGCGAGGAGGAGGAGTCCATGGCTGGGAAGGCCCCAGCAGGCATCTGTGCGTGGGGGCAGAGGAGGCTGAGGCAGGAATCCCCCTAGACAAGAATGAGAGGCACTTCCTTCCTCTGTGCTGGTGGACGCTGCCCCAAGACCCACAAGACCGGTCCTTGACAGGCCTGCTGGGCCCTCCTGGGTAACGCTTTAAAACTAACACAGGCGCCCTGAAAAAAGGGGAAAACAAACAAAAACCTCCAAGCCAAAAAAAACCAAAAAACCCAAAATAACACCCAAGCATTTAAAAATAACTTTGCGTTAACTTTTCTGCTTTGATTTAAGTGGCGGGGTTGGTTTTAACAATGAACTCACTGTAACATCTTGCCCCCAAATTAGCAAAACTTTTTCTTTTTTCCTTTCCTTTCCTTTCCTTTTCTTCTTTCTTCTCTTTTCTTTTTCTATTTTTCTTTCCTTTTTTTAAAGGGTAGGGTCTCAACCAGCCTGGGCTACAAAGTGAGCTCAAGGCCAGCCTGAACTGCATAGCGAGACCCTGTCTCAAAAAGACTAAAAACAAAACAAAACAAAAGACAAGATCTCCGTGTAGCCAGGCTGGCCTCAGACTCGTGGTGCCTCAGCCCCGAGTGCTGGGAGCACAGACGTGCACCACACGCCTGGCCCAGACGTTTTCTTAATGACTCTAGTGAGACACAACATAATGTTCATCTTGTTCTTGTGTGGGGGATGGCTCGAACTCCTGGGC
>NW_004955444.1:1125702-1129780 GCF_000276665.1 Chinchilla lanigera | reverse complement strand
CCTTTCTTTCTTTCTCTCTTTCTCTCTCTTTCTTTCTTTCTTTCTTTCTTTCTTTCTTTCTTTCTTTCTTTCTTTCTTTCTTTCTCTCTTTCTTTCTTTCCTTCCTTCCTTCCTTCCCTCCCTCCCTCCTTCCCTCCTTCCTTCCTTCTGCAGAACTGGGATTGAACCCAGGGCCTTCACACTGAGCTACATCCCCAACCACTTTTTTCTTTCTATTTTATTTTGAGTCAGGGTCTTGCTGAATTGCCTGTTATGGTACCAAATTTACACTCTTCCTGCCTCATCCTCCCTGAGAGCTGAGATCGCAGGTGTGCGCCATCACGCCTGCTGTAAGTTCACACTTCAGACCTCCTTCGTTCACTCACCAGATACACGGTGTCCGTGGCCGGGGACGCTGCTTGCTGGAGCTGGAGGGCTGGCGGCAGACGGGCGAGCGTGCCCTGCCAGGCGGCGTGGCCGGCGCCGAGGCCTCCTGCGAACCGTGTGACCTGTGATGCCCCACGCCTCTGTGTGTTTCCTCATTCGTGAAGCGAAGACGGCAAAGCAAAGCAAAGGCAGCCGCTATCGCGACGGCCGTTCAGCAGGTGCCGTGCTAGGTTGCTTGCTTGGCCTCAGACGGACGGAGGGGCCTGACTCAGCCCGCCTGTGAGCGCCCTCTCAGGGGCGTTCCAGCGAAGCCCTGGGCTGAGTGTGGTGGCACAAGCTGTGTTTCCAGTCACGCGTGAGGCTGAGGCAGGGCGCTGTGTGAGTCCGGGGTTTGAGAGCAGCCTGGGCAGCATAGCAAGGCCCCACCTCAGTCAAACAATTCTTTCAAGTATCTTCAGTCTTGTCTATTACGAAGGGACCATGAATACTGGGTAAAAAATAAAATTCAAACCGTAGTAAAGAAGTATATACAATAAAGAAGAACAAGCCCCACCCACACCCACACTCAGACCACCCCTCAGAGGCGATCGCTGCGAGCAGCTCATTGCCTCCCTTTCCGGGACGGTGTCACCCACACAAAAGCCTGCGCCGTGCGCATCCGTAAAAGGGGACAGCAGACGGACTCAGCCGCTACAGGCCTGCTGTCCGGAGCTCTGTCACTTCAGAGTGTAGGCCGGAGAGCTGTCTAAGGGCAGCCTGTGTTATTCCCAAGCAGAGTATTTTATGTTTTGTTTTGTTTTTGAGACAGGGTCTCGTTATGTAGCCCAGGCTGGCCTTTGAACTACTGTGATCCTCCTGCCTCAGCCTCCCAAGTGCTGAGATCACAGGTGTGTGCCACCATGCCTGGCTCATTTAGAGTATTTTAAAAGCCTCAGCACAACAGCTGAGAAGAACAAAGCCCTCGGAAACCTCCTGAGAGTCTGCGGCCCCCCAGCCCCCCAGCCCTCCCCTCCCACCAGACGCCACCTGACCAGGCACACGCTGGGCCTGAGGCCGGCCATGGTCAGGCAGCAGCGAGGCACGGCTGGGTGCGGGGAGGAGAAGGAGAGTGGCAGCACCTCCAGCGGCCAAGCAAGAGCAGCGTGGAGTGGGGTGGGGGCCAGGCAGGTGCACCCAAGGGTGGGGAGGAGCAAGGGTCCGGAAGGGTCCGGAAGGGTCTGGAAAGGCCTGGAAAGGTCTGGAAGGGTCCGGAAGGGTCCGGAAGGGTCTGGAAAGGCCTGGAAAGGTCTGGAAGGGTCTGGAAGGGTCCGGAAGGGTCCGGAAGGGTCTGGGAGGGTCTGGAAGGCTGCAGGCAGGAGTCGGCTCCTGAGGGGGAACTCGGGCATCCGGCTTCCTGGACGTGGCTGCTGGGGCCAACCCGCTCCCTAGAAATGCAGAGCAGGGCCGGGGGCGGAGAGAGATGCTTCCTCGCAGAGGTGCGGCCTACGGTGGAGGCTCAGGAACAGTCCTCGCTCCCCAGGCCGGGCTGCGTCCTGCAGGCCAAGCTGGCCCAGGGCTCGGGCGGCTGCTGAGTGGCCCCTGCTGTGTCCCCGGTGTCCCCAGAACCCGCAGGCCGAGCTGGAGGCCAGCGAGGGCAGCCTAGAGCAGAGCTTCGGACTGCCTGGGAGGAAAGGTCGGGGCCTTTCCTCTTTCCTTGGGCAGGAGCGTACTTGCTTTTGTCGGTTTTATTTCTACAGAGTACTAAAGCCATTTAGAGCTTGAATTTGTCTTTCTTTCTTTCTGTCTTTCTTTCATCTATCAGGCTCTTGCTATGTAGTCCAGGTTGGCCTTGAACTCACTATGTAGCCCAGACTGGCCTCGAATTCAGGGCGATCCTCCTGCCTCAGCCTCCCAGAGTGCTGGGATTACAGGCCTGTGCCACCAGGCCCAGCACATTTCTTAAATACTAGATAAAATGCCTCCCTAACACTGGTGAACAGCACTTGCTGGTGAGGAGGAGGCAATGGGAGACTCCAGGCTGCACTGTGCAGTAGGCAGGGCTGGAGCACACTGCGCCAGCGGACCAGCAATTCCGCCCCACTGCAGGCCCTGGAGGGAGTGCCCCTGTGCCAGGGACCACCCGGGAAACACTGAAGGCCTTCGCCAAGTCCTAGGAATCCTGAAGTTATTCCTCCTTTTAAAACATCGTTTGTTTTTAACTCACACATAAAACATAAAAATGACACCTGTTCATTGGATACTGTGTGATGTTTTGACTCATGTGTATGTTACTTGTTGTTGTAGCTCTTGCTTGGCTTTGTTTCTGATTCTAGAATCCAGTAGCAAAAATGCCTCAGAATGGCCTGGCACAGAGGTGCATATCTGTAATCCCAACCCTCAGGGAGGCTGAGGCAGGAGGTTTGCAAGTGCGAGACTAGCCTGGGCAATTTAGTGATTTATTGAGACCCTGTCTCAAAAAAAAGGAGGTCCTTTCTCCTAGGTTTTGAAGACAGTGAGTCCATTTTCGCTACCTAAAGCCACATGACGGTGCAGGGGCCACGAGACCCTGGCTTCTACCTCAGGCTAACTCAGGACGGCCTGCACCCCCTCCCCAGACCCGCCCAGGTCAGCTCCTGCCCCGCTTGTTACAGACCAGACTCTCAAGACCCCCGCACCAGGCTCACTCCACCCCAGGACCCGTTGTGGCCAGTGGCCGATCAGGTTCTGTGCACGGGTGCATAGTACTCCGCAGTATTTCTGCACCTTCCTTCCTGGCCGGCGTGTGTAACCGCTCGGTTCTCTCCTGGCGCTAACCTCACCGCCTCTCCCTCGCACTGCAGGGAGCCCAGCGCCTCTCCCTGCCTCCCTCCGCCGACTTCTCTCCCCTCCCCTCTTATTCCCCGGCTGCTCTGGTTGTTTTAGAATCTTCCCAAATGGCCGTAGCCTGTCCACTTCCACCTCCCAGCTGGCTGTCGGGGTATACACACTCCCACACTCGGGAGGCTGAGGCAGGAGAATCGCAAGTTCGAGCCCAACCTGGCCAGCCTAGTGACTAAGTGAGACCTTGTCTCAAGCAAACAAACAAATGAGTGGATGAGTGGGCTGGAAACACGGCTCACGGTGAAGGCCGGGTTCGAGGCTCAGCGCTGCCAGAAGGAAGCCTCTCCCGCCGAGGCGCTCCTCCCTCTTCATGGGCTCCCGCGGGGCGAGCCCACCCCGGCCTCCCCCGTCCTCCCCGGCCTCCTCCGCCGCCAACCTGGTCTCCTCCGTGCCGACCTGCACGGGCCTAGGAGAGGCGGCGGCTCCCGCAGAGCCCGGTGCCAGGGCAGAGCCCGAGGGTACCGGCCTCCCGCCCACCTCCACCCGAGCCGAGCCGCTCCCAGCCTTCCCGGCTGACCTCCCGGGCCTGCTGCGCACAGCTCCTGACGCCCTCAGAGAGGAAAGCAGGGAAAGACACGGATCAAGGTTTAACCAGGGCCTATGGCGCCCACTCTGACCGTTTTTGGGTGAGCATGAGGTGGTAAGTGTGCGATCAACCTGGATCTCTCTGCTTTGCAGTCAGAGCGCTGCCGAGAGGTACTCTCTCTAATGCACACCACGTTATTTAATTAAAAAGAGAGAAGCCGAGTGGTGGCAGATGCCTGTGATCCTAGCACTCAGGAGGCTGAGGCAGGAGGATCACCGGAAGTTCAAGGCCATTGTGAGCTACATGGTGAGTTCAAAGTCAGCCTGA
>NW_004955444.1:1112057-1124857 GCF_000276665.1 Chinchilla lanigera | reverse complement strand
TGGGATCTTCCTGCCTCAGCCTCCCAGAGTGCCGGGACTGCAGGCGTGCACCGCTCTCCAAGTGCTAGTTGTTAAAACACGGCGCTGATGTGCCCCGTTCGTACCCACAGCCCGGATTTCCTTGTCAACAGCGTGCTTCTTGCTAGATTTGCTCCGCGTCCTAGAGAGCCCTTCTGCCCCCGAGGCGCTCAGGGTCCAGGGGTGACGCGGAAGGCCCCCAGCGCCACATCCGCCACACCTGCAGCGCCCGTGCCCTGACCTCCGCGCTCCGCGGAGGTGGGCTTGCGGTGGCTGTGGCCCTGCTCTTCTCCCGCCTGCTCTCTGGCAGGGGGCCCCTCCCTTCTGGCCCCGGACCCCCATCTTTGGGTTGCGGGTGGCGCCGCCCCCTCGCTAAGGCGCCGAGCGGCTCTCACTCCCCGAGTCCACGGCCAGCTGGGCTCCGAGGCCTCTCCAGCCCACTTTGATCTGCAGTTTACGTCTTTGTAGATTCGGTCTTATTTCCCCAGCTGTCTCTGAGCTCATTAAGGCCAAGAATATTTGCCAAAAGCGCTGCTCCAGAGGTGCTGGTGGATTTTCTGGGTTACTGTTTAAAGTGCTATGCGCCAGTAATTGCCTCAGTTCTGTTACCTGAAGTAGGTCAGCTAGCCTCGTCTCCTTCAGGGCAGGGCGTGGCAGCCGCAGTGCTGATGCTGGAACTTGGTCTGAGCGTGAGGCCGTCTTCACATGCAGGTAACCAGCACACAGGCTGCTTAGCAGACACGTTAGCAGGCAGCTTATCAGAAGGGAGGCAAGGCCCAGGCGGCATCTGTATTTCACGGATGAACACACAGCCCTGTGCTGCTGTGTTTGAAGGGCAGGACGGTTAATAAAGTACTGCAGAAGGGTAGGGGGTAAAACCCACGTAAACTCACTTCGATGTACAGAGTATTCTTAAAGCCAAGTGTGGTAGCACATGCCCATGATCCCAGCGCTCAGGAGGCTGAAGCTGGAGGATTAATACCAGGTTGAGGCCAGCCTGGACTACGTAAGAGATCAGGCCAGCCTGAACCACTAGTAAGACCCTGTTTTGAAAAAAAGAAAAAAGAATATTCCTTTAAAAATTTTTGTTGTTGTTGTTTTGAGACAGGGTCTCATTGTAGAGCCCAGGCTAGCCTCGAACTCATGGCAGTCCTCCTGCTCCAGCCTATTGAGTACTGGGATTACAGATGTGTGCCACCACATCTGGCAGGCATATCCTTAGTGCAGGTCCAGCGTAAAATTGTGGCAAGTTTATGTGAAGCTTTAAAAACGCAATTTTCAAGTGTATAACTTAGCCATGTACTTGTAATTACTTGACATTTATGTTAACGGTAATTAGTATTTATATATCCATTGCTCTCGTTCACTGTCTGCTAGAACAGGTACTCTTTCCCGCACTGAGCTCCGCGCTGTACCCGCCTGCAGACCCCCGGATACACATCCGAACGACTCACCCTACAGTGCTCGGAGGATAAAGCCTGCGACAGCACCACACCACGCTCCGGTTAGGAAAGGCGCTCGGGACCCACCCCACCCGCTGCGGTCGGCTGTGCGGTGCCCGCGGGCCCACGCGCTGGGGCTGCTCCCAGCAGACTTGAAGAGTCAGGGCCTCGGAGGGTTTTCCTTCAGCAGGGGTCGTGGGGCCTGGTCTCTTCTACTTCCTTTTTCTTTTTTCTTTCTGTCTTTTTTAATGTATGGTCTTGATATACAGTACGGAGCTCAGGCTGGCTTCAAACTCATGGCAATCCTCCTGCCTCAGCCTCCTTAGTGCTGGGATCACAGGCGCACGTCACCACACCTGGCTTTCTTCTATTCATTCTTTTGCCCTTGGCCATGCAGTGCACAAACTTCCCCTCCTCGCACTCCCGCCAGGATGTGCTGCTTCTCCCAAAGCCCACAGCCACGGGGCTGTGGGCCATGGACTGCCGCCTCCACAGCTGTGAGCCACGGTAGGTCTCTTTGCTTTCGGAGTTGGTTACGCCAGGGACCTTGCTGCAGTGCTGCGCTAACACAGAGAGCACTCGTCATGAGAACAACCTCGCGTGGGCGGGCGGAGCTCACGTGTCTAGTACGTGGGAGGCCCTGGGCTCGGCTGCCAGCATAGTAAATAACCAGTCAGCCCACTGACCAGCCAGCAGATACTGTGACTACCAGCTTTAAAGCGGCCGGCTCTTTCCCGCTGTGTCAGAGCGGACGCCTAGCTGTGCGGCTCGCTCCGAGGGCCGCGTAGGGGGCTGCCTGCGTGGCACCGACACGCCTCTCCGCTGGGCCACACCTGACAGTGGCAGCGGACTCTGGAGGTGACTGGGGTTCTTCCAGCCCGGCCGAGCCGCTCTCGGGCAGCGCCCATCCCCTGCACCTCCTGCATCACAGATGCCCCTCGGGACGTGGCCCTGCCAGCTCCTGCCCGCCAGAGGAGGCCCTGGCACGCTGGCCGGGCCGGGGTTTTGCTGCCCAGACCCTGCCCAGGCTCACACATTTGAGGTGGGCGCTGACAGAGCTGCGCCGCGGCCCCGGGTGGTTCCCTTTCTCTCAGGGCTCTGCTTCTTCCAGCGCCGTGGCCTGGTTATCTCCCACCGTTAACTGGGCCTTGCGAACTAGGTGATGCATTTTCCTACAAACACATCATGAGTATCCGTGGCTTCTCCTGTAATACCGAATTGACAGTCATACAGTTAACATTTCTTTTTGTTTTTATTTATTTACTTTTTTTGTCTTTTCGAGACAGGGTCTTGTATGCAATTCAGGCCGGACTTGAGCTCACTTTGTAGCCCAGGCTGGTCTCAAACTCGCAACAATCCTCCTGCCTCAGCCTCCCTAGTTCTGGGATTACAGGCATGTGCCACCACTCCCGGCACTATGCCTCTATGTTTTAGAGACGCAGAGCTGGGAGAAGACCTGAGGTCTTTCAGTGATAAAAATCAGGGTTCTTTCTATTATCTTCTTGCATAAAACTGGATTTTGTCTCAAGATTTGGGATCCTCTCTAGAAGGAAAGTGCCCAATTGGGGAAAAATGGAGTTTAAAATGAAATATAAGGCCAGGTGTGGCAGAGCACACGTGCAATCCCAGCACTCAGGAGGCTGAGGCAGGAGGATTGCTCTGAGTTTGAGGCCAAGCTGGGCTACATAGTGAGTTCAAGGCCACTCCTGACTCCTGCTCCTAATCGGAGTACTCAGGATTGAGCCGGGCATGGCGGCACACTTCCGCAGCCCCAGCACTTGGGAGGAGGATCGCCGTGAGCTCAAGGCCAGCCTAGGGAGACCTTGTCTCAAGAAAACAGTACTCAGGATTACGGGAGCCCGTCTGGAAGTGCAGAGTGCTCCCCGTGCCCAGCTCCCTCCTCACGTCTGTGGAGCGTCTCATGCCCGTGTGGGATGACACATTCAGGAACCCTGGAACCGAGGTGTGCACGTCTTGGAGACGCTGCGCAGCCCTTCGCGGTGTGCGACTCTGCTTTTCCATCCTCTGCACATTCACAGGGCTGTGCAGAAACAGATGCCAGAGCGAGGACCCTGCAGAGGAGGGTGAAGCGGGACCTGCCCCGGCAGACGGCGAGCCGTGACTTGTGTGTGCAGACGTCTCCTCTCGCTCAAGAGCGCGGCTCAGGAAAACTGGAAGAGCAGAGGAAGCACACAGGAAAGACAGCTGCGACCCTTTTCTAAATTCTACTTTTGTCTTTGTGCTGAGGGTTGAACTCGGGACCTTCAGGATAGGCTACATCCCTGTCCTGTTGTATTGTTTTTTTGAATTTTGAGGCAGGGCCCCGCTAAGCCGCGAGAGCGAGGCTGGGCTGACTCTTGACCCTCCTGCTTCAGCCTCCCGGAGAGCTGGGATTACAGGCGTGCGCCAGCAAGCCCCGAGGGTCCCAGGTGCTCTAAGAACAGAGAGCACTGATAAGGCCACTTCCTGTCTTTCGATTAACCATGAACTGGTGGTGAATTCTGTGTTACAAAGAGGATAAAGAAAGGCAAAGGGAGTGGGCTGGGGATATAGCTCAGCAGTCTAAGTACCTGCCTGGCAAGCGCAAGGTTCTGAGTTCAACTCCTGGAAGTTGTAAAAAAAAGATCAAAAAAACAGCAACTGGGCAACCCACTCGTGTCCCCTCCTGTCCTGGGCATGGTGGTGCACGCCTGTAATCCCAGCACTCGGGAGGCCAAGGCAGGAGGATCGTGGGAAGCTCGAGACCAGCCTGGGCTACAAAGTGAGCTCAAGGCCAGCCGGAACTGCATAGCGAGACCCTGTCTCAAAAAGACAAATAAATAAACAAATAAATAAAACAAAACCCCAATTTACTGCAGGAACGTCTGGAACGCTAATGAAACCTGGTGGACAGACGGGAGGTGCTGGCAGTGGACGGGGTACAACGCACAGTTCAATTTTCTGGGCATATTTCCAAGGTCAGAGAAAGCCTCTTTTTTGTTTTGTTTTTCTTTTTCTGTCTTTTTGAGACAGGGTCACGCTATGCAGTTCAGACTGGCCTTGAGCTCACTATGTAGCCCAGGCTGGCCTTGAACTCGTAATGATCCTCCTGCCTCAGCCTCTTGAGTGCTGGGATTACAGGCATGTGCCATCACACCCAGCAAAATGTGATATTCTAATTCCAATGTCTCCATACCAAACACATGGTAAAGCATACATTTTACAGTAAAATCCCATCAAAATTAGTGTGGAGTTTTAAAAAGCTGCTCTATTTATATTTCTAATGAGATGTTATTCTATAATATAACCATATGTTTAAGAGATTTAGAGTCACGTAAGAGCTTTGGAGCCAGGCCTGGTGGCTCAGGCATGCAATCCCAACACTCCAGGAGGCTGAGGCAAGAGGATCACAAGTTTAAACCAGCCTGGGCAACTTAGTGACTTTGTGTTGTGTCTCTAAATAAAAAATTTTAAATGGGCTGGGAATGTAGCTCAGTGTGAAGGTGCTGCATTCAGTCCTCAGGAACACACACACACATGCGCACACACACACATGCACATGCATGCACACACATGCACACATAGTTTTGGCAGTTTGCAATGCAACTCTATTCTGAACATGTTAACCAAACAGCATGTCACTTCGGACACTGGTTACAGTAAAACTAAGATGAGTCCATGTCCTTGGGTTCCTAAAGGACAGAAATTACTTCAAACAGTTCAGAAGAGTGATTCGAACGCTGCGGAAGAGAAACCCCCTGTCACACACGTCCCCGAGGCCAGGGCCCCACGGAGCAGGGTAACTGCGTGGCACCTCGAGGCCAGCTCTGCCGAGCTCCTCGCTGCTGACTGAGGGAAGATGGCTTCTGGAGAGCAGAGAAGGTGGAGCCGGGGCTGAGCATCACCTCCCCGCTTCAAGCCGGCCAACTGTGGCCCCCACTTGCACCCCACCCCAGCAAAACACAGCTCTTCTCAGTGCTACAAGACCCCAGACCAAGTTGGAAGTGGTGGTGCAGGCCTATAATCCCAGCACTCAGGAGGCTGAGGCAGGAGGATCACTGCGAGTTTGAGACCAGCCTGGGCTACAAAGTGAGCTCAAGGCCAGCCTGAACTGCACAGTGAGGTTGATCCTTGAGATCCTGTCTCAAAAAGAAAAAGAAGACCGGAAATAAGTAAATAAATAAGTTTGCCACCTAAATCGTTACCAGCTGGCCCACCACTCAGCCTTGTTCCTGCCCCGTCACGCCCGCCCTGGTTCCTCCAGATGAAGCACGGGTGCCTTTCTGTTACTCCCGTTCCCTTGGCAAATAGGAGGCACGAGGGAGTCATTGTCGGCTGTGGCTCTTTCCGTCCTGGGTGCAGACGGAGTCAACTTAAATGTTACTCCCTTCCACTTGGTGCAGCATCAACAACAGAAAGAGCGCTGGGTGTGTCAGCAGGACTCGGCGAGGCCGGGCTGCGAGGCCGACAGCCTCCCGGAGGGCGAGACTCTTCCACGCGGACGCTGACCCGGCGACGTCGCCGACGCCCTGCCGGGTAAGGCCCCAGGAGGACAGGGAGGCGGAGGAAGAGCGTTAGAGGAGCGGGCCTCCGGGGTGGGCCTCGAAGGGCAAGCAGCGGCGCGGGCAGCGGGGCGAGTCGGGAAGCGAGGGGTCGGGGCAAAAGCCCTGCCACTCGATGCGTCAGCCGCCTTCCCGTCGCTGGGACGACACGCTGACTCCCGTGACATCCCAAGCAGGGCCGCTGGGCTCGTTTCGGAGGGCTCAGCCCGAGCTAGGGGAGGGCGGGACGCGGAGGAGGAAGGCGCTGCAGCCGCGGGGCCAGGCCTCCGTGGGCGCCTCTTGCAGCCCGCCCACCCCGCGGCACATCTCAGGGTCGGTGCTGGCCCGCACACGGCAGCCGCTGGGCCCAGCCTCCCCAACAGCCCCCCAAGGACTTCTGGGGTCTTGCAGAAGTTTGTTACTGAGTACATGGAGATACCGGCCCTATTGTCCAACCGCAGCGAAACAATCTAAATCAGTGTTTCACAAGGTTGTTAGCGTCTGGTGTCTGGGGTGTTTTGGAGAACTACATATGGGTGGGTCTTTCCCAACACGGAGTCCTAGGTGGGTGACAGTTTGTGTGTGTCTGTATGTTGCTATAAAAAGTGCTCAGTACAGGGATGGTGGCACACATTTATATTCACAGCACTCAGGAGGCTGAGGCAGGAGGATCGTTGTGAGTTTGAGGCCAGCCTAGGCTACAAACTGAGCTCAAGACCAGCCTGAACTGCATAGCGAGATCCTGTCTCAAAAAGAAAAAAACAGAAAAACCACCTCAGGGGGTCTGGGGATTTAGCTCAGTGGCAAAGTGACTGCCTGGCAAGCGCAAGGTTGTGAGTTCGGTTCCCGGTACCGGAGAAAAACCAAAAAAAAAAAAAAAAAAACCACCTCAGTGCTAGGTATTAGTGTTTTTCTGTTTGTTTTGTTTTCTTGGGGCCGTGTCTCAACATGTAGTCCAGGCTGGCCTTGAACTCACTATGAAGCCCTGGCTGGCCTCACACTCACAGAGATCCTCCTGCCTCAGTTTCTCGAGTGCTGGAATTACAGGTGTGCACCACCACGCCGCACTCACTTATTTACTTACATTGCGGCACTGGGGATTGGACCCAGGGCCTTCACACTGAACTACGTCCCCCGCCATTTTTATTTTTCATTTTGAGACAAGGTCTCGCTGGGTCACAAAGTTGCGGGCTGGAACTCTGACCCTCTGTCTCAGCTCCTGAGCAGTGCGGACCTCGGGCAGCGCCAGCACTGGCTTGATGCTGGGCTCCCGAGTCGCTTCGGCTCCCGGTCATCTCTCCCCGGCCGCTTGGTTTCTGGGGTGCCCTGTGTCTGAGAAAGCTCTGGCGGCCCCTTCCACCGCTCGGCTCCCCAGATGGCTGGAGGGTCTTCTGTCACACTCTTCCGATAGCCTGTCCACACACGTCCACTGCGATCCCCTGAACACTGCGTTTCCCTGTCTCCCAGCCGGCCAGAGGGTCCTTAAAGGGACCGTGGCTTTTTCTTTATTTATTCTTATTATTCTTATATATCTATAAGATAGATTATATATCTATAAGATATAGATAATCTATATTTATTCTTATATTCTTGGCTTTTTGGTTGTTTTTTTAGAAACAGGATCTTGCTATGTAGCCCAGGCTGGTCTCCCAGTGGAGGTGATCCTCCTGCCTCAGCCTTCCAAGTGCTGGGATTACAGGCATGTGCCACCACGCCTAGCGGCTTTCTCATTTTAAAGTTCTCCTTAGCTAGCACAATGCCTATCACATAGCAGTCTTGTCTTGGTTACTTTTTTCTCGCTGCTGGGACAAAATACCTGACACCCAAAATGAAGGAAGGAAAGGTTTATTTTGCTTGCAGTTTGTGGAAGTTTCAGTCCGTACTTGGCAGATTATAAGGCAGAGTGGCACATGGCAGAGAGCTACAGCTCATGGCGACAGAACACAGCAAAAGCAGAAAGCACACACCAGGGCGGAATGGGGGAGGAATGCCCTCAAGCAGCTTCTTCCTCTCCCTTACATATGCAAACTATCCACCCAGGGTGGGTGTAGCTCTCACACCCATCAAACTCTTAAAGCCTGCCCCATGGCCGCTTGAGGCTTTGGGAGGACACCCAGATTCAAACCATATCAAGTCTGTTACCTAAAGGTTTTGAATGAATTCACCTATTTTTTATGCAGAACAACCAGAATTGTGTAGGCAATTATAGCAGCACGGGCTTTGATTCTACCCCTTAGACACTAGAAACACACTATTAAAATAATAAAAATGACGAAGACTTTCAAAATATTTGTGCTCCTGGCAGTCGGGGCACCGAAGTGAACTGAGGGCGCAGGAGTGCGGGCTGCCGCTGGCCCTCGGCCCGGCCATAGACCGGCCGGGAGAGCAGCGCACGCCGGCCCAGCGGAGCGCCCCTTGGGCCGGGTCTGAGGAGCGCCCCGCCTGTGTGCTGCTCCCGGCTCCCTGCGCCTGCCGCCCGCGCCCACGCACCGGTCAGTTCTCTCACCGCAGGGTACTCGGTGCTTGGTCCATCGGCAACACTGGCACAGTTGTTCACGCTGTCTTTATTTTTATTTATTTATTCATTTATTTGGTCTTTTTGAGACAGGGTCTTGCTATGCAGTTCAGGCTGGCCTTGAGCTCACTTTGTGGCCCAGGCTGGTCTCGAATTTGCAGCGATCCTCCTGCCTCAGCCTCCTGAGTGCTGGGATTATAGGTGTGCGCCACTACGCCCGGCTTGACCCCGCTCTTTAGAACCCGCACTAGGAGGGGCCGCGGCAGGAGGATCAAGTTCGAGGCCAGCTTGAGCCACTTAGGAGATCCTGTCTGCAGCACACCAAGCACAAAACCTTTCCCTTCCCACGCGGACTGCGGCCGAGCGCCACCTGCGCCCGCCTCCCCGGGAATCGTCCCTCCCACGGGCTCCGAGGGCCCCACGCGGCCTGGGAAAGCGCCGTCTGTCTCTGCTGGGTGAGCGTCCGGCCGCAGTTCGCGCCCCTCTCAGCTCCTGCTCGGCCGCGTCCGGCCTCAGCCGGCTCCGAGGCTCCCCTTCCCCCGGGGCTGTCCTCGCACTTCCTCAGCTTTCTCCTCCCCTCGGACTCACGCTGGACTCCTTTTCACGCCGGTTCCACGTATATTCCCTGAGCGAACGCCGTGGGCTCTGCCGCCACCGCTGTCCCAGTCACGGCTGTGCGGCCCCTCACCCTGGGTCCAATCAGCAGAGCCCATTGCAGGCCTCCGGGGCCTCCGCTTCCCCGCGGCCCCCGCATTCGCTATTCCTCCCTCTGACACTCTCCGCACTTCATACCACATTTATAGAAAAACTGCATTGTGTTGCTGGGCGTGGTGGTGCACACCTGTAATCCCAGCACTCAGGAGGCTGAGGCAGGAGGGTTGCAGTGAGCTCTAGGGGAGCCGGCAACTAGTGAGTTCAAGGGCAGCCTGAACTGTGCAGTGTGACCTTGCCTCAAAAAAAAAAAAAGACTATATTTTGTCATTTTTATTGAGGTATAGTTTACACAGAATTCAACAACTCTCTTTTGGTCTGTATTTTGATGAATCTGACAGACTTATGCCTAAGGAACTACAGCCACGACTGAGACACAGAGCAGGGCTGCTGGTGTGGCTCGGTGCTTGGCAAGAACAAGGCCCTAGGTTCGGCCCTCAGCACACAGAGCTTTTCCACCACGTCAAAAAGTTGCCTTTGTCGGGGGTGGTGGCACATGCCTACAATCCCAACCCTTAGGAGGCTGAGGCAGGAGGATCGCTTTGAGTTCAAGGCCAGCCTGGGCTACATAGCGAGTTCAAACTTAGGCTGAACTGCATAGTGAGACCCTGTCTTAAAACAAAAAATTCCTTTCAGCCAGGCATGGTGGCACATGCCTGTAATCTCACCACCAAAGGGAGGCTGAGACAGGAGGACTGCAAGTTTGAGTCTTGCCAGGTCAGTTTAGCAAAACTCTATCTCAAAATAAAATAAATAAGTAAAAAGGGCTGGGGACGCAGCTCTATATGAAGCCCCTGATTTCAATCTCTGGTACTGGAGGGGGAGAGAGAGAGAGAGCGGGAGGGAGAGAGAATTTAGTTTCTTTTTGGCCCTCTCCTTTTAGTGAATAATCTCCCCATCTCTGGCTCCAGGCAACGACCCATGTACCTTTTAAAAACTGCAGTGGAGTGAGAGAAAGAGCAGCGTATTTTCTTCTAATAGGAAAGATCCAGTTGAGAGGGAAGTAGGTGATGCCGATTACAATGGATTACACTGCGTTTGCCTTTTCAGACACTCACATAAATGGAGTCAGTACTGTGCAGGGTCTGCTGTCATTCATCCGCAGTGTTCTGGAGATTCACCCATTTCGCTGCATTTAGGAGCCCTTCCTCTTTAGTTGTGAATAATATTCCACCTTAAGTGTGCATCACAACTTGCTGGTAAATCCATAGCTGATTGCCATTTGAGATACTTCTGAGTAGAGACTTATAGGTATGAATAAAGCTGAATATATATATCTATGATCTGCATATAAAGGTTTGCATGGCTATGTTTTCAGTTCTCCTGGGAAAATACCTGGGACTGCTGGGTCATACGGTAAATATATTTTTTCATTAAAATTTTTTCTTCTCTTTTTTTAGTATGTGTTTGCAGCACCTCGTACATTCATCGTAGGGAATCGGTACATGTCCACCGTGGTCTTCTCTCCGTCCGCCTCTCCCATCTCCCCGTCCGAGGATCTTCCCCTCCCCAGAGTGTGCAGCTCTGGCTCCTGCTGCCCTGTCCTTTTGGTAAACATGTGTTTGCCTTCTTAAGACATTGTCAAGTTGCCCTCCACAGTGGTTGGACCATTTTACCTTCCCGTCAGCGACATGTGAGATTTCCCGTTGCTCTGTATCTCTGGTTCTCTTGATATTTTCAGTCATTTAATTTTGGCTTTTCCAGTGGGTGTGTAGTGGTTATCTTGCTGGTTTTTTTTTTTTTTTTTAAGGGTACTGGGAATCGAACTCATGACCTTGCGCTTGCCAGGCAGGGGCTGTGCCGCTGAGCTAAATCCCCAGCCCCTCTTGCTGTGGTTTTAATTTGCATTTTCCTGTGACTAATGAGGCTAGCGATCCTCTTATGTGCTCATTGGCCATCCATGTTCTCTTCTTTGGTAAAATATCAATTCAAATCAGTTATCCAAGTTTTTAATTGTGATTTTTAATTTTTAAAATTTATTTATTTATCTATCTATTTATGTATTTATTTATTTTTGCAGTGCTGGAGACTGAACCCAGGGCCTGCACATTGAGCTATGTCCTCAGGCCTTTTGTTTATTTTGGGACAGGGTCACATTAAACTGCTAAATTACCCGGATTTCCTTCACCTCCCAGGGTGCCGGGATGACGGGTACTGTACGTGTCCCACCATGCTGTTCTGTAAGAACTCCTGATATATTCTGGACACAGGTCCTTCACTGAGGTGTAGGTCAGTGGTAGAGCACCTCTAGATACAATCTCCAATACAAAGAAACCCTATTTTGTTCATATTTTCCAGCTTCTGACATAACAGGGTCATATTTTCTTAGCGTGCAGTTGAGTTTATGAAGAAAGACAGTACGGCAGTGTTACAGAGCAGGGACTTGCAAAACACAGACCTGAAATCTGCAGCCTCTCACAGTGGCTTGAACTGGGGGAGTCGCTGAACATCTCTGAGGTGCTTTCTTTATAATCAAAATTAAAACTGGAGATTTTATGAAAGAAGACAAAGCCTCTGGCCTAATCCTTGGCACATGGACAGGGCTTAATAACTTTTCATTATCGTTATTATTAAGCTAAGTTTAGAGCTGCCAGCGTCAACTCAACTAACAGGATATGATGGATGGTGTTTATAAAATTGTCAGAAGCTGCAGGTCATGGTGGCACACATCTGTAATCTCAGCATTTGGGAGGCTGAGGCAGGAGGATCCTGAGTTCAAGGACAGCCTGGGCTATATAAAGAGCTCAAGAGCATTCCGGACTACATAGTTAAACAATTTCCAAAGACCCAAAACTAAACAAACGTCGTCAGAAGTTAACAGTACTGCCACGATTGTTACTACATTATTGTAGGCACTTTTCCCAAATAGTAATGAGCTACACATGCACAGTTGGCAGTGTTTTCCTGACAAAAATTTGGGAGTATTTGTAATTTGTTGGAGCCGTATGTCAACAGATTCCTTCCAAACCTCTATGAATAGAAGAACCTCAAATTATTTTTCACCACGAAGGACACCCTAAAAATGTCCTTCCTGACTGGTGGTGCTTCTGCCTGGCAAGGTAGCAGAGCTCTTCCCAGGCTATGGCTGTAGCGATCGATCGCTTCTTTCTGCCTTCTCGCGCTAAGCTGTGGATCGCTCGCCAGGCACAGGCTCGGTCTCAGCACAGAGTGTTGCCTTCCTTCTGTCCTTCTCTTCCACTCACAGAGGTTTTGCATTTCTGGTCCAAGACTGAGCATTAGCTTACTCTCCGCAGACCGCAGTACCTCGGCTCGCGAACGCTTCTGTTCGGGAGCAGTTCGGTTCGCCAGCGGAAGCACTGGGCAGAACGCTGCTCCCGTTCCTGAACTCCGCATCTGGTGACCCCGAACCTTCTGGGGAGGCTTGACTGGGTTCTCGCCGGAATCGTGGAGCAGTTCAGTTCGTGGGCCGAGGTGCCACTGTAATTTGTGTGTCCTTCGTGTCTCAGTTAGCTTTTCAGCCTCGACCCCGGCCCAAGCTGTAGCAGGACATCCGGGGTCCTGCCGGCTGCATTTGATAAACACGTGTTTTCAGCTCGCCGCTCCAGCCGGGCGACCGCGTTTCCTTCTGACCGC
>NW_004955444.1:1106924-1111301 GCF_000276665.1 Chinchilla lanigera | reverse complement strand
GAGCGCCGCGCCTGGAAACCCCGGCGGAGTCCCCCGCCCGCCCGCGCGGCGCTCCCGGGGGCCTCGGGCTGCTGCTGTCGACCGCTCCCGGGGTGGCTCGCAGCGAACCTTTCCCGGGCCAGGGTTCCGACCAGCCGCTCCGGATCGCACGGGTACACTTTAGGGGCACGGAAGGATCACAGGCGTCACGGAGCATTGGCACCTGTGCGTGGATTTTCACGTCTCGCACGGGGTGAGAACTTCCTGAGCAGCGAGAAGGGCCGACGTGTCTGGGGCACATTTCCTGCGTGCAAGCCAGGCACACTTTACGAAGGCTGTAGGTGTGCACAAAATGTGCAGTGCTATAATCCACTTTCAGATCTGGTGAGTAATTCTGAGCTGCTACATGCGAACTCAAAGAAACCACCTATTCTGTTTCCAGAACTTCGTCAGCGTCATAAATACGGAATGATTTCGAAAACAGCTCTGGCTGGGCGTGGTGGTACGTGCCTGTCATGCTAGCACTCTGGAGGCTGAGGCAGGAAGATTGCTGTGAATTTGAGGCCAACCTGGGCTACATAAGTTTAAATCAGCCTGAACTGTCTCAAAAAAAAAAAAAAAAAAAAAAGAATCAGCTGAGGCTTGATTATCCTAATTTTAAGGATGAAGAAGTTGAGATCCACAGAGATTGAGGCTTTTTAACACAGAAAACCTGTTTTCACTCTAGAATTCCATACAGAGAACTTGTTGACATTTTGTAGCAATAAGAAAAAAGAGTTCAATGGGTAAAATAATTAAGGGTTTTACTTTAAAGAGGTGTAAATGAACTCTAATAAAGATGCGTTTTACTTTGCACTTTCTCACGGCTTTGTGACAGGTAGAGATATGGGGACTTTTGCAGACAGAGAGACGACAACGTCCAAGCGTCCAGCTGGGTTAAACCCACTTGGAGCCAATCAGGTAGGACAGCCATCTCCCGAGCCGTGATTTCTGGGCTGCGACAGACACGGCCAACAAGGAACACACGTGGGACACGCAGAGTCCAAAGATTAGGCGGCAGAGAGAAAACGTTGGTAGGAAAAAGAAGTCCAACGGCTTTTTTTTACCCAACAGCTTTCAATTCCATAGTTTTATGCAACACCCGCATGAAAACGTGCGCGGGTGTGCACTTGCGCGTGCTCGGCCAGCCTTGGGCTGTGGCGGTGAAATCGGCTGCAGAGCTCAAGGTTATGTGGGCCGGTGTCCTTCACGGGTACCACAGCCGACACAAGCGGTGACGGGCAGGCAGGGTCACGAGGTACCGCGCAGCCTGCGCGGCCCTGGGTCCCTCAGAGTGACTGGTTCAGCGGGGGTCGCGGAGTGCGGAGGCCGGCCACCTTCCCGGTGCTCTGCCTGGTGAGGAGGGCCGGAGCCTGGGCCGGGTGCGGTCTGTGTGCTCCTCATGTGATGCGAAGGTGCGGCCACGCTTGGACAGCCGCGCAGACGGTGCGAAGCCTCCCGGCCTGCAGCTCTGCTGCGGGGGAGGGGCGGCCTTCAGGCCCGGAGGCGCCCAGGGCCCTACCTGTGGCTGACACAGGAGGACGAAAGGCCACTGGACATGGGGTGCAGGTAGCATCTGGTCTCCCCTCACCCTGGCTCCCCTCGGGTGGGAAGGCAGAGTTCAACTGTGAAGAACTCTGTATGTCATTAGAGCTGTCACGTTAGGGACCTGGACATCCTCTGAAGCCAGAGAACATTGTTTTTAAGTAAGATCTAGACAGAGGACTTCTTGGGCCCAATTTCCATTCTGTGCTTGACCAGTATAACCAGCAGGAACCAGTTGTCAGGTTGGGTTAAGGTGTTTTTTATTGTCCAAGTGAATGGAAGGTTTTGTTGTTGTTGGAGACGGGGTCTTGCTATGCAGTTCAGGCTGGTCTTAACCTCACTATGTAGCCCAGGCTGGCCTCCAACTCAGAGTGATCCTCCTGCCTCAGCCTCCTGAGGGCTGGGATGACAGGCGTGGGACACTATGCCGGGCTGAACTGAGTTTTATCTATAAGCAAGACTGTGGCAAGCCAAGCTGTCCTCTCGGGACGCAGCCTTGTCCTGTGGCTCGTCGTGGCTGGACTTCCACAGTAAGCACTATTCCACGTGGGACTGAGGACGCACACTTGTGGGAGTGGAGGGTACGCTCACCCTCTCCGTCCTCGGACAGGAAGCGGCTGTCTTCACTTCCCACGACAAGATGTTTCTTATCTGGACAAGTACATCAACTCCGGATCTGCAGGCAACAGTTTAGTCCACAAATCAGTCACTGGTTTTTCCTATAATGAGAAATATTTCTCTCTCTCTTTCTGCATTTGAAAAGCACTACATGCTTTATTCAAAAAGCCTACATCCCTAGAAAACCAAATGTGAGAAGACAACAGTGGGGTATGTTTACTATTCAGCTCACCACACTTGCCGTTTGGGTTCTATTTTTACAGTACTTTTTTTTTAATTTCAGGACAAAATTTTATTCTTGGGAAAGCAACTGACAAGACAAGACAGGTCCCCAGCCTCGCAGGGAACAAGAGCAGTTAAGACTCCGGCAAGGCGATTACTCAGGGGTCACCGCCAAAGTCACCTGTGAGGGAGCCAGTGACGGCCAGGGGTACAGTGAGAGACAGCGCCAGCTGAACACTGCGTGTAGGCCTGGAGGTGAGGAAAGCTTGATTTCTCAGATGAGATTTCACTCTGGAAACTGGAGTCGGGTGAAGATTTAAAGTCCCGTCTTCCCAGGGAAAGGAAGGGTTACAGAGGCTGAGAAACAGCTGCTCAGACCAAGAATCTTCCCCTTTATTGTATCCCGGGATCTCCTCCCTTCCAACCTCTCTCTCTCATAGGGTCTCACTATGTAGTCCAGCCTGGCCTTCAACTCGTGGTGACCCTCCTGACTCAGCCTCCTGAGTGTCAGAAGTACAGGTGAGCCCCACCACACCCATTTTGTCTGGACTGAGCTGTCTTGTTCCCTCCCTTTGTTGCTTCCTATGAGGCCCACGCAGTCACATCCTCTTTTCAGGACGCCCCTCGACTTCCATCCACACAGGTTTATGTTTTCTTAGGCTCCACACCAATCCTAATTATTACTTATTTACTGCCTTGTGTGCATCACTGTTTCATTTTTGTTACTAGACTATAAACTTGCTGAGAATTAAATCTATAGCTTGTTCTTTTTCTTATCTAGAAGATAGGGATGAATGTGCAGAAATACAGAGGTAAATACTCAGCTGATTGGGCAGAATATTAGCATTATGTGCAGACAAGATTAATATTCAAAGTCAACGGCAATAGCCTTTCCCTGTATTTTAAAATAAATTATACTTTCCCTTTTCCTTTTTGTTGTAGTTTATTTTTTTTGAGATAATATCTCTCTATATAGGTCAGGCTGGCCTTGAACTTGCCATGCAACCCAGGCTGGCCTCTAGCTCGTGATCCTCCTGCTTCAGCCTCAGGTATGCTGGGATGACAGGCGTGAGTCATCAGGCCAAGCACTCGAAGTCTTTCTGAGGTGGAGTTGATACAATTTCATCTCTATTCACCTTCAACAGTTACACTGGACTCATATTTAGAATAAAATAGAGGGGCTGGGGATTTAGGTGGGCAGCACAGCCCTGCCTGGCAAGCATGACGTTGTGAGTTTCATTCCCGGTACTGGAAAACAAAACAAAACAAAAATAAATAAATAAAATAGAGTACATGGTATCCATATTTTAAAAACATGTATAATAGTTATAACTTTAAAATTAAATAAAATCATAAGCCAAACCACAAAAAATACTAGCACAGATAAGAGCCATCATCCAGGTACCATTTCTTCATAGAAGGTAAAAATACAGTGTTTTTTAATTTGAATAATATTTTCCAAGTTGAGCTGAGTGTGTGGCACACACCTGTAATCCCAGCACTCAGGAGGCTGAGGCAGGAGGATTGCTGGGAGTTCCAGGCCAGCCTGGGCTACAAAGTGACCTAAAGGCCAGCCTGAACTGCACAGTGAAACCCTGTCTGGAAAAGACTGCCCCCGCTGTGCAAAGAAACCCAAATTTCCCCCGAGTTGAATATGTGTTTGCTAATTATAAAATTAGTAAGTGTTTAAGGGAAAACCTTGCAGTCCAGGGTAAAGTCTTGCTAAGCAGACACAGAACCTTGGGTTGGCTCTCCACCCCTGTCAGCGGTGGAAAAGAAAAAAATGCTGAGTTGAATCGTGTCCCCTGTGTTTGCAGGCTGAAGTCCTAAACCAGTGCCTCGCAGTGGAACTGTCCTGGCGAGCTTTTAAAGATATGAATAATTTAACATGCATTCTCACAGGAGGGCCTGATCCAGTCTGAAAGGCATCCCTGGCAGAGACTGGCTCCAGGAGGATGCACAGCACAGGGGACC
>NW_004955444.1:1099566-1105340 GCF_000276665.1 Chinchilla lanigera | reverse complement strand
CAAGGCCTGCTTGACGCCGCCCTGCGCTCTGGCCGGTGGAGGCCGAGCCGCCTTCGAGCTGGCCTCCGGGACACAGCAGAGTAGGGCACTGCGGTAGCTCTGAGCCCAGATGCAGCTCCTTGCGCGTGGGGTGGGCCTGGGGACCCCGTGCCCCGCTCCAAGGTGCATCCACGGCCCGGCTTTTATTTCGTTCGGGGACAGGTCTCAGCCCAGAACTTGCAGTCCGCCCTACACCCCTCCCGAGCAGCTGGGGGTCCAGGCGTGTCCCCTGCCCCGGGCAGCTTCCCTGGTGTGGACGGACCTGGTTTGACTCACGAGGAGTCCCTTGGCGTGAGCCTCCAGAGAGCAAGGACGTGGCCTCGTCTTCGGGCTATCTTCACAGCGCACAGAGCTCACGCTTATGTCGTCCCTACCTGAGTGCCGCTGACGGGTTAAGAAACATGGTGTTTACATTTTTCCTCTGGTTACGGATTCACTGAAAATAGGGCTGGGAGTGTAGTCGGGGTGAAAGGCTTGCCTAGCATGCACGAGGCCCTGGGTTCAATCCCCAGTATCCCTTCCAAAAGAAAAGAAACCCCATAAGGGAAAAAATCAGCTGGGTTTGGTGGCACACGCCTGTAATCCCAGCACTCCACTTGGGAGACTGAGGCAGGAGGATCGCTGCGAGTTTGAGGCCAGCCTGGGCTGCACAGGGAGTTTAAGGCCAGCCTGGACTGCATAGTGAAAGCTTGTCTCCAAAAAAAGACCCCCCCAAAATATGAAATCTAAATTCGGAAATGCTCATTCATAGCGTGAGGACCTCTAACCTTCCCACCCGTGTGCATGCGGAAGAGGACAGCTGTGTCTTCCTGTTTCTCAGCAGCACCAAATTCTCAAACTTCCCCGTGCGCCCACTGCCTGAGCTCCGTGTGGCGTCCACCCTGGGAGCGAAATGTCTCAGCAGCTGTGGACGCTGCTTCCTCGGCTCCTTTAAAACCCCTGCACTGCAGCTATTTCTGTCCTGAAAACACCTGCAGTCCTGCAGGCAGAGCCACGGGCACCCGACACGCGCTCGTGAGAAGTTGGGGCGGCCGGGAGACAAGTCGTTTCGCCGCCTCCCTGCTCGCTGCACCCTGCCCGCCCCTGTGGGAAGATCATTCGGGACGAGTTCTAACTTCTACTGAACTGCAGTCCGCGTGGACTTCGCAGCTTGGACTGAACTGTGCGTGAAATTCCCAGTTTATCAAGAAGTAGGGACCCGGGCCTGGCGTCTTCAGAGTTCTCCCGGCTGCAAGCTGTGGAACCCCCAGGCTCTTCGTCCGTGTGAACCCCACTGTCTCGGGGCTCACAGCAAGCTCACCGTGCAGGCCCATCGGGCTACATTAAAAACCAGAAAGATCGTAGCTAACTAGATTAATTACTTTGTAAGAAATTAAATTGCAGTTCCATCCAGATTGAGAAGAGCAAGCTCCTCTGCGGCAGTGGCTGGTAATTATGTTGCTCTTAATTAGCCTGAAGTTGAGGGTTGTCAAAATGTTCACAGCAACAGAATTAGGGTTTCAAATGTAATATAACCCGGGGACAACCCACTCGGGACCCCGTTCTGTCCCTCTCTTGGACAGAAGCTTTCTTTCCCTCAATAAATATATTCTGCTTTTAACCTCTGTTGTTCCTAAAATTCATTCTTCGATTTTAGAGAACACAAACTTGTCCCAGGTATTTTCCTGTATCATTTTGGAGTTCCCCACCGAGATCTTTGGACAGAGGTAAGAGTTTGCTTTTGTTTCACAGACTCTGGATTGGGACGCATTTAGGTATGCTTTATAAAAGTCCCTAGAAAAGACAGTCTTGGGGTAACCCACTCGGGCCCCCCTTCTGTCCCTTTCTTGCACAGAAGTGTTTTTTCCCTCAATAAATATATTCTGCTCTTAAAAAAACAAAAAAACAAATGTAATATAACCAGACTGCAGAGATAAATATATTAAAGTCTGACTCTCTCTAACTGGACAAGGACTTCAAGTCTGCTGGACTGGGCAGAAATCATTCAAGATGCTCAGGAAGGAGAGCGGGCACTGGTGGACACCGAGTGGCCATGTTTATAGTTCTTTATACTGTAATTCGCCTCCTTTCTCCTCAAAGCAGATCCAGTAGGAATCCTCCCTCCTACGTACTGATTCCTATGGTGCATGTTGCCCTTTGAGGACCTCGCTTCAGGACGTCCACTTCATTCTCTCAAGTGCTTTCAGGGTAAGCTGGGTGTAGTGGCGCACACCTGTAATCGCAGCACTCACGGAGGCTGAGGCAGGATGATCCCAAGTTGAAGCTCTGCTTGGGGCAATTTGATGACTTGGTGAAGCCAGGCATGGTGGCGCATGCCTGTAATCCCAGCTCTCGAGAGGCTGAGGCAGGAGGATCGTTGTGAGTTCGAGACCAGCCTGGGCTACAAAGTGAGCTCAAGGCCAGCCTGAACTGCAGAGCAAGACCCTGTCTCAAAAAAAGACAAAAAACAACAAAAAAATGACTTAGCAAGACTGTCTCAAAATAAAAATTTTTTAAAAAGGACTGAAGATGTAGCTCAGTGGGAAGACACTGGGGTCAAAGCCCAGCACCACCACCATACACAGTGTGGGCTGTGTGTGTGAGGCTGTGTGGTGTGTGTGTGTACGTGCAGGTGCTTGTGCTGAATGTCCCACGGGGAGCTGATGGAAGGGTTAGTTTCCTGGATACCGGCTGAATTAAAATTCAAATGCCCTCAATGATACCAGCTTTTCAGATTCTTAAAAGTTTTTTCTTTAATTTTAATATGTATTAGTACATGTTTGGAGTAATAACAATTACATTCATCACGGGGAGCTGGTACATGTACATACTCCTAGAGTCTGTCTTCAAAGAGAAAACGTAGCCGGGAGTGGTGGTGCACACATGCTCCCAACACTCAGGAGGCCGGGCCGGAGGATCCCAAGAAGTTGGTGGCCAGCCTGGGCTGCACAGTGAGACCCTGGAGATGCTGTCAAAAAACCCAAAACAAACAAAAGAGAGAGAGAGAGGGAGAGAAAATGCGTCAAGAAGTAAAATCAAGTAATCAAGGGACCTAAATAATTGATTCCTCCAAATTCTTCAATTATCAGAAATTTTAAAAACTTTTAAGATTTATATTTATTCATTCCTTTATTTAATTTTCATTTTTTTGAGACAGGATTTTACTATGCAGGTCAGGCTGGCCTTGGACTCACTTTGTAGCCCAGGCTGGACTGGAACTCTCTGTGATCCTCCTGCCTCAGCCTCCAGAGTGCTGGGATTACAGGTGCGTGCTACCACACTCAGCTAAGATTTTTAAATGTAAACGACACAGAGGATTGCCTCCGTGACTCACTTTCTACCGTGCACAGTTTCAGCCTGTCTGCCTCAGGATGCATGACCTCCCACGTCACCCATGTCATCAGGTCAGTGCTGGGTTGAGCCACGCTGCAGGAATCAAGCCATTACAGGTGGGAGGTGTCCCAGGCGCACTTCCTCTCTGGGCAGACTTGTGGTCCTCTGTAGATGGCGTGTGCATGTGTTCGCCACAAGGAGCAAGATGTCTGCACTGCTTGTCCCTGCGGCCAGGCATGCCAGAGCCAGCTCGAGGAATCTTCACAGGAATGTCTGAGATTCCCGGATGGCAAAGGCCGATCCCATGGTACCTGTTCTCCGGCAGACAATTCAGAAAACTGAATGGAAACACCCCTCAGCGACGTGACATTGTCAGTGCAAATGGCACAGCTGCAGGGTGGCCTGGCGTCAGTCACCAAGTCCATTCTGCCAGAGTACTTCAACTCGCTGGGCATGTGGCACAGGCCTGTCATCCCAGCACTTGGGAGGCTCAGGCAAGAGGGTTGCTGTGAGTTCAAAGCCAGCCTGGACTACATGACGAGACCCTGTCTCACAAACACACACAAAAAGACCACCAGAGTCCGTTTAGCCTAAGGTATGCCATTTGAATCCACTTAGATGTCCAGGTTGTACTGGACGCGTCCTCTGCCGTCCCTCTTCCACCATCACCACCTGTTCCCCTGGACGGATCGTTGTGCTCCCATCCACCCATCTGTCCCCCAGCGGGTCCCCTCCCACATGAGTTCAGGGCCTGTACCCTCAGCTCCTGAGCCACTCAATAAATGTTCGCTCAGTGAAAATCTAAGGGTAGATTTTTAGAATTCTCACCACAAAAAAAGGTGTGTGAGGTGATGTAAACATTGTCCAGCTCGATTTAGGCACTCCACAATGTGTACACGTTTTCAAACACTGTATTGCACACGATAACTATATAGGACATTTTTTGGCACCAGGAATCAAACTCAGGACTTCGCGCTTGCCAGGCAGGTGCTGTGCCACTTAGCTATATCTCCGGCCGTAGGACATTTTTTGGTCAATAAAAAATAAATTAACCACTAGGAGTAGTGGCACATGCCTGCAATCCCAGCTACTCAGGATGACGTAGGAGTTTGAGGCCAGTGTGGGCAATTTTAGTAAGACCCTGATTCAGAATTAAAACATTAAAAAGGCTAGGGATGTAGCCTGCTGGTAGAGCACTTGTCTGGCATGTGTGAGACCCTGGGTTCAACCTGGAGTGCCACTAAATAAATAAATGAATTTTAAATGTTTGTGAAGTAGACAATTTTATCCATAAGCAAGAATAGTTGGCAAAAATTTTAAAATCCATTTATTCTTTGCCTCTTAAGATTTAATTAATATACTGCACTGCTAGTAAGGGCGTTAGTGCTTGAAGTAAGACTATTTTTCCAAAGTGAAGTGAAGAAATGTCATCCTTCCCTAGGTTTGGTTTGGCAAAGTACGTGCTTTATCTTGGGTTCAGTGAGTTAGCCCCACTATAGTGCAAAGGTCTGTTGAGATTATAATACTTTTATCCTGCTGAATACTTTCAAGTGGAATACAGGAAAATAATTAGATAATAGTATGTAAAGGGCCTAGAAAAATGTCTAGCATCTAGTAGGTACCTAAAACTTACTAATTATTTCTCTCACATATATTTTATTTGGTTTTAGTGTTTTGAAACAGGGTCTCCGTTTGAGGCTGGCTTTTTTTTTTTCTTCCTTTTTGAGACAGGGTCTTGCGATGCAGTTCAGGCCGGCCTTGAGTTCACTGTGTAGTCCAGGCTGGTCTCGAACTCACAACGATCTTCTTGCCTCAGCCTCCTGAGGACTGGGATTACAGGTATACCTATGCCACCATGCCGACTTTCTTACAAATGTATTTTTTTCTTACAAATACTTTTTTACAATAATGAAAACTAGTTCTAGAGCTTGGTGAGCATAAAATTAATTTTAGCAGAGGACGCATGGAGGAAAAGTCGGGGAAATGCTACGCTGTGTTTCGACCTAGCAAAGAAGTTTAGCTACTCCATCAAAACTTAAGGATGGAGGAGAGGCCACGCGGCAGTCGGAGCCTCGGTATCCGCGGACGGCGGAGGCTCGGCGGCGGCGGCCTGCGCTGAGGATCTTGCCTCGGAGTGTCTTCAGCAGCAGCAATCGCTCCTCGTCGTCCTGGGCTCGGTGGGTGGGCGCGGCCGGCCCCCTACTGAGGTCAGGAGACTCGGAGGGGCGCTGGAGGCGGTCCCAGGCCTCCTTCACCCCTCAGGAGCGTGCGAGACCGGCCACTGCCAACGTGTGGTCAGCATTTCCCCGTTTTTGCAACTGCCGCAGCCGAAGCAGCACGCAGGCTCCGACGGCCGTGCGAGCCCCTTCCCGGCGCGGTGTGCGGCCGGGGGCCCGGCTGGGTCTCGGGGCGGCAGCGCCCCC
>NW_004955444.1:1084546-1098176 GCF_000276665.1 Chinchilla lanigera | reverse complement strand
GCCCCCGGCCGCCTCTCCGCGCCCGGCCCGCGCGGCAGAGCGCACACCCAGGCGAAGGCGCGGCCGAGGCTCCCGGACCTTCCGGCCGGAGACACTGAGAAGGGACCCGGTGAAGGAGTGGTTTTCAGACCGCGATGCACACGAGAGTCATCCAGGGGACTTGTTAAAAGATCACAAGCAAAGATTTAAAAAAAATTTGTTTCTTTGGATACCAGGCTTAGCCAGGCGTGGTGGTGCACACCTGTAGTCCCAACACTCTGGAGGCTGAATCAAGAGGATCTCTGCAAGTTCAAGGGCAGCCAGGCTACATAGTTCAAGGCCAGTCTGAACTGCATGTCAAGATCCTGTCTCAAAAAACCAATAGAGAAAGAAGGAAGGAAACCCGGCTGGGGGTGTAGCTTGGTGGTAGAGCACTTGCCTGGCATGTGCAGGGTTCAGTCGACAGAGCTGGACACACACACACACACACACACACTTGTGAATCCTGGGTTATATAGTTAAAGGAGTGCTTAAAACAAAATTTGTGACTTGAACAATTATATTAGAAGTTTTAATCAGTGATCTAAATCTCCATATTAAAAAAGAGGAAAAACAAAAAGAAAATGAAGATATGTAGAAGAAAAGAGGTAACTTCTTTCCTTACCCATTCGAAAAGAACCCTTATATCATGTACAGGTACAAATTCCCTATGATGAATATGATCACTGTGTATATCTAAAAATGTACCAATGAACTTAATTTTTTAAAAAGAGGTAATATAAATAGAAAAATTTAAAAAGTCAAAAGTGTTTCTTTGAAAAGATAAAACTGATGAATATCTAAAAAAAGTAACAAAACGGGGATTCTTGGTGCTAGGGCACCTGCTTAGCATGTGGCAGCCCCTGGATTTGATCCCCAGCAAAGAAAAAGAAGATATAAAAATTTTTCTTATAGCATTAAGGCATATTAAATATTGAAGGATAAATTTAATAATTATGAACAAGATGTATATACCAACATCTACAAAACTGCTGATTTTATTTTATTTCATTTTATTTTTGTCTTTTTTGAGACAGGGTCTTGCTATGTAGTTCAGGCTGGCCTTGAGCTCGCTTTGTAGCCCAGGCTGGTCTCGAACTTGCATTGATCCTCCTGCCTCAGCCTCCTGAATGCTGGGATTACAGGCGTGCACCACCATGCCTGGCACATTGCTGATTTTAAAGAGCTAAATAAATAAAAAGAAGAACTATTTCTGAGTTGGGTGACTCAATATGGTTAGAAATGCCCATTCTTCCTAAAGCAGCTTCAGACCCTATGTAATTCTGATCATGATTCCCACAAACTATTATTGAACTTAATAAATTTGCTCTAAAATGTAAATGAAAATGTAAACTTCTAAAATGGTGAAAATAGTCTTGAAGTACAGAGTCAGAGGATTCCCATGGTTCTATTTGCAGGTTTCATCTGGGGCTGCAGGGGTCATGGCGGTGTGGAATTGGCGTGGACAAAGGTGGACGTGCGGATTCGTTAGCGTCAAGGCCAGAGATTGATCCACGCATACATGGTCAACGGATTTTCATGGATGTGCCAGGACTATTCAGTGGGCAAAGCAAATCTTTTCCACAAATGATGCTAGAATAACGGAAGACGTGTGGAAGAACGGGACCACAGGCTTTTGTCACACCAGGCACTCAGATAAATTCAAGATGGATCCTAGCTCTGGTGTAAAAGCTAAAACCATAAAGTTTTCAGAAGAAAATACTGGAGAATATTTTCGCAAAGCTGGGCAGGTAAATTTCATAGAAAGGGAAAAAAGCGCTCAATTTACAAAGAAAATTTGATTAAAATTATCAAAACTTTGAACTTCAAAGATTTGGCTCATCAAAATATACCTATTAGTAAATGCAAAGATAACTAAGTAGAGGCGGGCAAGCCTTCTATTCAGAGTACAAACAGCTACAAACAAGATAAGCAGCCCGATAGATAAACGAGTGAGAACCGAACGGGCCCTCCACAGAAGGAGAGAGGGAGGGTCGACCTCACCAGTCAAGAAGCAAGTACAGAAACTGCCGGGAGGGTTAATTTCACACTCAGAGGAACAAAAACGTGAAAACTGACACCACCAAGTGTTGGTGAGGGTGTGGATATCGGCTGCTCACGCTGCTCATGGCTGTGTGAGATGGTGCAAACACTGGAAAATTATCAGGCAATCCCTTACATGAGAAATTCCACTCCTAGCTGTTTATCCAGGGGAATAAAAACTGCAGATGTGGACTAAAAGACGTGTATAAGACCGTCCCCAGAAGCTGAGCCAAACATGGAAACAACTCCAATATTGAACAAAAAATCACATATTTATACAACGTCATTTTATTAACTTTTAAAAAATGATCTACTCACTTGGAAGGCTGAGGCAGGAAGATCACCATGAGTTTGAGGCCAGCCTGGGCCATATAGTGAGTTCAGGACCAGCCTGAACTACATACTGAGGCCCTGTGTCCAAAAACCAAAAACCAAAAATCAAAAAGCAAAACAACAACAAAAGCTATTGATACCTAGGCAAGCATGAGGTGGCTGGCCAGTGTATGGATTCATGTATGCTGAGTTCAGGGACAAGCGCACCAAGCTGCAGCTCCTGGGCCTCCCGGCACACGCTGCAATCGCGCTCGGCCACACAGTGAGTTCGAGGCCAGCCTGAGCTCCGTAGTGGGGTGCTGTCTCAACTCCCCCTCCGCTCCCCAAAGACCAGTCTGTGGGGTGGACTAGAGCCGGCGAGCGGGCCTTGGGAGGAGGCCGAAGGGGAGTTCCGGTGGCGCGGTCTCCTAGCCCCGGCCCGGAGGTGGGTGCGGACACCGCAGCAGTGAGCCGTACCCTTGGGGTTAGTGCCCTTGGTGCTGCGTAGGGGTCAGCCTGGTGAAGCAAGGGCGACCGCCCGAGCCAGGCTGGGAGGCGGGCCAGGCCTGGCTCGCACCGGGCGTTCCGCAGGCCGCGGTCGGGATGGGGCGTCAGGTGCGCGCTGTAGGAAGGAAGGGCTCACCTCCCCTTCCCTGTTGTGTCAACATCAGCGGAAGCGGTGCGGTCCCTCCGGGTGAGACCCGCCGCAGCGCGTGGCCGAGAACCTGCACCCGCCCCCCGGCCCACTTCACCCCACAGGCCCCTTTCATTTCGTGTGACTTTGTAGAAAACCGAGTAAAACATTATGATCCCGACAGTGAAATTATTCTCCTAAGGGTTGTCTACAGGGTGCTGTGGAAATCAACGAAGAGGCCCAGAGCGCCCTTTAGTTTTGGAATGGGTTAGACTCCAGACGTCCACCGCGCGCTCACTTCAGGCATGCTCTGGGTCACACCCAAAGGTCTTAGTAAACAAGGGAGTCCACATTCAAACGTGACACAGGTAAATAAATAAGACTGTGAAGGTGTAACCTAAGAAAGGGCAGATCTGTGGCCCGTGCTTCCCGTGTTGTGGTGCCTCTGTGTGCCCTGCTGCGTGGAGCGCGTGGCCTTCAGGGACGTGATGTCACCTGGAGCAGCTGTCCCCGAGGCTCTGACAGGGAACTTTATTTTTGTTAGTGTTGCCTCTTTCATTCGTAATTGTAGGGAATCTAAATTAGAATTAAAATACGAGGGAGGCCCTGGGGCCCATATAGTTGCCAGAGCATCTTTGGTTAGACTGTCTGTATTTGATAAATGTGGGACCAAACTGGACTGCTTTCAAAGTCGCTGGACTGCTTCCAGAATTTTCTGGAACCTTCCATCACCTTTCCATTTTTTCCACTGATAATTTTGAAGAGTCTAAGCCCAGCAGGCAATGGATCCTCCATGAGAAGACTGTTCTTCCTCTTTTATTGTCTTTTTTTTTGAGACAGGGTCTCACTATGCAGTTCAGGCTGGCCTTGAACTCACTTTGTGCCCAGGCTGGCCTGGGACTCGCAATGGTCCTCCTGCCTCAGCCTCTCGAGTTCTGGGATTACAGGTGTGCACCACCACACCTGGTAAGAAGCCTATTCTGTGAGGTTAAGCAAAATCTCTGGTTAGAATGAAACTCTTACGTCGGCCCACTCAGCTGTATCACTTCAAAGCGTAAAACAAATAGAACCCAGCTTCCTGTCATCTCCCGGCATTAAAGGATGACAGGCCACAGCTGCTTTCCATTTTGACTAGAAGCAAAACTACAGATGAATAACATGCTAGATCAAGAAGCCGAGCAAACCGGAGCAACCTCTTCACCAGCAGAAGCCAACAAAAGGCGGAGTGAAAACCTCCCGCCGCAGAAACTCTTTGCTGAGCAAAGATTAGATCATGACCTAATATTTTACATGAACTACTGAAATCAGTGTACACTTTGTGTTTATTTACAAGGAGTGAAAAAGAAACGACTAAAGTAATAGGCACGTTTTCAGTTACCATGGAAGGCTTCCTTTCCTAGAGGTGAGCTTCCCTCCCCCCAGAACACCTTGATTATTAAAGACCACTACAGTGGGGGCTTTGTGTGTGGGTGGTATTGGGCTTTGCACCCAAGGCTTCCTCACTGAGCTATAGCTGAGCTTTTTTTTGAGACTGAGTGTCTTAGTTACTTTTCTTTCATTGCTGAGACAAAATACCCAACACCCACAAGTTAAGGCAGGAAAGGTTTATTTATCTCACAGTCTGTGGAGGTTTCAGTCCATACTCTGCTGGCTCCAAGACAGAGTGGTCCATGGCAGAGGGCAATAGTTCATGGCGGTGGAAGACAGCAAAAGCAACAAGCAAGAGAGAGAAGACAAGCCTCTTTCTTCCCCTTTTATTGTATGCACAGGGCATAGCACTCACACCCTTAGTCCCAACACTGGACTCTGAACTGATCACAAACTTTAGATTCAGCCACCTCTGACAAGCACAGCCTGCATGACTGCACGAGGCTTTGGGGTGACATCTAGACACAAACCATAACACTGAGTCTCACTAAGTGGCTAAATTGCAGAAGAGTGTGTCACCAGGAATTATACTTGAGCCCAGACTGGGCTCAAGCATGCAGTCCTCCTGCCTCAGCCTCCCAGAGTGCTGAGACTGCACCTGTGGGCCATCATGCCCAGCTTAGGCGGGGACTTCTGGATACCCGGAGACAGTCATCTGCTGTCCTGCGCTCGTTCACTTATTTGTCTTGCACTCGTTTATTCACTATGATCTACTCGCTGTGCACTAAGGTCGTGGGAGGACCACAAGAAAACATTACTGTCCTTTTCAGGTTGGTGCCAATACTGAATTTATTCTGACAGCCTCCACCCCCACCCGAGGACAAGGGTAGCGGCTTTCATGAGAAGGCAGTCCAGGAAGGAGCGGGATGTCATAAACAGCTGCAGAAAGAGCGATTACATAACCAGACTCACAGAGCTCCACTCCGTGGCGGGCCCCACCTTTACCCCTACAGTCCTTACTCACAGAGAAGTTTACAGCGATTTAGGGTTTCCAGTACGCGTCTGTGGGCTCAGAATGACGCGGGCACTGTCAAAGTTATTATTTCTAGAATCAACCCCCGAGTGGCATCTTGCGTGCGTGCTGTGAAGTCAACAGCCATCGGTCCACGCCATCTGCAGGGTCCCTGCCAGTTCTGAAGGTCGCAACCAGTCAGCCGTGCAGGAGAGTGTCTCCAGGAAGATGGGTTCCGATTAAGGCTGGGGGATGTCGAGGGGAGAGGAGACGATCTTAAGAAACAGAAAACTTTAGACGTTGTACCACTGAAATGCAGAAGAATTACACTGTGATAGTCACTCCTTAGAAGAGTAAAAACAACGTTATTTTGAAGTGAACGATTCCAGTATGCTTTGTAATGGAGAAATCTGCTAGGAGTAATCATCTTAAAATGTGCAGTTGCTAAATTAAGCTATAATTAGAAAGAGGATAGAGAATAAATTCCAGATGCCTCTATTTCATGTAGCGCTGCAGTAACATGGGGCTAAGCAAGGGCTGCTCAACTTAAGTTGGAGATGACAAGTGTTTGCCGCAGAATGGAATCAATATTTTTGGTAGAATGCCTTTAATCATCATTCTGGTGGGGGATTATACTTCACCAGTCGTAGGAGGAAAACAAACTGAAGAATCGTAGCATAGCTGAGGAAACATAACATTTTGATTTACAGTTAACAGTGATTGTTTGGGATCTGTCATTCATTCAGCTGTTGGAGAGGCCCACTAAAATCAAAAGCATATTTCTGGGTCAGAAAAATCACAAAAAAGGAAAACACTGAAAATTCAATAAATCTTCTCACTAGTGAACCAACTCTCTTCTGTGGAAGTAGCCGGGCGCACTTGTGAGATCCTAGTTCCTCTCACAAATATAATTAATTATTGGGGGAAGCATTAACTGGGCTGCATGAGGCTTCCACAAAGCAGGTAGGGCAAACGGGCTGAGGTGGTGCCCACCTGTAACCCCAGCACTCTGGGAGGCCGAGTCAGGAGAACTGAAATTTCAGGCCCAGCCTGGGCAACTTAGTGATTTGCCAAAAGCCTTTCTCGGAAACAAAAATAAAAAAGAAGGCTGGGGATACAGCTCAGAGCAAAGGCTCTGGGTTCAATTCCCAGTACTGACTGCAAACAAAACAAAACAAACAACAAGAATAAACAGACACTACCATGTCAATACTTAAGGCCATGCCTATTTTCTCTCCCTTGAACCTAAAAATTAATTTTTAAAATACATGTGCCTAGCCGGGCATGGTGGCACACACCTGTAATCCCAGCACTTGGGAGGCTGAGGCAGGAGGATGGTTGCGAGTTCAAGACCAGCCTGGGATACAAAGTGAGCTCAAGGCCAGCCTGAACTACACAGTGAGACCCTATCTCAAACAAACAAAAAAATCAAAACAAAAATAAAATATATGTGCCTCACAAATTTCTTCATAATGTCCCTCTGGAGGGGTCTAACCTTGTGAAATCTGCAAACTTGTGGCTCTTTTCCCACTCCGTGTGCATCCCGGCACCTGTGCTTACAGCATGATGCTCTGCCTGCAGACAGCTGAGCACGGTGCTCTCCTTGATGCTAGCAAAGGCTAGCTCGAGGGGCTTGCTGCATGGTGTTATGGCTTGTGCCATGGTTTGTACCTAGATGTCTCCCCAAAACCTCATGCAGCCATGGGGCTTTTCTGGAGGTCACTGAAGTGAGAGTGTGATTGATTCATAGCGGAATGCTGGGATTAAGGGTGTGAATGCTGCATATAATATAAGGGACAGAAAGAGGCCTCTGTGTCCCTCCCCCTCCCTCTCCGTCTCCCCATTCCTCTCTCTCCTTCCCTCTCCCCCTCCCCCTCCCTCTCCCCTCCCTTCCTCTCCCTCTTCTCGTCCCTCTCCCTCTCCCCTTCTCCATCTCCCTTGTTGCTTTCACTGTCTTCTGCCACCAAGAACTGTTGCCCTCTGCCATGTTCCACCCTGCCTTGGAGCCAGGTGATTATGGACTGAAACTTCTACAAACCAAGAGCTAAATAAACCTTTTCCCCTTTAACTTGTGGGTGATTGTTTCTCATTATCTCAGCAATGAGAAATGTAACTAAGACAAAAGTTGGTACCAAAGAAGGGGGGTCATTGTTGTGACTATACCAGACCATGTGCTTTAGGAGCCTTTGGGGCTGGCTTATGGGAAGGGGAGCAGTTTGGAAAGGTTCAGAGTTGCCAGTTGAAAAAGTATTGCTGGAATGCCTTAGGCTATTATGGGAGAGTCTGGTCAGAGCTCAGAAGACCAGAAGGCTGATAGAAATCCTGCCCTTAAAGACCAAGTTCGGGAGGTTTCTGCAGGAAAGAAGGACTGCACTGGCTGTTGGCTTCCAGATGATGAATGTTATGGCCTGGCAGAAAGCTTGTCTGCATTTTGCTCGTGTCCAGAGACTTTGCCTAAGACTGAGATTAAGGGCAGTGGTCTAATTAATCTTGCTGAAGAAAGTTCTTTCTTTCTTTTTTTTTTTTTTGGTTTTTCTCTGGTACCGGGAACCGAACTCACGACCTTGTGCTTGCCAGGCAGGCGCTTTTGCTGCTGAGCTAAATCCCCAGCCCCTAGAAATTTCAAGGGAGTTTAATGTTGAGGCAGTGGCATGGCTACTATTGAGGGCTTTTTGCCAGATTTATGCTGAGAATGAAGAGCAAAGAGCCCACAGAATGATTCAAAATGTTTTAAGTTTGGCCAGAAGGAACCTCCAGTAAAGTTGGGGCCTGCAAAGATGAAAGAGAAGAGAAATTGGTCATTGAATGCTACAGCCAGAAGGGAAAAAGCCTGGTTACTGCTCCAGCTGGCAGCAGACCTTGGCATCACCCACATGGTGCTGGTTTTAGGTGCATGCTGAATGCAGGAGGTGTGGGGTCAGGAAGGCTTCCACTCAGATCTCAGAAGGCCGGGGAGGCCAGGCAGTGTGCCCCTGAGAGGGCAGTGTGTGAAGCTGTGAGGGTGGAGCCAAAGGTACGGTGGAGACCCCAGAAGTTTGCAAAGCCAAGAACATGTATCGTCTGAGGAGAACGGTAAGGAAAGAACAGCACCAGCCCAAGAGAGCAGCCGTGGGAGCTGCAGCTGCTGGAGTGCTGTAGGGGTGGAGCCACGCAAGCCCTTTGGAGCTCACATCTCTCCACAGATTGACTCAGACGCTACACATATCTGGACCTTTCTTTCTCCTGTCCCTAGCTGGTAACTGCTGCCTGTCCTTCATCCCTCAGCCCCTTAGCCCCTCTATCAGGGCTTCTAACAGTATCCTCGTCTCAGCCCCCTTTCTTGAAGACCCAGCATTCCCCACGTCCCCTACGGAGACTCTGCACTGTGACTACCTGGGAGGTTTCCTGTCTTCTCTGGAGACTGTAGACGTCATGGAATCAGGAACCATGTGTCCATCTTTGCTGTACTCATGACACCAGCAGAGTGGCTGGCTCTCAGCAAGAACTCAACGGGTATTTCTTCTTTCTTTTTTGGGGGGTTTTAGAAGAGTCTTGCTGGGTAGCCCACGATGGCCTTCAGCTCCCCATCTCAAAGTCCCGCCTCAGCCTCCCAAGCGCTGGGATTATGCCAGGCACTGCCAGGCCCAGCGCTAGATCTTTTACCTGAGCTGCTCTGGGCAGTCTTTGACATTCCTGCTACAGTCCTGAGTTAATTTGCCTGGGACAGGGATGGCGAACCTTTTAGAGCCGAGTGCCCAAACTGCAACCCTAAACCCACTTACTTATCGCAAAATTGCCAGCACTGCACTTAACCCTGAACACCCAGGTTTTACTTTAGAAAGACAACTCATCTATTAACATCTTTTGTCTTAAAGGAAAAACACAGTAACAGAGCTTTCGGTGACACAGACAGCTGTTTGCCGAAAGGTGAAGCTGCACTTGGCCTGCTTTTGCAGTCAGTGTGCTCTTCGCTGCTGTATGCATGCGGGTCATCTGTCCAGCCCGGGCTGCGGCCGCTTGGCTCAAGGAGCCACCAGAGAGGGCTCTCTGTGCCCGCTGCGGCACACAGCACATGTGTCACACGTTCGCCAGCGCTGGTCTAGGAGCGTAGGCCCACAGACAATAGTCATGTTATCATCATTAGATTTTCCTGATCTCCTGCCAGAATAAGAACACGAGTTTCTCTTATTCGTCAAACATTATGAGGGTTATTAAACTATAGGTCAGTCTGTTCTAAAGGAGCAGGTGGAGAATGTCCCCTAAAGGAGTGTTACAGGGGAAGCGAGAAAAGGGAAATTAAAATCCCCTCTGCTCGTACTCTGAGCCGGGCTGTGCCGCAACAACTCCGTGGAGACAGGGTAATTATGCTCACGTTTCCAGATCAGAAAAATACTCTTGGTTGGGAAACGTGATGCAGGTAGCCACAAATCTCACACTGCACACCATAGCAGAGGCACACGCGAAAGGCCCCACCGATCCACTTCTAAATTCTGTTGTGTTGTTCTTCTTCCACTTCCACTTAGGATTTAAACAAAGCAGCTAACATTTATTAGCGCCTCTATGAGCCAGTTACTAAGCTGAAGTGCTTTAAATAGTAATCTTCCACAAAGCGCAGGAATTTAGTATTCTCCTCATTTTTGTAGACGTTGGAGCTCACCCTTAGAGAAGCTTGAACATACTTCAGGACCAACAGAACCGGAATTTGAACCCGGCTCTGTGCAGCGACTGCCCGCCTGGCCTTTCCAGCTGGCCTACGGCGGGTGCCCTCCTTTCGCCTGGCTGCGTGAGGACAGAATTCAGGTACCCCCGCCTGCTCTCAGCCCGCCTGGAAGGGCAGGGAAGCCTTGCAGGACTCGCCTGGTCGCCGCCTCCGACCTCGCGCACAGACCAGGCTGCCGGGGGAGGGGGCCCTGAGCCTCAGGGCAGGCGAGGCTTCCCGGAGCGCAGCAGTGCCGGGCTGGTGGGTTTGCGGAGGAGAGACAGGAAAGTGAGCTCAGCTCCCTGCACCCGGCACCCGGCACCCGGCAGAGGGTGTCGCACAGCGCCCGGTGACGCGCAAACCTTAGTGTGGAGCCCAGTGAGAGACCGGCCGACCCGACCCTCAGGACGGGCGACAAAGCAGCACCTGTCCTGCCGGGAGGAGGGCGGAGCTGCGGCTCCCTTTGAGTTTTTTATTTAAGACAGGGACTCACTACACTGCCCAGTGGGGCTCGAACTTTCGATCCGCCTGCCTCGGCCTTCTCAGAAGCTGGGATCACAGGCATAAGCCACCCTGCACAGCTACAATCTGAATTCCTTCTTTTCTTTTCTTTCTTTCTTTTATTTTTTAGGTCTGAATTGTTTAGCAAGTTTAACAGAAGGAAGTAGCATTTCCATATGTTAAGTGGCCTCCTTTATAAGGTTAATTTAAAAGCATCCAGAGTTGGAATTTTTCAAGCTTTTCCGGGACTTCCTTTTCCACAGAGGTTATCTGAAGTGAGCGGTTATCACTTTTAATACAGAGTAATTGTCAGCTGTGGGTGCTCGCACACGCCTGTAGAGAAACTGAGGCAGGAGGACTGCTGTAAATTCCAGGCCAGCCTGAATTACACTGAGACCCTGTCTCAGAAAAACAAAATGAAACAAACTAAAATCAGCTGTGAGGGATGTAACAGTTTCATATTAAAATTGCCTTGATTTCAGAAACCAGTGCCTTCATAGTTGGGCGTGGTGGTGCACACCTGTAATCCCAGCACTCTGGAGGCTGAGGCAAGAATATTGCTATGAGTTCAAGGCCAGCCCGAATTATACAGTGAGACTCTGTCCCAAAAACAAAAACAAACACCAGGGTCTTCACACTGAGCTACATCACTACCCCTTTCCTATGTTTTGCTTTGAGACAGGATCTTGCTAAGTCACTAACTTGCCAGGCTGGGCTCACACTTGACCCTCCCGCCTCAGCCTCCCAGCCTGCTAGGACTACGGGTGTGCACCACTATGCTCTGCTAAAATCGGCACAAAAATTTTTAACCCCTTTTTAGTTTAACGGCAAAAACACCCGCCCCCATCTCACGGCCATTAGAATCCAGCGGAATCCAAATGCCCTATTGTTCCTGATCAGCAACTTAGTATCGCTCATCCTGGAACTTCCACCACAATCTCTTCCAGATAGGAGGAAAAGCTCACAGGGGAGCTGGTTAGCTACAGCTGCTTCTTAGCTGCCCCCCAGTCTGCATGCCAGCGCACTGTATTGGGAACCATAAGATGTGTCACAGTCCCACGCAGGCCCGTGACCGGTGCTCATGAGCCTTCTATGCCAGGGGTGGGTGGCCTGGTCGGCAGGTCTTCCCATGGTTCGTAAGACAAAAGTTTACTTTTCCTAAGTTAATCAAGAAAAAGTTCATGCACTATTTTATTTTATTTATTTTAATTTGTTTGTGGGGTTTCTTGGAGTTCAGCTCAGTGCGTCCCACACAGCCCTGAACTTTCCACCCTCCCACCTCAGCCTCCCAAGTACTGAGATTATGAGTACATGCCTAGCTCCTTCATGTAGTACTTCAAAGATACTTTGACTCAAAAAAATAATAACGTTATACCTAAGAACACTGGACCTTTCAAAAGTGAATCCTCCCCACCCGTTGCTGGTAGCATAAACCTGTAATCTCAGCATTTGGGAGGCTGAGGCAGGAGGACCACTGAAAACTCAAGCCCACCTAGGTTACATAGGGAAACCATGCCCCCCCAAAACAAACAAAAACTAAATTTTCCAAAGGAATGCATGCTCTAATAAGGTGTATTAACTGAAGGAATAACAAAGTAGAATTTTTGAAATTGAGACTATCTCAGAAAACCTTGGATGGGCAGTCACCATGACAACCGTGCATCTTTGTTTCAGTTCCCGTTTCCCTTTAAGCATGTCGTTGTCAGGTTTTAAGTGTTGGCAACGCAGTGTTGCAAATTTAAAACAATCATAGTAAATCATGAGAATCTGTTCACTGTACACCCAAAAAGACTTATGTTAGCTTGGCGTGATGGCACACGCCTGTAATCCCAGCACCAGGGAGGCTGAGGCAGGAGAATTGCCATGAGTTGGAGGCCAGCTTGGGCTACAGAGTGAGTTCAAGGACAGCTGGCACTGCATCGTGAGACTCTCAAAGAAAGACTGAAGTTATTCAGCGGGAAGCTTCTGGTGTTGGGAGCTCTGACTAGAAGCTCCACTGCCTTCAGAAGCTTCCCCACAGAAGGGGGCAGGTGTCCGCTCCCGGAAGGCGCCGACTGCCAGCCTCTGCGTGCAGGCTCCTTTCCCGTGGCTCAGTGATTGTGCCTCATTCCTGAGGGTCCGCACAGAGGCACCAGAAAAGGTGGCTCTCTCAGCTGTTTGCTGCCACTCCCTGGATAACTCCTTGTCTTGCTGAAGGAGACTGTTCCTGGCGGTCGGACACACAAACACCAGAAAAACACTAGAGACGGCAGGAAGATGACTTCCCGGAATCTGTTTCGTAGCTTCTTGATCAAATGTGCAAGCCCTCCTGCTACTCATTTTGTTGTTATTTTATGCCCAGGAAATGGAAATAGAAACAGAACTTGTAAAACAGAATGTCTGGGGAAAGGGGAGGGGGTAGGAGGTCGTGCGTGGTGAGGCCGGGACGAAGGAGAACACCAGCCAGTTAATTTTAACTCTGAGTGCCTTCCAGAGCATAAAGCAACGCCGTGGGGAGCTTTCCTCAGAATAAGCGGCATCTGCGGCTTCCACAAATGCACGTGGGCTTTATTTCCTGTGCTGTAAAACCCTCCAGTTGGGTAGGCCACGGGACCCGCCACCTTGAGCATGTCCCCGTTTTTTTTGTACCAGGAATCCACTCTCATCATCAAACGTGTCTCATCTTTAGGACGCTCCGTGTTTTTGCCCTCGATTGTCTCAGCTGCTGCTGAAGTCTGCATGCTTGCCGGCAGAGACAGACCTACGGGTCAGCAGCGCAGCACGAAGGATGCAGAAACAACCCCAGGACACTGGGCTAGCTGATGCTTGACAGGGGGAAGAAAGACAGGCTCTTTCGCAAACGGAGCTGAAAATCATGGCTCTCTGCATGTGGGAGGCTGAACCTAGGCCCAGCTTTCCCGTTATGCACTAAACTAAAATCAAGGGCTGGGATGTAGCTCAGCCGCACAGTGCCTGCCTGGCAAGTGTGAGGCCCTGAGTGTGATTCCCCATACCAAAATAAAATAAAATAAAAGTGGATCAAAGACCTAAAGATTCAAACAGAAACACTTAACCTTTTGGAAGA
>NW_004955444.1:1082464-1084176 GCF_000276665.1 Chinchilla lanigera | reverse complement strand
CTCTGGCCATTAAAGAAATGCAAATTAAAACAACACCAAGATTCCATCTCACTCCAGAAAGAATGGCTGTCATCAAGAAATCAACCAATAACAAATGCTGGCGAGGCTGCAGGGGGGGAAAGTCCTTCTGCCGTGGTGGCAGTGTGAACTGGTACAATCACTATGGAAATCAGTGTGCAGATTCCTCAAAAAAGCAAAAATAGATATTCCATTCAATCAGCTATTTCTCTTGTAGATATCTTCCTAAAACATTTAAAGACATCACAGTACAGTGACACATGCATACCCATGTTTATAGCAGCATAAATCCTAGCAGGCAGATATTGGAAGCATGCTCTATGTCCATCAAAGATAAATAGGTAAAGAAAAAGAGGTATTTATACACAATGGAGTATTACTCTGCTATAAAAAGGGAAAATTGGTAGGAAAACGGATGTGGCTTGGGGCTGTTATGTTAAGTGAAAGAAGTAGACACACAAGCTTAAATATCACGTGGTTTCTCGTACATGAGAAACTCAAAGTATATATAAATTAAAAGGGCAAGATAAAAGATAGGTAACAGGAAAAGTGAAAATGGTTCTTTCGTGGCTGGGAAGAGCACCAAGAAGTACAGAGGGGAGATGAGAGGGCAGGGGGGTGAAGAGATTGAGATGTGCTATGGGCACGTGCCAATGCCCTGTGGTGAATGCACTCACTGTACACCGCAAACATGGACTGATAAAAACAAAATTGAGACATTTGTATACTTACAGTTAGAGACAGTAGTTTATATGGGGGTGATATGGTTTTAGGGGTTTTGTTTGTTTATTTATGATGGTCTCATTTTGTAGCTCAGGCTAGCCTTAAATTCTCAGTGATTGTCCTGCCTCAGCCTCTTAAGTGCTGGGACTGTAGATGTACGCCACCATGCTCAACTCCAAAATGAAGTTTTAACAAAAAAAGATAGAAAAAGAATATGATCGAATTAAATCACCTCAATCTGACGTAATCTTATATCTGTGAGCTAGAATCCGCTTTAAAGACAATTACGAACCATTACTGTAGGTGGTAGGGTGGGCTTGCAATTTACTTCTCCTGTGTGAAGTACGGCTTCAAAAGATGAAGACAGCGAGGCTGATGGCTGTGTAGCCCAGGCTGGCCAGGAACTTGAGATCCTCCTGCCCCGGCCTCCTGAGCACGCGGATCACAGACACGTGCTGGCCTATATTGTTTTTCAGATACGCCAAGACGAGTGTTTACCTCGCCAAGCCGGTCTGTCCTGGGGGCTGCTGACTCTCCGCTGGTCCCCTCCGCCCCCACGACCCTAGAGGTCCTTACGCTCAGTCATGTGCACAGGCTCAACTAACTGTCGATCCAGAATATTTGAAAAAAATACATTTTTTCTGAATATGTAGACTTTTTCTTGTCATTCTTTCCTAACCAATACAGCAAAAAACCGTTTACACAGCGCGTACACTGTGTCAATGTTCAGATCACTGGGAGACGGTTCACAGTATCCCCGAAGATTGTCTCCAAGTGTGCGCCTCCAGCCGCTCCCCGCATCCGTGTCGCCATGGCAACCAAGGCTACAGCATCCACCCACCGAGCTGCTCAAGCCGGGAGCCCCCTTGCCCCCGCGGTCCGCAAGGCAGAAATTTGTTGCAGCCGCAGCCAGCTCTGCCACCGGCCCCGCTCCAGGGCGCCCCCCATCCCCCCGGGCGCCCCCATCCCCC
>NW_004955444.1:1079646-1081627 GCF_000276665.1 Chinchilla lanigera | reverse complement strand
CTCCCCTTGTAAGCTCCCCCGCGTGGGCCGCGCTGCTCCCCCAGCCTCGGCCGGCGGGTGTGAGCCCCTCGATTTGCGAGCACGGACGCCCGGAACCTCACTGATCTGCAAGCGGCTCTTGCTCCATCAGGGAGCCGCGCAGCTCCCGGGCAGGTCGCATGGGCCCTGGGCTCCCCTCCCGGTAGTGAAAGGCACAGTCGGGAGGCTGAGGCAGGAGAACACAAGCTCAGGCCTCGCCTGGCTAACGGTGATTTAGCAAAACCCTGTCTTAAAATTAAAGCCAAAAACCCCCTCATGAGCCCACGTTCCTTCTAGTTCTAAAGTTCTGTCATTCTGACACCTGACCCGCTCTCAAGGCTTTCCCCGCGGAGACTAGGCGGTGCTCGCCCGCTTTGCGCGTTCTCGCTTCCCCTTCCCAGTTCCCCAGCCCCGACCCTGCCCCTGCAGTTCTCTCCTCCGTTCAGAAGAGGCTGTGGTGCGTGGTGCACTGCGTCTGCTGCTGCAGAACAAGCTGCCCAGAAGGGGAATTACTAACAGCTATGACTAGCAATAGCTTGTAAGCTCCCTTGTAAGTGTACGTGAAAGAGCAGTCCGGTTGCCCAAGTTAGCCAGCAGTGTAAACTGCCAGTCACAAGACATAGCCTTTCCGCCGCCAGATTTCCAGGAGAGAGAGGGGAGTTTGCCGATCTAATACTTACAGTTCCGGGTTTCCATTATTAATTTACTTTTGTTCATTTACAAGGGGCAGTAAAACGGTGAATTGCTACCCTTATCAATACCTGCTCCTGCGGGAAGGTTTGAAGAGGAAATGCTACTGTTCATCAAGAAGCTCTTGTTTGCACTGGGATTAGCAGGGTGGGAGAGCCACAGGCCAGCTGTCAGACCCGTGTGACATTCTGTGCTGGCCTCCCGTGGGACTAGATGAAGGCTCTGCTCATTTTGGTTTTTAAAAATCTGACAGAAGCCCCTTGTTTAATTTGTCTTTTAAGATGTTACAATGTCAGCTGCACATGGTAATCCTGTAATACCTGTATTCCCAGCACTCAGGAGGCTGAGGCAGGAGGATTCGAGTTCAAGGCCAGTCTGGGCTACAAAGTGAGAGACCAAGAAAACCAAACCAAACATACAAAGGAAAAAGATATGTGAAAAAAGAAACAAGTTATAATATGTACATGTAACCGTTATTCCCCAAGATGACTGTAAGTTGAATGAACTGCAAACATGTGCTAATAAAAAAGAGTTAAAGACATTGTAAAAAAAAAAAAAAAAGATGTGGTGAACAGGAGAAAATCTTTGGAACTGGGGCCTAGGTGAAGAATTGTTAGACTTGAAACCAAATCCTTAAAAGGGAAATCAGTAAATTGGAGCTTATCACAATGAAAAGCTTTTCTTCTACAAAAGTGTGTCCTGAGCAGGGTGTGGGGGTGCATACCGTAATCTCAGTCCTCAGCAGGCGGATTTGAGACCCGCCCAGTTCAAGTCTGGCCTGGACTACAAGTGACACCCCGCTCCCCCCGTTTTTACTGAAAAGAATAAAAATTCAAAGCGCAGATGAGAGAGGAGCTATTTACAAATCACGTATCTGACAAGTACCTAGTATCTGGAATATAAAGAACGCTAAAAGTGCAACCTTAGAAAACACTGCAAACAATCCAGTTAGAAAAAGAGCACGAGTCACGACAAGACGCTTTGCCGTGGAAGAAAACAGACGGCGAGCACACGGAGAGAGGCCAGAGCTCAGCGAGCACGGGAGACAGACGGAAACCCAACGGGGCAGCCCCGCACAGTCGTCAGGAGCTCCTGAGAAAAACAGCGACAGCTCCAAATGCCAGCGAGAGAGGTGCTGGGGACCCGCTCACCCACACGCTGGCAGGTGCGAGGAAGGCACAGTCGCTCTCTGAAACCTTCTGGCAGTTTCTTAAAATATTGACTCACACAGCCGCAATCCCGGCACTTGTGAGGCTGAGGCAGGAGGATCATC
>NW_004955444.1:1076901-1078821 GCF_000276665.1 Chinchilla lanigera | reverse complement strand
CAAAGGCCCTAGACCTAAAAGATAGCAGGCGATGCAAAGAAACAGGAGTACAGTTCCAAGGCAGAGGTGAAGAAGAAATCACGGTTGAGAACACAGGAACGAGAAGACTCGTTGCGTTTCAAACACTAAGAACGGAGAGTATTGAGCCGCGCAGCTCTGAAAGGCAGCTTGTGCGGCCCTCCCCTGGGGTCCACAGCACCCTGCGGCTCAGGGTGACCAGGAGGCCACAGCGCGCCTTCCCGGGGTCCGCTGTCCCTGAGCCAGGGTGATCGGGGACCAGAAGGAACGCTTCCCAGCTGCCCAAGTCAGTTTCCACAGGCCGGCAGCGAATGTGTAGCCCCAGGAGATCTGCACCCAAAAAGAAGCTCGGAGACAGACTCTTCAGAGTGCGATAGGAAGGCACATTCAAGACATGAGACTCGTAAGAAAAATCACCCAGCGCTGAGGAGATGAAACACGACGTCATAGCACGTTCCTGACACACATGTGCAGGAGAAAGCCGGGGAACCTGTATGCTTGTGTCATGCTAAGTCATCTGGGTTACTTCGCCACTGCGTATAAAATGCAAACAAGTTTGCTTGGCCAGGAATGCTGCTGCAAGCCTGTAATCCCACGGAGGCTGAGGCAGGAGGATCACCGTGAGTTCGAGGCCAGCCTGGGCTACACAGTGAGACCTTGTCTGAAAATAAATAAGTAAATAAATAAAATAAAAAGGGTTGGGGATGCAGCTCAGTGCAAAGGCCCTGGGTTCAATCTGCAGTGTTGCAAACAAACTAATTAAGAAAAGATGTCTTGTAGCACATATGCGGATGAAGAGGCTGTTTTCACGTTTGGAGCTGACGCTGGTGTGGCCTCCTCTTCCTCCTCTCTGCTAGTCATCTTCCTCCTCTTCTTCCTCTTTTTTCCCGTTGGTCTTTTGGCCCATGTTCTGAACAATGGTGGGGCGGGGCTGTAGCTCTGTAGTGGAGCTTTGCTCACGTGCGAGGGTCCTGGATCCCACCCCCCATATCTCTCTATCTCCCTCTGGCTCCAGATTCTCGCTCTTCTTGACGGAACGTGTTCCTGGCACCACACATTGCATTAAATATTGGAGGCAAAAGGATGAGCAAGGCAAACTTCCTCACAAGAAGCTTGGTGTAGAAGAAAAAAATTACGACGAATGTTCTCTTGTTGCTATCGCTGACCTGGTTATAAAATGTTCAGTTTCTTGGCTTTCCTTATTAAGTGATGAACACCCACTGCAGAAGCTCAGTGATACAGTAGGGTAGAACCAGTTACTCTGTGGGACTCCTAATCTCCTAACTGCCCTCCGCGTCCTGGGAAATGCTGCCTGGATCGTGAACCGCTGATCTCAGCCTCTTTCTGATGTCTGTGACCCCAGGGGGCACTCATAAGACTCTCCAAGGACATGGAACCTGACCTTTCAGGAGAACTGAGAGTGTCCAAGGGATTCGGCTCACAGCAAGTAATCCATAGGTTCACGTAAGAATAAGGGAACCTTAGAGATCAGAATGGAAACCAGGAGTGCCGGGAAGACGGCAGAGTGGTGAGCAGCAGAGAAAGAGCCTCTCTGGGATTTGGTGTTCAGACAGGGGAATGTTGCAATGTGAGGCAGAGAAGCAGGAGGGAAGTGGGTCCCAGGGACCCAGGAAGGATCTGAAGTGAGACTTCAAGCCCATGGGAAGAGCAAAGAGATTGCATTCAACAAAGGAGAGGAGGTGCAGGTTCCTCCGCACGGACCCAGGCATGGGAGGGGCGGCTCGAACCCGCGACGCACAGTGACTGCGGCTGGCCCCAGAGGCCTCCGCGGGGAAGCGCCCCAGAGGAGAGGAGCAGTGGACACAGCACTCTGCAGCCGCTGGTGAGTTACTCAGGTTCAGCTGCCCCTAGGAGCAGGAGAGGGGCCAGGGGAGAGGGGAG
>NW_004955444.1:1074599-1075796 GCF_000276665.1 Chinchilla lanigera | reverse complement strand
CTTAAACAAAATGCAACCCCAGACTTCCAGCTCACCCAAGGCAAAGCCAGGGGGCACTGAGGTGGAGCAATCTGAAATCCACCCTCAACTCTCTGAAGTGGTGACAGTGGAAGTAACAAAGCAGATGGATGAGACCCTAGAAAAAAGTCAGCCAGGTGTGGTGGCGCATGCTTGTAATCCCAGCACTCGGGAGGCTGAGGCAGGAGGATGGTTGCGAGTTTGAGGCTAGTCTGGGCTACAAAGTGAGCTCAAGGTGAGCCTGAACTGCATAGTGAGACCCTGTCTCAAAAAAAAAGACAAAAAAAATAAATAAATAAAATCAGAAATAATTTCTCAGATAACTACACAGATTGTGACCACAATGAAAGACATGTTAGCAACTCTAGAGCAGACACAGATAAAAATAATATAGGAGCTTTGATGGAAACCATGAATGCCAAACAAAGGGAAAAAAATGGAATCCATGAACTAGATATCCAGGACATTAAAAATCCCACTGAAAGTATATACAGTATATGACCCATTGAAAGTGTACAAGCCAGTGTGAGGACAGGATCTCAGATGTAAAAGACAAGATTTCAGTTAGCAATCATGAAAAGAAATATTTCTTAAAAATCGCAGGGGACCACAGGAAATCAGTCCAGCAGCTGCTAGATGATGCAAAGAAGAATAACAAGATTGACTGGAGTCAATGAAAAAACAGGTGATAGCACAACTGATATTAAAAAAACCTGTTCACAGAAGTCATGGCAGAAAACTTCTCAAGCATGGAGAAAGAATTTTACATACAATAAATGAGGCCTATAGAACTCCAATTAGCCATGATAAAAAAATCTATACTAAGGCATATAATAGTCAAGATCCCAGAAACTATAAGAGAACAGTATTAAAACCTATTAAAGAAAAAGAAGCAAATCATGTATAAAGGAAAGCCCATCAGAATCACAGATGACTTCTCAACACAAACCCTAAAGTCAAGGAAAGCTTGGAGTGAAGTATTTCAAGCACTAAGGGAAAACAACTTCCAACCTATATTGGCATACCCCACAAAACTACAACAAAAATCAAAGTTGATAGAGAAGTAAGATACTCCCATGACAAAGAAAACCTGAGGAAATTCATGACCACCAAAACAGCACTCCAAAATGTTCTGAGAGTTAGTTGCTAGAAAGAGATAACAAGGATTATAACTCCATG
>NW_004955444.1:1054235-1070887 GCF_000276665.1 Chinchilla lanigera | reverse complement strand
TTCCCCGCACCCGTCCGCGTGCTCAGCCCTGACCTGCAGGGACAGCTCTCGAGGCCTGTACCATTCAGGGCAGTGTGCCGCTGCGCGGCCGGGTTTGACCGGGCGGCACCCGCTGGCAGTGCGACCGTCTCACCGCCCCACGACGCATGGCGACGCCGGCTCCGGCGCAGCTTTGGATGCCTCCGCCCCGACTGCTCAGGAGCTCGCCACCCGCCGCGGTCTGACAGGCTGCGAAACTGGCCGTCAAGGCGCCCAAGTCAGTGAGATCCTCAGGTGTCTGGGGCGCGGATCAAAAGTGTAAGCCAGCGGCAGGATCTACGGATAGGCAGGTCGCCATCACGGGATCTGCTGCCAGCACTAGCCCGGCTCAGTGTCAGTCAGTGTCAGGCTTTCCTCGGAGACAGGCGGCGCAGGACAATGCAGATTCACCCGTAACCCTTTCCACTGCCCGCCACACCCATGGTCCATCTGTGTAGTTTCTACACAGTCAGCGATTCCAGGCTTTAAATAGTTTGTAAATTTTCAGTTTCTACACGCTTTATCACCCACTCGTAGTTTTTTAATTAAAGTGTTTTAATTCCTTAAAAAAAGAAAAATGGACAGTTTCCTAGATACATAGGAATTACCAAAGCTGAATCAAGAAGATGAAAAATTCAAAATAAACCAATATCAGTCAATGAAATTGAAGATGTAATTAAAACTCTACTAACAAAGAAAAGCCCAGGTCCTCATGGATTCACTGCTGAATTGTACAAGAAATTCAGAGAAGTCCTAATGCCACTACTTCTCAAACTCTTTAATGAAATTGAAAGGGAAGCAATACTTCCAAATTCTTTCCTGGAAGCAAGCATTACCCTGATACCAAAACCAAAGGAGGATCCAACTAAAAAAAGAGAACTACAGGCTGATCTCCCAAATGAACATAGATGCAAAAATCCTCAGTAAGATACTGGCAAACAGAATGCAGCAAATCATCAAGAACATTATACACCATGACCAAGTGGGATTCATCCCAGGGATGCAGGGATGGTTCAACACACATAAATCAGTAAATGTAATATCAACACAGCCATGGACAAAACCATATGATCATCTCAATAGATACAGGAAAAGCATTTGAGAAAGTCCAACACCTACTCATGATAAAAACCCTACAGAAAATTGGAATAGATGATCTTTATCTCAATCTGATAAAAGCCATTTATGACAAACCAACACCCAATAACATACTAAATGGACAAAAACTGAAAGCTTTCACTGTAAAATCAGGAACAAGACAAGGATGTCCCCTGTCACCAATCCTATTCAATATAGTTCTGGAAACATTGGCCTGAGTAATTAGACAAGAGAAAGAAATAAAAGGAATAAGGATAGGAAAGGAAGAAGTTAAATTATCATTATTTGTGGGTGACATGATACTCTACATAGAAGACCCCAAAAACTCCACCAAAAGTCTTCTAAATTTAATATCCAAATTCAGTAGCATAGCTGGATACAAAGTTAACACTCAAAAATCAATAGCCTTTCTGTACATACATAACAAATTCACTGAGAGAGAAGTTAAGGAAACACCTTTCACAATAGCATTCAGAAAAATGAGATACCTAGGAATCAATCTAATGAAGAAAGTAAAAGACCTCTACATTGAAAAGTATAGTACTCTGAAAAAGGAGATTTTAAAAAAAAATTTTATTTTAAAAATTAAAAATAACTGACAAAACAACAATGAAGACAAAAATCAAGAGAACACAAAAACAACAAAAATGATGCATGACCTCAAGACAAAATGTTAGAAATTTACAGTGATTGCTACATTACATACTGTTATCTTCAACAAAACCGCCCAGTCCATTAGACATAAGAATGCAAGCTTGATCAAACAAGCAAAGACAGTAACAAGTAAAAAAGTAGGATATCAGAAAATGGAAAGATATCCCTTGTTCTTGTGTAGGAAAAACTAACACTGTACAGTAAAAATGGCCATATGCTCAAAATTGTTACACAAATTTAAGGCAATCCTGATGAAAATTCCAACAGCATATCTCACAGAATTAGAGAAAACAACCCTAAAATTTGTTTAGAACCAGAAGAGACATAGAACAGCAAAGGCAAATTTTGGGCAACAAAAATTTTGAACAACAAAGGCAAAGCAGGGGGTATCACCACCCATGACTTGAAACTGTACTACAAAGCTACTGTGGTAAAATAGCATGCTACTGGCAAGGAGAAAAGAAAGAAAACAACAAACCAGACCCAAAGATCAATGGAACAGATTAGAAGATGTAGAAACAACTCCAGACACACTCAGCCACCTTATCTTTCACAAAGGAGCCAACCACCTTCACTGGAAGAAAGATACCCTCTTTAATAAACGGTGCTGGAAAAACTGGCTCTCCACATTCCAAAGACTAAAACTAGACCCGTATCTTTCACCATGCACTAAACTAAAATCAAAATGGATCAAAGATCTAAATATTAAAACAGAAACACTAATCTGCTAGAAGATAGAGTAGGTAGAACTCTTGAAGACATGGCATAGGCAAAAACTTTATGAGCAAAACCCCAGCTGTATAGAGACTACCACAAAGAATCAACAACTAGGATCTCATTTTATTAAAAAGATTTTGCACAGCAAAAGAAGCCACCAAGAGTAAAGAGACAGCCCACAGTGTGGGAAAAAATTTTTCCAGCTGTTCCTCAGACAAAGGACTAATATCTAGAATATATAAATAACTCAAAAATATCAGACCCCCCAAATGTAAAGACCCAATCCAAAAATGGGCATCTGAAATGAATAGATACTTCTCAGATGAAGAAGTAGAAACAGCAAATAAATACATGAAAAAATGTTTAACATCATTGTCTTTCAAGAGACGCAAATGAAAACAAGGCTGACATTGTATCTCACTCCAGAAGGAATGACTACTGTTAAGAAATCAACCAATAACAAGTGCTGGAGGGGCTGTGGGGAGAAAGGAACCCTTCTCCACTGTTGGTGGGAGTGCAGACTGGTGCAACCACTGTGGAAATCAGTGTGGAGAGTCCTCAAAAACTTAGGACTAGAGGTTCCATTGGACCCTGCTATTTCCCTTGTTGGTATCTCCCTGAAAGAATTAAAAGCATCATACCATAGTGACATACACACACCCATGTTTATAGCAGCATAGTTTGTAACAGCTAAATCTTGGGAACAGCCCAAATGCCCATCAACCGACGAATGGATAAAGAGGTGGGGTTTTTTAATATGATATATAGTACTCCGTATATGATGGAGTACTACTCTGCCATAAAGAAGGATAAGCTTGAGCCATTTCTAGGTAAATGGCTGCACCTTTAGAACACACTCAAGTGAAATAAATAGGATACAGATGTGTAAATACTGCATAGTTTCTCTGTTGTGAGAAACCAAGGGTGTAAATAAGGACTGAAATGTATAATAGATATTGCAAATAGGAAGAAAATGTTCAGATGGTAAGGGAACTATGAAGGGGAATGGGGAAAGGAAGGAAGGGAAAAAAACAAGAAAAAAAGGAAAAATGGAAACAAAGCTTTAGTAAACAGCCAGGGGAAGAAGGGCTGAAGGGAGCGCAGCAGAACGGGAAAAGAAAAGAATGAAAATATATCCAGATACGAATCCCTATGATGCATGCGATCGTTATGTGTACCTAGAGTGTACCAATACATTTTTAAAAAGGAATGGGCACCAGGGCAGGAGGTCCAGGGACCCCGCCCCAGGGGCGTTTCTCCTGGCAGCGCTGCCGTGGGGTGGCCCGGGGCGTGCGGTGTGGACCGGAGGAGGCCGCGCGGGGGACGAGAGGTCTGCACCCCGGGCAGCGAGGGCTGGGCACGGAGACGCGTGGGAAGAACCCAAAGAACTCGGTGACCGCTTGGGATGCGGTGGCGGGAGGGGTTAGAGGCGGCCTTGCATAACCCTGTGGGCGAGTGGAGAATTAATCATGTCACAATTAATGAGAACTCTACAGGAAGACCGGCCGAGGAGGGAGGGGCAGGCTGGGGTTGGTCTCATTGCTGTGAGGCGCTGCCAGTTCTCATTGCTGTGAGGCTCTGCAAGGGGCCATGTGCAGTTCCTTGCTACTCAAAGGTGCAGCACGGGCGCCCCAGGAAGTGTGCTCGGAGTGGGGCGTTGGTGGCGCACGCCTGTGGTCCCAGCACGCAGGAGGCTGAGGCAGGAGGATCGCCACCTGTTCGAGCTCAGCCTGGGCCGCACAGGGATTTCAAGGCCAGCCTGCACTGCACAGGGAGATCCTGTCTCAAAAAAAAATCTCACCGTGAGGCTGCGCCTGTGAACCCCATCTCGGACCTGCCACCAACAGCAGAGGAAAGCACCAAACTTCCCGTGCTCTGGAGGGTAAATCTTCTAGGCTTCCGTGTCTGCCCTGTGGCTGTGGTCAGCACAGAGAGCTGTGGAAGAAGAGGGCCTGGGGAAGCTGTGAGTCCCGCAGGCTGCCAGGCCGGGGCCGCCCGCAGCCTTGTGCGCCCCGGCGCGGCGCAGGGTGCCGACTCTTCGCGCTGTCAGCCGCCTCACGCATTTTTCTCCGCATTTAAGCGCAGAGATAAAACCGTCAAAGAGCAAGTTGCTTACAGGGGTTTGATTGAGCTCGTCAGATTGTGAGAATCTGTGTATAGATAATACTCAAGAATTGGGTGTAACACCAGAATTATGAAATGAGTATCTCGTTCTTGGAAATGCTCCCTGTGTATAAATACAGGCGTTTCCGATTAATCACGGCAGTCAGCTCCCAACTCACCGCACAGCAGACATCTGTGTGTAAGAAACCGTCTCCCAACCGCACTGGGGGAAAGTCAAACTGTGACATCGCTGAGGTGCAGTGCACAGAAATGCGTGCAGTGTTGCTTCCTTTTCTTTGTCAATGTCTCTGTTAATTGTGCAGCGTTTGTTTAATAGTGGAATATTGCCTTTTAAATACCTGCATCTGACTTTATAGGTCAGAGTTTTAGGAACTGTGACTCTAAGTGACATGAATGCACGTGGTAGAGGGTGTGAGCGAGGACTAGATCGTAACGTGCTACAGTGATGACCACAGATGCCCCTTCTGGTGACAGCTGCGGTGAGCCCTTATTACTCCGTTCTGACACCAGCTGTGCGCCAGACTCCTGGTGATCCCCTTGCCTCAGCCTCCTGTGTGCTGGGATCACAGGTGTGTGCGCCAACATGAACTGAGTTTTAAAAGTGTCTTACTGAGCCGGGCATGGTGGCATACACCTGTAATCCCAGCACATGGGAGGCTGAGGCAGGGGGATCATTGCAAGTTCGAGATCAGCCTGGGCTACAAAGTATGCTCAAGGCCAGCCTGAACTGCATAGCGAGACCCTGTCTCAAAAAGACAAAAAAAAAAGTGTCTTACGGAGCTAAGAGCCAGGCGTGGTGGTGTTACCTATAATCTCAGCACTTGGGAAGCTGAGGCAGGAGGATCACTGTGAGTTGGAGGCCAGCCCGGGCTACATAGGGAGTTCAAGATCAGTCTGGAAACCCTGTCTCAAATAAAAAAGTCTCATATAAACTGGATTTAGTGGTCTATATCATATAAATGAAGTGTTGCTCAAGAAAATATAAATAAGAGTCATATAAGTGAAATGTTGCTCCATGGGTTGCTTAAATCAGTGTCAGAAGTACTAGGGTGAAAAAAAAAGTACTAGGGTGAAATCGCAATTTTTTAGATCAAATTGGACAAATCTTGGCAATTTCATATGACTCAGCCTTCACTGTAGTCAGACGATTTCTGGAGGGCCAACCCGTGCTGCGACTGGACAGCGACCTGGGAAACAGCGGGGGTGGGGCGGGGCGCTTCCCTTCCACGTGCAGTAGCCGGTCTGCAGCAGGGCCACCCGCGCTGCGCCCCCGCCACTGCCTTCCCTGCAGCGCGAAGCTCCACGGCCACCAGGCACTGAGCTTCGGTGACGAGCCCCGGGCCCCAGCGCCCTTGCGCGACACCCTCAGAGAACGGCTGGCAGCCGTCTGACGGGCTGGAAACCAAGCCCCGCTTCCTTTGCCGGCGGGAAGCGCACACGCGATGTCTCTGCTTACGACTGCACCTTCTTCGAGCTGAAACTCTGCACACCCGAAATGCAGAAACTCTACACCCAAGAGACAGGGTGAATGGCTGTCTACACACGAGAGACAGGGTGAATGGCTGTCTCGTTGTTTAAACTCTGTTGCCAGAAAGCTGGCCTGACTCAAGCAAGAAGCAAACTGTGTTTATGTTCGGAATGTTTTATTCCATGTAACCAAATTCTGAGTGCATAGCCAGGTGGTGCCTCTGGCCTGAAGGCTAATTTTATATCATGGCTGTATAATGAGACAAATAAATTCGCCAACAATTGTAGGGAAAAAGATTGTTATCCAGGAGTTTGTTGGGAGATAATGTATACGTCACATTTTAAATGATTTTATAAAACATGAGACAGTCAGACAAGGGCCAATCCTAGTGAATTATTTCTAAACTAGAAAATAAAGGGCCGGGGCTATAGCTCAGTGGCACAGCACCTTCCTGGCAAGTGTAAGGTCCTGAGTTTAGGTCCCGGTACCAAATTAAAAAAAAAATCAGCGTTAGAGCCCTCACTTGGTATTCTTGAAATCCTGGATTCAACCTGCAGCACTGCCCCCAAAAAGGCCACAAAAAGAGGAAATTAAAAGCAGGTGCTATGGATTAGCGACTGCCTGACTGAGAACAGCCCAGCACTCCGGGAGCAGGCGGTCCTCCAGGACTCTCAACGCCGCTGCCGCGGCTGTCGCCACCACCACATTCAGACGGGCTGCCGGCTCGGGGAACCGCTCTGCGGGCACAGCCCCCCACCGTATTTCCAGACGTGCTCAGGAAGTTACCGGTGTGGCCGCAGATTTCTTTGTGAGGTCCAGAAAGGAAAGATGAAGAACGTGCGCCGAGCCTGATGCATGCTTGTGTGACTTCCGCTCCTAGATTTTTAGAATTTTATGAAATACAACACAGACCTGGGCTGGGGTGTGGGCCCCGCAAGCCTTGCGCTGTGGCCCCTCGTCTGTGCTGCACGGTTGGTCAGGGAGAGGAACACAGCCCGCGGGGAGGGCACGCCGCTTTCCGCGCCCCAGGAGCTGTGGGCAGACTGTGCCGCCTGCCCTCACCCCGGCGGCACAGGGCGCCTGCCGCTCCGTTAGGAAAGCGGCAGCTGGTCGCCTCCCTTTGCCTGGCGCCACCCTTCTCTGCCAGGAGGCCGCGCGCTGCACATCCTTTCTGCGACCCGGCCACACCAGGGCCTCCTCGCCCACGGTCAGGGGCAGGGGCAGCGCGAGGCTACTTCTCCCTCTCCTTTTGCTTCCCTGGCTTTTTGTTTTGTTTTGTTTTGTTTTGCTGTTTTTGAGACAGGGCCTCATTATGCGGTTCAGGCAGGCCTTGAACTCACAGGGATCCTCTTGCCTCAGCTTCCTGAGTGCTGGGATTACAGGCATGTGCCACCACGCCTGGCTTGGAAACCAGAAGTTTTCTTTCTTTTTGTTTGTTTGTTTTTCTTCCGGTACCAGGAATCGAACTCATGACCTTGTGCTTACCAGGCAGGCGCTTTGCCGCTGAGCAAAATTCCCAGCCCCCCAGAAGTTTTCTTTCTAACTTGAACTGTTCACTATTTTTTATTCAAGAGACAAACAGATCTCTTTTGTTTGGTTCATACTTCAGGAGAAAGATACTTGAGATTTGATTTAGTTCTGGAGCTCAACATATTAGTCTGGTATATGCCAATGAAATGATTCATAGTTTGGCTTCATTCAGGTTCAAGCATAAAATCTGGAAATGCTGGAAAAGGTAAGCTGGAGAAAATTACTTTCCGTCCTTGGGGCTAATGTACACGTAATTATGGGGTCACTGGAAGAGGACAGCCTCAGAGTCATCCGATAGAATCAAAAGGGCTCACCAGCCACCGGGTTTCCCGCTGTGTACAGCTTCCTAAAGGACCAGCCATGCAGGTCAGGTTTTCTTTTTGGTGGTGGTGGGGGTGGACATAGACCCTCTTTTACTACTGAACTTTGCCTTTTGCTGTTGTTTTCTTTTGCTGTTTCTGCAGACAGAGTCTCATTATGTAGTTCAGGCTGGCCTTGAACTCATTGTGCAGAGCAGGCTGGCCTCCAACTCACTGGGAGCCTCTGGTCTCAGCCTCCCCCGTGCTGGGATGATGGGTGTGCACCACCACGCCTGGCTTCTACCTTCGTGCTCTCTAAGTGCTACCTTCTCTTTTTTTCTAATTCCCTTTCCAATCAAATCAGTGTTTCTCGAAGTACAGGTCCCGGCCCATCACCGGAACTTTCCAGGTGCACACATGTAATCCTAGCACTGATGAGGCTGAGGCAGGACTGCTGAAAATTCAAGGCCAGCCTGAACTAATGGCAAGACCCTGTCTCAAAATAAAAAAAAAGCAAAAGCAGTAGGAAAACCCAAAGTTATTCACAAAAACTTTTTACACCTCAAACACCTCCTAACCCGGGAGGGTAGTATGTATTTATAATAACAGTACTTCCTTCACTATTTGTGTCCACTAAGAGGCCAGGACCTAAGTTTGGTGATACACACCCACGCTTTCAAGCCGGGGTTTCTCTGTGAGTGAGCCTCAGCTTTGCTTCCCGGAAAGCCCACCTCTCTGCCTAGCGAAAGCCAGGCGAAGACGCTGCGGCCCAGACAGCGGCTCCAGCCTGCATTCCAAGTGTGTTTCATTGTATCTTCTGGCTTTCAGATTTCTGTCCTCAGGACCCTAGGACTGTTTTGGTTACATGTGTATTTTTTTTTTTTTTTGCCTGGAGCCGGATCTCCCAGCTTCTTGAGAAGCACAGAATGGGCAGGAGGGCCGGGGCGCTGAGCTCTGGCCCAGGGATCCCCTTCGTGGAGGCCAAAGCGCTTCCCGCAGCGCACCATGAATCGCACGGTGAATAGTAGTTCGGAGGATTTCATCGAAGATCCCGGAGCTCCGGCCGCTGCTCTGGGACTTCTGTTAGTTCCTCCTGTCTCTGTCACGAACAGTCTGTCACCAAGCCCTCCTGTCCTCGCTGCCAAACCACTCTCAAACCTGTCCTCTTAGCCGGGCGTGGTGGTGTAAACCAGGCGTGGTGGTGCACACCTGTAATCCCAGCACTCGGGAGGCTGAGGCAGGAGGATTGTTGAGAGTTCGAGGTCAGCCTGGGCTACAAAGTGAGCTCAAGGCCAGCCTGAACTGCATAGCAAGACCCTGTCTCAAAAAGACCAAAAAAAAAAAAAGAAAGAAAGAAAGAAGAGAAACCTGTCTTCTCTCCTCCTCAGTCCAACTGCCTGGTTTAGGGTTTTAATCCAACTTCCTTTTGCCTCGTTGCCACGACAACCACTGGCCATCCTCCTGCTCCCTACCCTCCTCATCTTCAAGCCCCACCTGCCCCGTCCTAGGCAGGCTCCTTCCCACCTTCTCCCCGCTCACCCGAGCCTCCGCCTGCCGCTCCACTCCGGCCAGTCCTCTGCCTGGAGGGCCTTCCTCCTCCTGGGCCGAGAGGGGATGCTCTTCCGTTTCTTCCAAACCTCTCTCCGAGGCCACCTCTTCCGAGAAACTTCTGAGCTCGCGAGTGGAAGCTCTCCCTCGAGACTCCCGGGACACATGGTCTCGGCCGTGGCATAGTCACTGTGGCGGCTGTAGCTCTTGCTCCGTGTGGACGCCGGGCGTTTCCACTCAATGCCGCTCCAGACAGGCTCATGACATCAGCAAGAGCTGCGTGCATCAGCGCTGCGTCGTAGTCCTTGGTGACACACGGTGATTTAGGCATGAATACAACTTGAAAATTTCCCCTCATGCAAATGTCTTCAAACCAGATGCTTGAATGAGGCAGCTCTCTCGCTGTCTCCTGTAGCAGGTGTTAATTCACTGTCGTTAGTCACAGGAGGAGAGAAAACGATTGTTCAACTACTTCAAACTTCCTATCCAGAGAAGCAGGATAGGAAGGGCCACCGCCTTCTCTTTGGCCTGTTCTGCGGAGTACATGTGTCAGGCTGTCCAGGCCAGATGGAGCCAAGCAGGACCAAGAAAGCTGATTTTAAAGATATACCTGAACTGACCACATTATTAGTCAGAACTACTAACCTCAGTAGGCAAATTATAAAAGCTGGGCAGTTGGGCCTGGTGGGGCACATCTGTAATCCCAGCACTCGGGAGGCTGAGGCAGGAGGAGCACAAGTTCAAAGCCACTCTGGGCCACATGGCAAGTTCAAGTTTACTCTGGACTACACAATGAAACTCTGACTCAAAACAAAGAAATAAAATAGCCAGAAACAAAAAGCAAAATGCCACTGCATTGCCAGGTACAGTGGTGCATGCCTGTAATCCCAGCACTTGGGAGGCTGAGGCAGGAGATTGCCATGAGTTTGAGGCCAGCATGAGCTACATATCAGGAACCTGTCTCAATAAACAAAACAACAACAACAAAATCCAGAACAAAACAAAAATGCCAGTGCATTAACTAATGATACGGACCTGATAAGATATGGAGCTGGCCGAGAACCTGCGGTTCACGCTCACTCCTGCCTAAGCGGAGGCAGAGCTGGGAGTCAGAAGGTACTTGAGCCCGCGGGAGGCAGCCGCGGCCGGGGCTGAGCCGGGCGCTCTTGGCCTCCGCATGCACTGCGCGGGCGCGGCTGCAGAGCGGGCAGAGAGGGGGGGGGGGAGACGGACTGTCCTGGACAGCTCAGGAGGAAGAAGCACTACGCAGCTTCGTTTCATTTTATTCATTTATTTAGGGTTTTGGTTTGTGAGACAGGGTCTCACTATGTGGTTCATGCTGGCCTTGAACTCATACTGTAGCCCCGGGTGGCTCTGAACTCATGGTGATCCTCCTGCCTCAGCTTCTCAAGTGCTGGGATTACAGGCGTGCACCAGCTCGCCTGGCTGCAGTGCTGAATACTGCACCCAGGATCTTCACAGCTGCAGCCCCAGCCCCTTTCTAACGCTCTGAGACTGGGCCTTGCTAAGGTTCTGAATCCCTCGGGCTGGGCCCAAACTTGAGGTCTTCCCTCCTCAGCTTCCCGGCTGTGAGGGTGTGTGCCAGCAGGCCCGGCCTGGGGAGAGGCCTTTGTTGGCTGCCATGGCCCTCTGCTGACAGTTCTTGTTTTGGTTTATTTGCACGGGCGTGGTAAGTAGTGACCTCAGAACTCGCCCTCCGCCTTCCCGACCTTGACTTTCTCATCGGGTTCGCCGCCTCACCTCCGCCTTGCTTTGGCCCTTTACCCGCCCGAGCCTCTCACGCCTCTGCTCCCTGCACGGTGAGGCCATCGGCGCGGCAGGGCGCCGTCGGGTTTCTCAGGCCCGTGCCTGTCTGTCTCGGGAGGCCGTCCGGGCACCCTCCGTACGTCCAGCTGCGCCTGTTTCCTTCCTGAGGAATAGCTTCCCTTCCAGGAGGCGCTAGCGTGAGTCCCCCGGTGCAGGCCACGCTCGACCTGCCAGCGTTCACAGCTCCTGTTCCAAGCCAGTTTTCGTCTTCGCAAAGGAGGAGGGAAACAGCTTCTTCAAAACGCTCCCGCCTATGGCGCTGCGGGTTTAGCTCGGCGGCACAGCGCCTGCCTGGCAAGCGCAAGGTCGTGAGTTCGATTCCCGGTACTGGAAAACAAACAAACAGAAACCCTCCGGCCCACTCTCCCGCACAAGCTGGCGGCGGCGGCCGGCGCAGGTCCTGCGGGCAGCCGCTGTCCTGCCCTCCGCAGCCGCAGGGCCGAGGCGCGGGTGCGGGCTTCTCCTCGGGGCTCAGGAACGGCTTCGTCTCTGAAAACCCCTCTGGGGCGCGCGGCCCCTCCTCCCAGCCCGGCCAGCACCGCGTGGCCAGGAGGGCGCGGCCCTTCGTCCCCTTCACCCCCGCAGCGCCGAGGCGGGCTCCCGGCAGGGCGGCGTGCGGAGGAGAAGCCTTTACAGCGAGGCTATGCACCCTTCAGCAGCCAACCCACCCCTGAGGGTCACACACCGTCCAGTCACCGCCCCGGACCCTCATCGCTGAGCAACCCAGGTTTGGGGGAACATCTAGAAATAAACCATAGCAATCTACTATACAGGTATAGTCAGATTCCTGTTCCTAAAAAGAAATAATTAATCCAATGTACTTTTTTTTTTTTTGAGACCGGGTCTCACTATACAGTTCAGGCTGGCCTAGAACTCATGGCGATCCTCCTGCCTCAGCCTCCCAAGTGCTAGGATTACAGGCGTGCACCACCTCTCCTGGCATCTTCTTAAGTTTTTAGCCTTGGCTGCTAAGTTTTGGGCACACTTCTGACAACACCAGGATCACGCAGTACAGAAAGCTAGGCCTCGCTCAGTGTACGACTCACAGCTGTTTTCAGTCCACACGGGACTTTGAAAACTCCAGGGACTGCTGCTCAGAATCCCAGCTCCTCAGAAGGAGATGGAGGAGGAGGTGTTCAAAGCCAGTCCGGGCAACCATGTCGAGGCCAGTCTCAAAAAGAGAGAAATCTTCTTTACGTAGAGTCGGTGTACGCTGGGACTCTGCTACACCTGGCCACTTCGCAATCCTGAACAAAATGCGCCGTTGTTCTTGTGAGCAGCGTGTGTGGGTACTTCCCGACGGACTGACGCAGCCTCCCACTTACTCCTCACTTTTTCTTCCTGCTCCTCGTAAGATATTTAGGAAGACTACTTCTGTGCTGATCCATGCCTCGAGCACTGCCAGGAAGTACACCTTATCTTCACGAAGGTTGGAAGGTTAGCCGGCTGGTGGCGTATGCCTGTGATCCCAGCACTCGGAGCCTGAGGCAGGAGGATGGATGAAAGTCTGAGGTCAGTCTGGGCTACACGGTGAGTTCGAGGCCAGCCTGAACTGCATATGAGACCCTGTCTCAAAAGAAAAAAATGACAAGTCTAGAGTCGTATGGAATACACTCCTACATAAAACACGCACAGTGAAATAAGTCGCTGTAAAGTCAGTCCGTTCCGTGAGGACGAACCTCAGTGGCAGTGTTTGCCTAGCATGTGTGAGGCTCTGAGTTCAATCTTCAGCGCTGGGAAAAAGTTATTCAGCAAACTGGATTTAGAGTGTCTCCATTAGGGGTAAGCGAATTTAAGGTTAAAAATGTAGGTAAGAAGCCGGGCGTGGTGTGCACGCCTGTGAACCCAGCACTTGGAAGGCTGAAGCAGGAGGACTGCTGTGAGTTCAAGGCCCACCTGGACTGCTCAGAAACCGACCAAAAAACCAAAAACAGGATCCGGGACGTTAGCTCACTGTAGAGCCCTGTGTTCGGTCCCGGTACCAGGGAAAGGCGAAAGGCTGAGGCGAGTAACGCTGAGCGACAGAGCGGGCAGCAGCAGGGCGCAGGGCGGTGGCGCAGACAGGGTTGGGCCTGCGTCCGGCTCCACCGGGGCTGGGGCGGGAAGCAGGGAGTCTGCAGCAGAGAGCAGCTGGGAGGCTCCAGGCGACCCGTCCTTTGGACCTCGGGCGTTTATGACCCAGCCTCCACCTTCTCGTCTGTACAGTGGCGCTAATAACGCTCACTTATTGCTGATTGAGTCATGCAGGGAAATAAACCACAAAAGCACGAGTGAGGGGGACCTCAATAAAGCGGTGTTTCAGGGTCACAGGCTTTGCCCTTCTTTTTGGTTTTGCTTTTTGAGACTGGGTCTTGCTATATACCCCCGGCTGGCCTTGAACTCACACAGCTAGATTTTGGGAATATTTTTTTGGTGGTGTGGGTGGTTACGGGTGGTTTAAACCAAGGCCTTTGCACTGGGGTATTTCTCCATCCCTTTTTAAATTTTTGAGACGAGGTCTCCACTCAGCCTCTAAATTGCCCAGACTGGTAAATCTGCGATCCTCCTGCCTCAGCCTTCTGAGTGCTGCGATCGCAGGAGTGCGCCCCCGTGCCCAGCTGATGAGGCTGGAGTTACACAGCTCCTGAACCCCCCTCTCGGCCCACACAGACACACACACGAGAGGACTTGTATCAGTCAGCCGTGGAGCTGGTACAAAACCAGCACGGCACGGGAAACAGCCATAGATGTTTCCGTTCAGGCAGAGGGACAGTGACATGTGACGAGGACGGCTCTCTGCGCAGCCCGGGAAGCTCTGTGGGAGACGTGAGCAGCTGCAGAGGCCGCGTGGGCGGCGGGAAGGGTGACGTAGAGTCCATCTTGGTACTGCCCTTAGCCTGCTTGGGAAATCTGGCCCGAGGCGAACTCCAGTGGGAAGGGGGACGCCGTGCCTATGGGGCTTTCACCAGAACTGCCTGAAAAGAGCCAAGGTAGTTCCATTTTTTCTGTAAAAGAAGGAATTACCCATGCACAGAGCTACGGTGAAGACTAGCTGGGTAGCATGCAGACAGGAATTTGGCTATGGCGTTCATGGCACACAACCCAGGGATCTGGAAGTAAAGAAACTGGAAGCACAGTGCGTCTCCTTCCCGGTCTCTTCAGCATTTCCTGTGTGGAATACCTGTGCTTTGTTACGGTGCCTGATTCTAAGTAACTAGAGCTTCCCTGGGGTCACTGAGACAGAGATGCTGTGAAGTCCGAGAGTCTCCCAGCCGGTTACACACTCACGTGCTGTGGTCAGACTGCTTCCGGAACTTTAAGCGGCACGGAAGGAAACCCAATCATTTTGGCAAGGAGACGGGGAGGGTGATCTGGGGGTAACGAGCAGTTCAGGGATAGCAAGTTTGGGTTCGGCCACCTCGTGGGTGCCCAAGTGATCAGAGAACACAGAACTTTAGGAGCAGGGAGTTGCAGAAAATACAGCGGAGTCTCGAGGTTATTATACGGCAAAATAACTTTCCAAAACTATGTCTGTACCCAGAGAAGGTGTGAAAATATTTTTCTTCATCTTCCTCTATAAGAGGGGCTTTAGTTTTCCTGTAACCTTAATTTATAGTATATCACTTACTGTTATTTGACTCTGTAACACTTAAAAAGATACTTATGATCTGTCTGAGTGGGTGGTGGGAAGGGTGACCTAGAGAGACCTTGTTGTTTCTATGGGAAAATGACTCATGAGTTTTTTCTGTTTTTTTTTGGTCTTTTTTGAGACAGGGTCTCACTATGCAGTTCAGGCTGGCCTTGAGCTCACTTTGTAGCCCAGGCTGGTCTCGAACTTGCAACAATCCTCCTGCCTCAGCCTCCCAAGTGCTGGAATTACAGGCATGCGCCACCACACCCAGCCAACTCATAAGTTTTAAATAACCAACTCTTAAGTAAAAAATGTAAAACTTACTGCCTACTTCCAGGTGTAGTGGCACATATTTGTATTGCCAGCACTTGGGAGGCTGAGGCAGGAGGATTGCTATGAGTTTGAGGCTAGCCTGGGCTACACAATGAGACCTTGCCTCAAAAAGCTCCCCTCTCCTCCAGCTGGGCATGGTGGCACACACCTGTAATCCCAGCACATGGGAGGCTGAGGCAGGGGGATCATTGCAAGTTTGAGACCAGCCTGGGCTACAAAGTGAGCTCAAGGCCAGCCTGAACCACATAGTGAGACCCTGTCTCACAAAAACAAAAAAAAAGCCCCCCCAAGAAAACTCACAGTGTAAAGTAGATTGTGCCACTCACTGTCCAGCTAAAATTCCGCAAAGCGCTGACCACTGCACTTACAAAAATTCAAACTTTGTACCACGGCAGGGTGGGGGTGGGGGCTACAGGACCTAGCTCACCGTTTCCGCCCTCGCAGTGCCTCTGCATTCCAGCCCTCTGGGCCTGTGCTCCTCAAGGAAGCCTGGCCTGTTGCTGATCTCCACCAAGGCTGTGGACGGCTCTGCTCCAAATACGTGCATTAAAGCCCAGTATTCTGTGAAACAGCCAGGCACTAACAAAAAATACACTTAGAAGAAGGCAGACGAGGGTGGGTGAGGACGCCTGACTTCCCCATGTGCCAGACCTAGAGATTTCTCTTCACTTCTCAGCGTTCCCTGCTTACATATGAAATGCTGCCCCAGACCACCTGCCTTCCTCTAGGGTATGATCTTGTCTTTTTAAATTTTTTTAGACAGGGTCTCACTGTGGTGTTCAAGCTGACCTTGAACCTACTAGGTAGCCCAGCCCAGGCTGACCTCAAACGCTTGGTGATCTTCCTGCCTCAGCCTCCCAAGTACTGGGATCATAGGTGTGCACCACCACATCCGGCTAGAATCCCATCTTTCTCTGTGTCATGTGTAACCAACTACAAGTATAGTGTGTGGTGTGATCAAAGAGCACATTTTGTGTTTTAAAAAAAGGTATTACAGTAGTACATTGCCATTAAGTCCCCCTCAAAATATTCTCCATTACTTTGAACATACTCATCCTACCATCCTTGCAACTTTCTGCAGCAGTTCTGGAAGTCCTCCTTCGTGAGTGTCTTCAGCTGTTTGATCTTGGCTGCCTTGATGTCCTGCACTGATTCAAAACACACCCTTCACAGTCACTTACACTTTGCGGAAGAAGCAGACAATGCACAGAGCAAGATCTGATGAATACGGTAGATGGGAATACACCATAATATTTTTATTTGCCACAAATTGCTCTAAATGTTTTCAATCAATTGAGGACATCAAGGCAGCTACAAAAAGACATTCATGAAAGACTACAGAAAGTGGAAAGAACAAGCCAAGCATGGTGGCACACACCTGTAATCGCAGCACTTGGGAGGCTGAGGCGGGAGGATCCTTGCAAGT
>NW_004955444.1:1052400-1053670 GCF_000276665.1 Chinchilla lanigera | reverse complement strand
AGCTCCATCCCCGGCCCTGACCTTGTTTTTAGACACCATGAGCTGGAACCTTTTCTCACACACACAGTGCTCAGTATCAGCTGACCTCATACTGTTTTAGACCCTCACTACCTATACTTTAGAATTGGAAAGACAGCTTAAAGATTGTAAAGTACGACCATTTCATGTTGCAGATTAAAATACCTAACTATGGAGCTGGGCATGGTGGTGCATATCGACAGTCCCAGCACTCTGGGAGGCTGAGGCAGGAGGACGGGGCGTTAGAGCCCAGCCTTAGCAACTTAGCGACTTGACAAGACCTTGTTTTAAAATAAATAATAAAATAGGCTGAGGGTGTAGCTCAGTGGTGGAGTGGTTTAATCATCGATGCTGCAATAAATAAATAGGTGAATAATTACTATTGGGTAATTAGGGATGGTGGCACACACCTATATCCTAGCACTCAGAGGCTGATGTAGGAGGATCGAAAGTTCAAGTCCAGCCTGGGCTATGTATAGTAAGACCCTACCTTCTATTTTGTTATTATTACTATTATTATTATTATTATTTTGGTTTTTTGAGACAGGGTCTCAGGCTGGCCTTGAACTTGAGGCGATTCTGTCTCAGCCTCCCAGGTGCCGGAATTACAGGCATGCACCACCGAGCCCAGCTCCTGACTATACACCTGGCTTAATCATATTTTTCTCCTTCCTTACTTTTTCCTAAACTACTGTTTTGCCCATTCAACCTGCTAGCGTAACTCGTTCGCTTGAGGGTCTTGCTCGTTCTGCCAACTCCGCAGCGCTTTGTGAGGCGGGATTCGAACCGTCGCAGACGCCCTCAGGCGCAGCGAGCGCAGGGAAAGGCGCGTGCGCCGTGCGGGGCGCCGGTGATCAACGGCGCGTTTCAAGGTCTCGCCTGCAGTGTCTGCGTGCAGATGCCTGTGACATTCGGGTTCTGAAACAGACTTCCAAATACCCCACACTCGTGCACGTCTTCCCAGAATAACTGGACGCTTTTCGAGTCTTCCTGTTTAATAGACATCGGGAGCAGAGACGCAGAGACGGACGACTCCACTCCATCAAATTCATTCATTGTAAACATCCGTTTTGATGGGAGTGAAATAAACACAGTTAAGAGTGCCAGATTGTAACCCTTTGAAGTTCGTGTTCATAACACGTCTCTTCCAACTGCTGGTGTGTAAAAATGCAAAGTCGTTTGCACGAAGCTCAAGCCCCGCCTCGCCCCGCCACCGCCGCCGAGCCGCGGGACCGGCCTCACTGCGCACGCG
>NW_004955444.1:1048707-1051902 GCF_000276665.1 Chinchilla lanigera | reverse complement strand
CCCTGCACATCGCGGTGTGCGGTGTCATCACCGTTGTTAATGCCCTACTGCCTGGTTCTGAAGTTCTGTGTCACTGTTTTCGTTGTTCTCTCTTTAAAATAAATTTTACAAAAGTGTGTGTATAATGAAATTAAGTTACAAGGAGCACAGCTTCAATGTTACCGATTCTTAGAACCAGTTGAGTGAAGGACGTTGTGCCATTTCTTTACTTATTTGAGACGGGGTTGTTCCAGTTTGGTGTTTTGGGTCAGGATTTCCCTCTGTAGCTCACGCTGACCTCGATCCTCCTGAGCCCCCCAAGTCCACGTGCACACGCGCACACACGTGTGCACACACACACACATGCAAAGAGCTAGATTATTTTTTTAAATTATGGTACCGGGGATTGAATTGAGCTTTTGCTGGGTGTGGTGGTGCACGCCTGTAATCCCAGCACTTAGGAGGCTGAGGCAGGAGGGTCCTTGGGAATTCGAGGCCAGCCTGGGCTACAAAGTGAGCTCAAGGTCAGCCTGAACTGCATAGCGAGACCCTGTCTCAAAAAGACCCCCCCCCCCACAAAAAAAATGAATTTAGAGCTTTTGCGCTGAGCTACGTCCCTGCCCTGTTTAGAATTTTGAGACAGGATCTGCACTAAATCTCTAAATTGTCCAGGCAGGGCTCAAAGTTGCCATCCTTCTGCCTCAGCCTTTCAGAGTGCTGAGAGTATAGACACGTGCCATCACACCTGCCTTTTACTGGAATTGTTAAAGGAAAAAGATTTACAATAGGTCTGACCCCAGTTTGTCGCCATCCACCCAAGTTCCTGAGCTCTGAGAACAATCGCACTGGTTCTGACATCCTGCGGTTACCACCCCCCCCACCCGCCACCACCTGGGAACAGGAACGGTAGGATGCAACACCCCCCACCTGCTGGGCCTCTGTGGACTGTTGCTGTAGAATACATCAGCTCAGCTCTTCTAGGGCCCCAGTCTCCCGCAGGCCCCTTCTCGTCACCCCACCTAAGCCCCTCCTGACAAAACCCACCCTGTCCATAAAAAACCCAGCTCAACAAACTGGACTCCCTCCCTCCTTTTTGTTGTTGGGCTTTTGTTTTTGTTTTTGGAGAGGGGGTCTTGCTATTCTAGGCTGGCCTTGAACTCACTATGGAGCCCAGGCTGGATTGAACTCACAGTGATCCTCCTGTCTCAGCCTCCCATGTGCTGGGATTATAGGCATGTACCAGCACGCCCGGTGTTGGACTATACTCCAGGAGATCCTGCCCAGAACCCCAATTTCAGGCTGGCTTGTTCTTTACTGGGTCATCACCATTTACCTAACAATTTGTATTGTTTATGTTTTTATAATCTCAGGAGATAGGGGAAGGCAAATTTATTTAAAGGATATAAAGGCAAGAAAGTAAAAGATACAAAGACAAGGAAGTGAAGCTCCCTCGAGCCAGGAGGGGTCCTGAGTAGGACAGCCATGAGGACTGTTTGTCTCAGGACTGTTAAGGGGTTTAGAAGGGCACTCAGCTGGGCATGCTGGCACACACTGTGATCACAGCACTTGCGAGAGGCTGAGGCAGGAAGATTGCCCAGAGTTCCAGGCCAGCCTGAACTACACAGTGAGACCCTGTCTTGAGGAAAACAATACACAGAAAGGAGCTCAGGCTGTTGTGTAATAACAGGCTCTCGGCCCTGTAGCAGACTGCATACCTCTCAGGGTCCTGTCTATGCAGTCACCAGTGTCCACGCAAGGCCCAGCGCCCTGGAGCCAGGGGGCGCCTGCTTGTGCTCGGGACACCTCGCAGAGGTTCTGTAGGACCCTGGAGGCTGTGACTCAGCAGACTATTTGGGCTTCCCAGCTCCTCTGGGGGCCCTGTCCGTACTGCCCGAGAGAACCCTAACTCCTGTCTCCACCGTTCCTGTTATGCCGGTCATTAAAAACAATGCCTTACGACTATTTACAAACACACGCAGGTATTTGAGAGTAGTGAAATATTAATCTGTTGAAAGAAATAATTCACAGAACTTCCTCACCCCTCACTTTCGTACCCTCTTTCAGCTAATAGGAGTCTCGGCAGCTCTGGGGACTCGGTAGGGAACCAGCTGAGTGTAGTTCCTGCCCTCACGGTGAGACAGAAAACAAGCAATAACCAAACAGGTGAGTTGTGGGAAAGAAAAACTTTGAGATATACCTGGAAAAACAAAATGAGAGACGAGGCCTTTCCAGGAAGGGGAATTTTTTTTTGGAGACAGGGTCTCACTATGCAGTTCAGGATGGCCTTGAACTCACTTTGTAGCCCAGGCTGGCCTAGAACTCGAAGTGATCCTCCTGCTTCAGCCTCCCAAGTTTTTTTTACTTTTTTGGGACAGGGTCTCACTGTGTAGTTCAGGGTGGCCTTGAACGCATTATGGCCTCGGCTGGCCTCAAACTCACAGTGATCCTCCTGCCTCAGCCTCCTGAGTGCAGGGATTACAGGTGTGTACCACCATGGCTGGTAGGAAGGGGACTTTGAAATTAAGACGTGAAGGCTAAGACACAGCCAGCACAAACAGAGGGCTGGACAGTCTTTCGGACTTAGGCACCAGCATGCACCAAGGCCTGGTCAGGAAAGCACCTCCAGTGTCTGAGGAGCTGAGAGGATGGCCGGGCAGGCCCTGGACCCTGAGGAGGGCGGAGTAGAGCCAGAGAAGTAAGCTTCATGGGGAGCTTTGGACCAGCATGAGGAGTTTCCTTTTTTCTTGAGACAGGGTCCAGGGTGGCCTTGAACTTACTATGTAGCACAAGGTGACCTCCAATTTGGGTCGATCCTCCTGACTCAGCCTCCTAAAGTGCTAGGATTACAGATGTGCGCGGCCACGCTCAACTCGAGGAGTATGTCTGAGAACAAAAGAGAATATTGCGCTCAACATTTCCCCAGGATGTGAGCTATCTATTCTGACCGCCCCAGCAAACTGTCCAAGCAGCGGCTGGGGCCTCCGGGAACCCCTCCCCTCACAGCTCGGATGGGAAGCCAGGGGCGGCTCCGGCGACCGCAGCGAGCACGCAGGGGCGCCGCTTTCTAACCGGCGCGCTGGTTCCCTGCGGCCAAGCCCCCGCGTCCCCGCTACGTCCTGCCGGGTCCCCGCGCCCCGCGGGTCTCTGCGCCTCGGGTGGGCGGTGGTGAGCCCGGGGAGCAGCGCCGCTCCGCGCCCGCGAAGAGGGGGTTGGCAC
>NW_004955444.1:1042850-1048522 GCF_000276665.1 Chinchilla lanigera | reverse complement strand
AAAAAGTGGGCTGGGAGGGTTTGGACGCTCCCTTCTTCTACAGATGACTTTTTTTTTTTTTTTTGTCTTTTTGAGACAGGAGCTTGCTATGCAGTTCAGGGTGGCCTTGAGCTCACATTGTAGCCCAGGCTGGTCTCGAACTCGCAACGATCCTCCTGCCTCAGCCTCTCGAGTGCCGGAAGTACTCTTTCTCTCCCTCCCCCTTCCCCTTCCTTGTAGTTCTGCGAGCCAAACCCAGGGCTGCATGCACGCCAGGCAAGTGTTCTGTCACGGAACTGTGCCTCGAATGCCCAAATTCTCCTCTTGAACAAAAATGTTACTGTAGTGGCGGTTATAAACCAGTGTGTAAACACAAGGAGTTCAGCTGGGCATCGTGGCATACACCTGTAATCACAGCATTTGGGAGGCCGAGGCAGGAGGATTGCCTTGAGTTCAAGGCCAGCCTGCACTATGTAGTGAGACGCTCCCTTTAAAAAAACAACCAAACTACTCAAGATAACTAAGAAGATTTCACCTCCAAGCCAGGCTAGTAGCAACCTATAACCCCTGCACCCTGGGAAGCTGAGGCATGAGGATCTCAAGTTCAAACCTAGTTTGGGCGATTTAATGAATTAGTGAGACCCTGTCTCAAAATATAAAATGAAAAAGGCCTGAGCTAACATAATGATGCATCTCAAGATCTTAGGAAGATAAGCACAGTCCAAATCTGAAACAATTAGAGGAAAGAAATTATGAAGGTCACCGAGGAAGTGAACGAAGTTGAGATGAAAAAATACAAAGGATCAATGAATCAAAAAGCTCTTTCTTCGAAGGGCTGGGAGGGAGGTGGAGGAAAGGGAAGTGACAAGCATCAAAGGAGCTCTGTACTTGCACCAGTTCTCTACGAGGAATAATGCAAAAATATCCTAATAAAAATGTTGAGACAAAAAAGGCCTGGGGACGAAGCTCAGTGTAAAAGCTCTAGGTTCAACCTTCAGTACTGCAGAAAACCACAAAGAAGCCAACAAGTACAGGTATAAAAACAAACAGAAGCTAGGTTGTGGGGGCTCCTGCCGGTAGACCCTCACACACAGAGGCTGAGGCCAGACTGGGAAGTCAAGGCCAGCCTGGGCAACACAGCAAGTTCAAGGCCAACCTGAACCACACAGCGAGACTCTGTCTTGCAAAAAACAAAAACAAAGAAAACACAACACCACAGGAAAATTCTAGAAAATGTGACCTCTGCCTTATTTGACCCTTTCTGCACACCTCCTGAGTGCTGGATTATGGGCGTGCGCCACCACACCTGACTAGAATAAGGTAGTTCTGGACCAGGGCCTCCAGAATTAGATTCTTTAAATGCCTACTTATGGGCTGAGGCAGGAGGATTACGCACTTCGGCCCAGCCTGAGCCACTTAATGATTTAGCCAGACCCCGTCCCCTGCCAAAAAAAGCCTCCAGTATGTACATGTTTACGGAGAAGACTCCAGCACCACGGGCGGGAGGAAAGGCACACAGTTGGGTGTGACTTAGGACGGCCACTCCAGAAAAGCTGCAGCGGTCAGATTCTGATGTGCCTCCTCTCAGGAAATGGTGTGAGTGTGGATAGGTGACAGAGACTTGGGCTGTGCTCAGAGGCAGTCTGGACAGGGAGTCTAGAGCCCAGGAGCAGGCCTAGTGGATTCACCTGGGATCCCCGATACTCAGGAAGCTGAGGCAGGAGCATCGCAAGTGCAGGCCAGCCTGGGCAGCTCAGCAGGAGCTCCGGCCTCAAAGTCAGATCAGATGAAAGGGTTGGGGGTGCAGCTCTGCAGTGCAGTGCTCGCCTCGCCTCGCCTCGCCTCGCACGCATGAGGCCTTGGGTTCAATTCCAACTACCCTCCCCCTCTACACAGAAAAAACGAAAGGTAAAAAGGCTTCATTCAACCTGAGGCCCGAGGCTGCTGTGCTCAGCAAGAACCCGAAGCCCTAGCCAGCACCACCTGCAGGCCCTGACGGCTGCTCTGAACCAGGTCACTGTCCCCGGCAGGCCAACCCAGGCCAGCAGCGGGGCACAGGAGGTCAGCACAGGAGGAGGCTCAGGCCCACCCTCCCCCGGTTTACCTTCTCCTGTTAAGGTTTTAAAAATAGTATTAGGTGAATATTCATCCAAAGCTGTTCAGCAAGGAACAGTCCTTGCAACCTTGTGCCGAGTGCAGGGTGCTAAGCCACTGCTTGGGGCAGGGAGGGAGGAGGTGCTGGTGTGGAGTGACAGACGGGCCGTGAGGAGGGAACCCAGCCAGCACGCGGCAATGTGCTCAGACGGCGGCCGGAAGCAGGCACATGGGGGTTCCCAGGCTCTGGGGCTGCTTGGACCCCTGTGAAAGCCAGCACCTCCTCCACGCATGGAAGGCCGAGCTGGGGACGTAGAACCCACTGGAGAAGCTTACCTGAGTTAGGTGCCAGTCCCTCTCCAATATTACAGTTTCTCCTGTTTCTGACCACGATGTTCTACCTCAAAAACTCGTCCTCTGCCTACAACCCCAGCACTTGGGAGGCTGAAGCAGGAGGATCACACGAGTTTGAGGCTACCCTGAACTATGTACTGACTTCAAGGCCAGCCTGAACTACACAGGGAGACCCTCTCAACCCCACCCTGAAAACCTCATCCTCCACCATCACCTAAGAAGGTCCTTTTCATTTTCCGGCTACAATGTTATCATAGTCATCTTTTATCTAAAGTGTCTCCTTTTCTCTTATTTTTTCATAATATTTGTCACAGTTTGTGAGTGCATTATTTACTTTTACTTTAGATTTTTCCAAAATTATAAAGAAAAGAGGCTCAATATGGCTCAGGTTTCTGGGCGCGGGGCTGAGGGGCACATACAGGGATGGCCTTGTGCAGGCAGAGGCAGGGCAGACGGGGCTTCGTGTGGGCAGGGGCAGAGTGTACGTGGGCATGTGTCTGCTTGACAGGGTTAGCACACTTGTTCCCTCTCGGTCCACAGCCGTGAACTGTCTGCTTCTCCCACTGCAGAGCTGCTAACCCTAACAGAGAGCCTGCTCAACAACCCATGTGCAGTATGGGTTTTTCTGTCTGTTTGTTTTGTGCCGGGAATCAAGCTCAGGACCTTGCACTTGCCAGGCAGGCGCTTGTGCCGCTGAGCTCCGTCCCCGGCCCTGACGTATGCGATAAAACTCACGGCAGGGGAAGTGATACATGAAGAAGCGAACAGCAGTGCAGTACAGTGAGCACCTTTCAGAGTGGTCCGAAGTATTCCCAGCGTTAACACCTGCTCCGTGGTGACCCAAAGGGAGGCTTTGTGCCTGGCAGTCCGGAGGTCAGTCCCACGGCCCAGGCCCCGTGGCCGTGCCCCTCTGACCACACACCTCTGCTGAGAAAATCACTTTGAGGCGCAGACCTGAGAACATGGCTGCTTCACAGTGAACTTCACTCGAAGTGGGGGTGCATTAGAAGGGTGTCTCCTCCCCCTCTTGTGGGCCTGGGAAAGAAGCCAGGACCCCGCCCACGTTAGGCAGACACTGGGCCACTGAGCTGGAGCACAGCTCTTGGAGCACACGCCAAAATAAGCTAAGACGCACAGTGAATGTGTAAACCAGAACGGACTTTGTCTTAGTTACTTTCTTGTTGCTAGGACAAAACACCCAACACCTACAAGCGAAAGCAAGAGAGGTTACTGGGCTCACAGTCTGCAGAGGGCTCCGTCCACGGTTAGCGGGCTCCGCGGCGGGGCGCATGGCGGAGGGGCCTGCAGAGAAGCACCCGTGGCCGGGTGGGCGGGCGTGGGGGGTCCAGGGACGCGGAGGGGTAAATGTGCAAACACACCCTTCCAGGCCCACCCTCAGCAGCCGCCTCTTCCCAGCAGGCTGCACTCCCAACACCACAGCCACCCACAAACCCATCGGTGACTAATCCGGCGTCACACAGCCATGGGTCACCTCCAGCCACCTCCCGCAGGCCCCTCCTGTGAGCGTGAGGCTCGGGGTGACGTCACGCTATGAGCTACAGTGGAGCTGTTTACGGTCATCACCAAGCTCTGCGCACTGTGCACAGCCGGTCGTCATGTGCTTTTAGAGCATGGCTCTGGCATTCCATGGGCATCAGCACTGCTGGGGCTGAGGTGTCACTTCAGCGCTGTTGTAACCTCTTCGTGTCTGGCTGGGGGAGGGGCACTCAGGATCAAATTCAGGACCTCCACATTGAACTACATCCCCGGCCTTCTTTTTGCTTTCTGTTTTTGAGACAGGAACCTGCTGAGTTGCCCAGTCTGGGCTGCAGCTGGGATCCTGCTGCCTCAGCCTCCTAGAGTGCTGGGATTACAGTCATGCGCAATCATGTTCGGCTTTCTGTTGCAACCTTTTGGCATTACCGTCATCTTTGTGTTCTGTCACTAACTAAAACATCACATGGGCCATTGCTATACTTAAACCCCATAATGAAGCAGAAGATGCCCCCGCGCCCCAGCCAGCATACTTCAGCTGCCCAGGTGACAGTTCCTGTTACAGTTCCGGTTGCTTCTGTCTCCTAGAAATGGCTGTCGCTGTGATGCACAGTGACCAGGGGATATAGGGGCCGGGGATATAGCTCAGTGGTACAAGCGCCTGCCAGGCAAAGCGCAAGGGCATGAGTTCGATTCCCAGTACCCACATTAAAAAAAAAAAAAAAGAAAAAGGAACCAATCAAAGACAGCCAAGCACTCTGCCTCCAGATCTTCCCTTGTAGGCCCCATAAAAACCTTCCTCCCTGGGCCTTTAGGGCCTGACATTTTGAGGGACAATTGATTCCAAGTCAGTGCCTGTCCGACGTTAGATAAATCTGCCTCCAAATCCTGGGGGTCGTTTCAGTGTTTCTGCTTGCCATTGCAATAATAACCCTTTCAGACAGATATAATTAATTAACTTGCCTAACATCACTACCACTGGTAAGTGGTGGAGCTGTAACTAGAATTTAAATTTATCTGGGTACAACCTCCAAGTCCTATAAATTGCTTATAAAAGACACCCTGATATGCTGGGCGTGGTGGCAGACACCTGTAATCCCACCGTTCAGGAGGCTGAGGCAGGAGGATTGCAGTGAGTTCAAGGCCAGCCTGAAATGCATAGCAAGACCATGTCTCACATAAACCAAAATTTAAAAAGATAGCCTGATAGACGTAAGCAAGAATTATAGATCAGTTGAGAACGGTAAAAAGAACAATTATTATTTTTGAGACAGGATCCTGCTGTGTTGCCCAGGTTAGACAACTCTTTTTTGTTGTTGGTGTTTGGTTTTTTGGAGACAGGGTCTCCTTATGCAGTTCGGCTGGCCTTGAGCTCACTGCGTAGCCCAGGCTGGTCTCGAACTCAACGATCCACCTGCCTCAGCCTCCTGAGAGCTGGGCATGTTCGACAGCTCTAATTTTCCTGCCTCGTCTTCCTGCCTAGGACTACAGGCATGACTGCATCTAACAAGAGCAACCACTTGTAAGACCCTTGTATATTAGGGCACGTTAGACCTAAGCTGACGGCCTGGGGAGTAGGCAGCGGAGGGGCCGGCCACAGTCGCGGGGCTTCGTTGGTCACCGTGCGGCACACGCTCCGCTCTGCGGACCGCAGCCGAGCAGGACAGACGGACGTCGGAGTGTGCGCTCCGAAGGGCAGGCGGGCCCGGGAGGGGCATCAGCCGGGAGCCCTCGCCGCCGCCGCCGCCACC
>NW_004955444.1:1034533-1042750 GCF_000276665.1 Chinchilla lanigera | reverse complement strand
CTCGCCTCCGAGCTCCCCGGGTGCCCTGTGCTCCTGTCGCATCTTTTCTCCTGGTCCCTACTGGTTTTGCTGTCTTTTTAATCTAATAAAAACGCGACGGTCCCCTAAAGACACAGGCTCTGTAAAGTGAGCAGCTGCCGCGGGCACCCAGGGTCCCCCAAGGAAGAGGCGGGCGCGGGAGAGCAGGGGGCGGGCCTGGGGTACAGAGCCTGCGCAGGAGGCGGGCAGGGCGGTCACTGCACGCTGGGGTAGCGGACCAGCTCCCCAGGACGTAATCGCCCGCAAACGTGTGCAAAGAAACATGAAAATGTTTAAAACAATTACTTAAAATTAAAATGACTTGGGGCTTTCCCCAAAGGCAATGTGTTGACATAGACTGAAGTTTGTTTTTGTTTTTTGTACCAGAACTTGAACTCAGGACCTCATGCTTGCCAGGCAGGCACTGCCCCGCTGAGCTATCTCCCAGGCCCCATTGAAAGGTTTAAACCCGAGAGAGGTAAGACCAGGTCTGTGCTTATTTTTGAATTGTGGGGGACTTGTTTGTTCTTGCTTTTGAGTCAGGGTCTTGCTATGTAGTTCAGGCTGGCCTTACACTCACAATGTAGCCCAGGCTGGCCTCGAATTTTAGGCGATCCTCTTGCCTCAGCCTGAGTGCCGGTCTTATAGGTGTGTGTGACCGTGCCCAGCTGGGCGTTGGTTTTCAGGGACAGGATCCTGCTATGTAACGCAGGTACGCTGGGATTGCAGGGATGCCTCCTTACGCCTGGCTCGGATCTGTGGTCTGTTCCTTTGTTTCTGGTCCTGGAGACTGAACCTAGGGCCTTCACGCTGAGCTGTGTCCCCAGCTCTTTTTATTGTTTTGAGACACAGTCTTCCTAAATTGCTAAATTGCTCACTCTGGGCTTGAGCTTGTGACCCAGCTGCCTCAGCCTCCCAGGGTGCAGAGATTACAGGTGTCCATCATACACCCCACTCAGATCAGTGTTTAAAGAAATCACTGTGTGTAGGCCAAATTAAACCTTTAAGAAAAAACCAAAAACAAGAACAAAAAAACAGAGCTCCACGTGGGCGCTTTGTGAAGACCTGCAGGGAAAGCAAGACTGAACGCAAGGACTGTTCAGGGGAGGGTGAGACTTAATAGTGCGTCTCTACCGAGAATTAGGGGCGGTAAGGGACTCGGGTAACTGATTTCGTAAGAATATGAAGCAAGGTTTCCGTAAGTGGCCAGGAATGTGAAATTCAGGGACTGAAGCTAGGCGCGATGGCACGTTCCTCCCATCCGAGTTTGGGAGTTTGGGACAGGAGGACTGCCACCAGTTCAAGGTCAGCCTGGGCTTGGGGCGTGGTGGTGCACACCTGTAATCCCACACTAGGGAGGCTGAGGCAGGAGGATCACTGCGAGTTCGAGGCCAGCCTGGGCTACAAAGTGAGTACAAGGCCAACCTGAACTGCGTAGCAAGACCCTGTCTCAAAACAATTCAAAACAAAACAAAACAACTACAGAGAACATAGGAAAAGGAGTAGATGCAAAGAGTTAATAGTTTTAGGCTTGCTGAGCTTGTGGGGAGCCTGGGGTGGACACAGTGCCATCACCAGCTGTGAGAGAGGCTTGCAGGGGGCTGTTAACTCCATGGATTGATGTATTAGCAACAGTGAAGATAATGTCATGGGTATAAGCCGGGTGTGGTGTCAAAGGACTACAATTCCCTGACTCAGGAAACTGAGTCAGGAAGGTCACTGGGAGCTTGAGGCCAGCCTGTATTCTACAGGGAGTTCAAGGCCAGCCTGAACTGCATAGTGAGACCCTGTCTCAAAATAAGTGAATGAATAAATAAACACAGTGATCATTGTAAGTGGATCGATTTACTTGATTCATCATTAGTTTTTTTAAGTTTTATTTCATTTTGGTTTGGCTTCGTTTTTTTAAGATAGGCTCCTACTATGTAGTTCAGGCTGACCTTCAATTCACAGTGATCCTCCTGCCTCAGCCTCTCGAGTACTGGGGATTATAGGTGTACCACCACCTGGCCTCATTAGTTAGTTTATCTTTAATGTTGTTCTCCAAACCTTAGACAGCGGCTCATGTGAAGAAGTACTGGAGGAGGAGGAGGAGCAGAAAGAAGCAGCAATTAAATAAAAGTACTTAAAATTAAATATGCTGAGAGTTCTTTAACACTGTTTCTTATTTCCAGGGTTCAAAAATACCCCTACCATGCTAATTCTTTAATTTCTTTCTTTTTTTTTTTTTTTTTTTTTTTGAGACAGGGTCTCGCTATGCAGTTCAGGCTGGACTTGAGCTCACTTTGTAGCTCAGGTTGGCCTCAAACTTGCAACCATCCTCCTGCCTCAGCCTCCCGAGTGCTGGGACTACAGGTATGCACCACCACGCCCGGCTATAATTCTTTAATTTCTTTTACCTCTTAGCTGAGCTTTTGTACCAAGCTCTGTATAGCAAAGAGGTCGCTGTAGTTTTAGTGTTCTGGTTCTTCCTTATTAAGGTACCACTGAACAATATGCTGTCCAGGTGATAATTTAGCATTACTATCAGAAGATCTCTTGTGGAATTTCTTAAATGGCAGCTGAATTCTTTAGTTTGGGAGCAAACAGCCCCTATTACTTTTTGTTGACTTCTTTAAAACTTTTTTGTCTTTTTAAGATGGTTTCACTATGCAGTTTAGGCTGGTCTTGAACTCATTTTGTAGCCCAGGCTGGCCTTAAATTCTCAGTGATCCTCCTGCCTCAGCCTCCTGAGTGCTGGCATTACAGGCATGCGCCACCAAGCCCAGCTATTTTGTTGACTTCTAAATCAAATCAAAGGTATTTTCTGAGCAGCTCCAAAGAAAGAACCGTGAATACAAGTATTGTAATGACATTGCAGAGCCATGTGCAGCAACCCTGTGGAGTCACGCTCATCCAATTCCTAAGAGCTACTAAAAATAAATCTTGTGTAACTGGACAAAATGAAGAGGTGAGTGTATTTGTCAGTAGGGCCACGAGCTCTAAGATTTTCTGTTGTCCTTCCCGTGGCCTGTAAGATGCACAAAGGGCTGCTTTCTTTTTCACAGGGACAACCCTTCACTAGACTGGGACCACAGCGTCTTCTACGTAAGGAAAGATTATTCCTGTTGTTTTTGTTGTGTGTTTGTTTTGTTGATGTTGTTGTTGTTTTTTGAGACAGGGTCTCTCTATGTAGCCCAGGCTGGTCTCGAACTCACAGCGACCCTCCTGCCTCAGCCTCCCAAGTGCTGGGACGACAGGTCTGGGGCACCATGCCCAGCTGTCACAGCACTTTCAATAAACCAGGTCTGTGCTCTGGGATCCTTGACATCACAGTGCTCAGTGATAACTGAGTTCCAGTCCACCGGGGCTGACAAACAGGAGGAATGTCCATGCTTTCCTGGTCGAGACCCGCCTTTTCACACTCACCCAGGGCAGCAGCCATTGTGACTCTCCTTGAGATAAAAAGTGGCCCTGGAGCTGGGGGTGACAGTGCACATCCGCAGTCCCAGCACTCAGGAGGCTGAGGCAGGAAGATTACTTCGGCCCAGGTGTTTTGAGACCAGCTGGGCCACAGAGCAAGAATCTCATCTCAAAAAAGGCACATGTGTGCGTGTGTGTGTGTGTGTCGGGAGGACACAAAAATAACCAGGCTGGGCTCCTTCTCTAAGAAGCTCACAGTGAAATAAGACAGGCCTTGGAGCAGTCCAAGAGCTATGCAAAGAGTTGGGTGAAATGAGGAAGGGTACCTCACGCAGAGTTTCGATCTGATTTTATGATTTAAATGAGAAAGGGGAAGAGAAAAAGAACATAGTCAGCTATGGTGGCACACACCTACAATCCCAGTACACAGGAGGCTGAGGCAGGAGGATCACTGAGTTCGAGGCTACCCTGGGCTACATAGTAAGTTTAAGGCCAGCCTGAACTATGCAGCAAGACCATATCACAAAGAAAGAAAGAATGAAAGAGAGAGAGAGAGAGGAAGAAAGAAAGAAAGAAAAAAAGAAAGAAAAAGAAAAAGGAAGGAAGGAAGGAAGGAAGGAAGGAAGGAAGGAAGGAAGGAAGGAAGGAAAAGAAATTTAAGAAAATTTAAGCCAGGCATGGTGGCACACACCTGTAATCCCAGCTCTTGTGAAGCTGAGGCGGGAGGATTGCCATGAATTTGAGACCAGCCTGGCTACATAGTGAGTTCAAGGCCAGTCTGGAGTGCACTGTGAGACCCTATGTCCAAAACAAAACAGAAAATTGTGCCAGATTCTCAACGTGAATATTGCAAATATAACGTCCAGCAATGCGGAGCATCAGCTCCACGACCCTGGAGCCATGTGGAGAAAGTGGATGGGGTTCAACAGAGTCACAGAGATGACTGCAGGGCTGGGAAAATAGGGGCTAGAAATTATTTAGGCCGAGTTAGGGAAGACTACTAGGTTTCTTAGTAACAGTATTCAAGCATAGGAAGCTTGTTATGTACAAGACAGTGAAGAGCTGCTTCCGATCTCAGTGGAGAGTGAACGGAAGTAGACTCTGATGAATGCGAAGATCTGTGTAGACAGTAAAAACAGCTGTGCAGGCCGGGCGTGCTGGCGCATGTCTGTAATGCCAGCACTTGGGAGGCTGAGGCAGGGGGACTGCTGTGAGTTCAAGGCCAGCCTGGCCTACATGGTAAGACCCTGTATCAAAAAAAAAAAAAGAAAAAAAAACCACCCTATAATTTTACCTCTAAACTTTATTTTTTATTTTGTTTTTGAGACAGGATCTCACTGTATAGGTCAGGCTGGCCTCGAATTCACTATGTAGCTTAGGCTGGCCCTAAACTCGTGACGATCCTCCTGCCTCAGCCTACACAGTGCTGGGGTCACAGACCTACAGCACCATGCCCTCCTTCTCTTCTTTTTAAATTCCCATATGCAATCCATCACTGACTTCTGTGAATGACTCCCCCGAACAGTTGTCAAATGTGTCCACTTTCCTCTATCTTTATTACCAGCCATGGTGCTGCAAGCTGTAATCCCAGCCCTTGGAGGCTGAGGCAGGAAGATCATCTGGAGTTCAAGGCCAGCCTGGGCTACACAGTGACTTCAAGGTCAGCCTGAACTGCATAGTGAGACTGTCTGGAAAAAAAAAAAGCTTGATTTAGTCCAGGCTTCCCGTCCCCGGTAACAGCCTCTGCGCGCTCCTCAGCCTTTCTCTGCAGCTAAGACGCCAAATCCACCCAGAGGAGCGCTTCTGGCCGGCCCTTCCCCACGCCTGCTCCAGGCCCGAGGCAGCTTCCCTGCTCTCTTCAGAATGGAACTTCCAGCTGAGCTGGCCCAGCCCGGCCACGCCGTACCCACCCAGGAGCCACCCCTCAGCCTGCTGGGTGCCTTCACGGGGCCAGCTCATGCCCACTTCTGCTGGGACGGTCTAGAAGACCTGGGTCTTCTGCCATGAGCTGGAGAGGCGCCCTGTCCTTGCTTTCCTCAGCCTGCCCCGCCTCTACCTTTGCGTCCGTGACCGTTCGCAGGCTGACCTCCTCTACCTGTTGTAAGCCTTCCCGACCCCTTGTTTCTTTGAGACAGACTCTTGCCAGGTAGTCCAGGCTGGCCTCAAAGTCATGGCAATCCTCCTGCCTCAGCCTCCTGAGTACTGGGATCATAGGCCAGACTGTAAACTTCCTGAAAATGGACACTGTGTTTAGTTGTAAGCTTTACGAAAGTGGACACTGTGTCTAATATTCTGGTTATCTTTTAGAATTTTAACTGACACATACTTGTACAGATGTCTGGAGCACCATGCAGTGTTCTCAATAGTGTTCACAGTGTGTAACGACCAGCTCCAGCGTGGACTGTGTCTCACACAGTACTGGGTTTTATCTCCAGGACTTACCAGACCATCTGACAAGTGGAAAATATTTAAATATATTGATTAATCAGTTTTTTTTCTTGAGACAGGGTCTCACTATGTAGTTCTGGCTGGCCTTGAACTCACTTTGTAGCGTAGGCTGGCAGTGATCCATCGCAGTGATCCTCCTGCCTCAGCCTCCCGAGAGCTGGGGTTACAGGTGTGTGCCACCAAGCTCGGCCCTGATTAATGTTTGTTGATCTGTATTTGCCAAGCACCGAGCTAAGCTAAGTACACACATTATCTCAGTCACTCCTGAGAGTGAGCCTCTGAGGCACCAACCACGGCATTCTGAGCTCCATCTTCCAGGGGAGCTCGGAGTGGGGGGCGTGGGCAGGAAGGAATTTGCCCTCGGCTGGCGACGCCCTCGGAGCAGGGAGCGGGCCCGCCAGGCCAGGCCTGGAGAAGGGGGCTCCGGGCCTCGGGCGGATCCTTTCTGTCCCTGCGCAGGGCTGAGAGCCACCACCAGCCGAGCTGCGGCGTGAGGCCAGGCAGCCGGGCCCGAACCGAACCGTGCGCTCAGCGGCCCCGCCACTCGCGGCCCACCTCGGGAGGCGCCGGGCTCAGCTCCGTGGGAACCGCGCAGGCCCCTGCAGGTGTCGTGCCCGCCTGGCCTGATCAGTACAGCAGCACAGCTGTGCTCCCGGGGAGGGGAGACGGCACTGGGCAGTCGTCGAACCCGGAGCCCCGGCACTGAGCTTCACGCCCAGCCCACTTCTATCCCGAGGCAGGGTCTCCCTAAGTCACTGAACAGCCCAGGCTGGGCTCAAGTCTTGCTTGCACAGATGGAAAGTAACAATATTTTGAGAGGAAAAACAAATTTATTTCGACACAGGGTCTTGCTGTATAGTGCAGGCTGGCCTGCAACTCACTACATGGCTGAACTCACAGCAGTCCTCCTGCCTCAGCCTCCCGAGTGATGGAATTACAGGCGTGCGCCATCACATCCAGCTGTTATGGATTTTTAAAGTATCACTGGTATCTTTTGTGAAATTATTGTTAATCATGACTAGAATTTTCAGTGGGCCTCAGAGCTAGGAGGCTGATGGATATGTAATCTACTAGTGCCATAATTCCCAAGAAGTCCTAGTAGCTTTTCAGGTGACACTTCAAGAGGCAGACATAACGCATCTTCCCAAAAGTCTAAGATCTGCCATTCAGGAGTGGTCATCTCCACACTGCCTGGATCACTGCAGTGAAAACGTGCCGAGGGTCAGGGTGTCGTGGTGCACACCTGTAACCCCAGCACTGGGAAGCTGAGGCAGAGCTGCCACAAATCCCAGGCCAGCCTGGGCTGCACCGTGAGATCTTACCTCAGAAAGCAAACAAGATAGATATTTATATTTACACATGCACATTCTCAGATGTATACACACATGGGGGTTAAGGTGGGCGAAGGGGTGTATGCTTGTAATTCCAGCACCCTGGGAGGCTGAGGCAGGTGGCAAGCCAGTCTGAGCCCAGCCTGGGCAGGGCAACTTAGTGCAGCCCTGTCTTAAGATTTTTAAAAAACAGGGAAGGTCTAGGGTTGTAGCTCAGTGCAAAGGCCCTGGGTTCAATCCCCACTACCAGAATAAACAAACAAAGGGCTGAGAATGTAGCCCAGAACTTTCTGGGTTCAATAACCAGTACTGGAAAAAAAAAAATCTCTATTTTTCATTCCACCACCAACTAGTGAAAGACGGCATTTGAAAAACACTATACGGTACTAGATTAGTGTCCTCCCTAAAAGAATTTTGAAAATAATCCTTTTATACTTAAGAATCTGAGGTGTTTCACTGTAAATTCAAATTGTTATGCTCAATGTCATTTCTGGCATGTTGTAAATATTAACACTACAAAATTAAATTGTCATCTTACAAAGCACATGTAATAGAACTTATTTTTCTTTTTTCCTTTTTTTTTTTTTTTTGTGGTACGGGGGATCGAACTCACAACCTTGTGCTTGCCAGGCAGGTGCTTATGCCACTGAGCTATATCCCCAGCCCTAGAACTTATTTTTCGACGTGTTTTTTACTAGTGCATATTCACTTTATACACAGTAGAATTTAGATACCACGATTATTCGATGCCGACCAGCACCAATTAAAGATATGTGAGCAATCCCGATGGGCAGCGTTACAAGCTTCCCTCAGGGCTGAGGGGAGACCTGGGATTGATGTGTCGCCCTTTGGAGATTTCCCATTATTTCACTGGGGTGGGCCGTCCCCTCCACCTACTAAGACTGAGACGGCTAACCGAAGACAAGACTAGGACTACAGACTATCAACCAAGGTTAATGATGTCATCATGTAGCCTGGCTACCATTAATCAATATATATATATATACATATATATACA
>NW_004955444.1:1022678-1034018 GCF_000276665.1 Chinchilla lanigera | reverse complement strand
AAAAAAAAAAAAAAAAGTCAACAGTTGGAAAATTTATATTTTTCTTTTATTTCCATTGCACTTACCCACAGAACTGTATAGATTTATACTTAGAAGTCTACTTTAAATTTTTTTTTTTGTACCAGGGATTGAACTCATGACCTCATGCTTGCTAGGCAGGCGCTGTGCTGCTGAGCCATATCCCTGGCCCTCAATTTAACTTAAAAATGTGACCTAAGTGTTAAAATAGCTGGGTGTATGGCACATACCTATAATTCCAGCACTCAGGAGGCTGAGGCAGAGGATTGCTATGAGTTTGAGGCCAGCCTGGCCTACATAATGAGTTCAAATCTAGCCTGAACTGCATAGCAAGACCCTATTGCCAAAAACAAACAAACAAACAAACAAAAAACCCCAATAATAAATAAAATGTTAAATATCCTGAATTATAGTTGTTAGTGCATACCTCATTAAAGGAACATAAATACACAGCAAATACTGATATTAAACAGAACACATGAGCACTTACTGGAAATACGTTTCTGTTTTTCAACTAAATAATGTGCCAAGAGTGTGCATGTTAGAGATGGGGTTGTCGCACATTTTAAAATCTGCATTTGATTGGTATATTTTAGGCACTGTTGTAAGTTTTACGCCATCTTCTTCTTTTCTTTTGGATATGTGCTGAGAACCTATGTTCTCAGAAGTCATGAATGATGGGAAGAGGAGTTTTATTTTAGATACATCAAAAAATTCTTTAAAGTCCTTCCAAGCTATGTCTAAAAATCTCAGTGATCTACCACTCGAAATTCAGCTGACCCCTCATGTGGTCCTTGAGTTTTACTGAAAGCTAGAGCTAAGAAGGGCCAGCTCTGCAGGTCTCACCTGGAGCCCAGGCTGGCCTTAAACTCGTGGCAATCCTCCTGCATCAGCCTCTCAAGTGCCTGGCTGCAGTAAATTCTTTTTTGGTGAAGTGAGAAAGGGCACTTGTGACAGGAGGTGGAAACAAAGACGGCCCAAGAAGAAGGTTCTCCAGCAGCTGCGCTTCTCGGAGGAGCCCCTCGGGGATGGATGCCCGGAAACATTCCCTCACAGCAGCCCTGTGGTCACAGCCCCAGGAGTGCGAGGGTCCCTCCAGGCGAGGCTCGGCAGCGCAAGATGCAGGACCAGGCCCACAAGCTCGTGTTTTCTTGGAGGCAGCTGCACTCTTACCTTCAGACGACGGGCAAGGCCCCGATCACGTCTGCTCCAGCAGTTCTTTCGCACAGACTCATCTCCTGGCTCGTGCTGGGCCTATTAGCTCTAGTTTCCGAAGTGTAGCTATTTTTTGATCTTCACATTATCTCCAAATTCTGGGGTAAGGAGTTAACCTATTTTTTTGTGGGGGATGGCTGCGTGTCTGTTTAGCTTGCAGAAAAGGTCCTGCTATGTAGTCCAGGCTGGCCTTGAACTCACAGCGACCCTCCTGCGGCGCCTCCCCAGTGCTGGGATGCCGGGCATCGCGGCCACACCCACTGGGAGCTGCCTGTGTGCAGCGTGAAGTCCCTCCGGAGCTGCTGCGGAGAGCGAGAGCGGCGCAGAAAGCCCTGCCTCACGGCACCCCTCACACCTGCCCCTGCGGCCTCCAGGGCTTTCTCTTCCCACTTTCCCACCTGATCCGCAGGAAGTGGCTGGTTTGCGCCTCCACCCGTGAGAGAGACGGACTAGCGTGAGACCCGAGCCAGCGAGCAGTCACAGGAGCTGAACTGTGACCCAAACCCTTGAGATGGGTCCCACTCCGCCAGAAGGGATGTGCTGTCAGTAATGTTTTCACTGAAAGTATCAAACCCAGGTGGGTGTGGTAGTGACGCCTGTATTCCTAGCCTTTGAGAGGCTGAGGCAGGAGGACTGCCATGAGTTCGAGGCCAGCCTGAGAGACATGAGAGGCCCTGTCTCAAAAAACTAATCAAGCCCTGTCTTCACTGTTCTCATTCTTTGTAGCCTGTATCAAAATTCACACTGTAAACCAGTCTAGTTTCCTCGCAGGGTGGTACACGCCTCTAACCCCAGCACTTCCGGGGCTGAGGCAGGAGGATCGCTGTTGAGTTCCAGGCCAGCCTGGGCTACATAGTGAGAGCTTGTCTCAAAAAAGAAACAAACAAACAAAAACAAAAAGAATCTATTTTTGTCCAATTCATACATATAAAGGAGTGGTTTTTTTACCTTTTTTTTTAACCTATTCAGTCCCTCAACACAGTGAGCTAACTCCCAATTATAGAGAAACTGAATCATAAAATGGCCAGCAAACATTCAGTTTTTTAATTGCAAAAATTTTAAACTAAAAGCATGAGTTCACACATACAGCAATACATGGGCATGTCTTATTTGTATACACACATACATACACACACATACACACACACACGGGCATGAATTCACACACACAGCGATGTTTTTCTTGTATATATACATATATACACATACACATACACACATATACATGTATACAGGGAAGCAGCCCTACAGTCTGAGCTCAGGGCCTCAAACACACGAGCCAAGTGCTCTCCCCTGGGCTACATCATCCCCAGCTCTTTCTGAGACAAGGTCTCACTAAGGTGCACAGGCTGGACTGCCATCCTCCTGCCTCAGCCTCCTGAACAGGTGGGATTCCAGGTGTGCAACACTGAGCCAGGTGCAAATATTAACACTTAGAACCAGGCATGGTGGTGCACACCTGTAATCCCAGCACTGGGGAGGCTGAGGCAGGAGGATCGTTGCACGCTTGAGGCCAGCCTGGGATAGAAAGGGAGTTTAGGGCCAGCCTGAACTGCACAGTGAGCCCTGTCTCAAAAAGATTTTTAAAAAATTAACACTTAAAGTCTTCCATAACACATTTCTGTCCTACTGACTTACTTAAAGGTCCAAGGTTCTGTGTATCCACTGACAGTGCTCAAAAATTTCTATAGGTCCCTGTAGTATCAGCGTTCCAGGAGGCTGAAACAGGAGTATCTTGAGTTCAAACTCAGACTGGGTAATTCAGCAACCTAGTGGGACCCTGTCTCAAAAAAAATAGGCTGGGGATGTAGCTCAGTGCGAAGGCCTTAGATTCAGTCCTTGGTACTGCGCGTGCACATAGGAAGAGGAGGGGGAAGGAAGAGGGGAAAATATGTACATTTATTTATTCAACAAACCCACTGGTCATCTGTGTCAAAGTTACTTTTCAAGTGCTGGAAATACAGCACTGAGCAAAACCAGAAATGGTCTTTGCCCCAGGGGGCTTCCAGTTCAATGTGCAAGTATGGAAGATAATTACACAGGTTTGGAAACTGTGGCTCTGACTCTGAGTTACACAGTACTGGAGAATCTGTACCTGTAAATTTATTAGTTCTCGTTTGTGTCCTGCAGTGCTAGGGACTGAACCCAGGCCCTGAGCACACCAGCCGGAGACTCGACCCCTGAGGTGCACCCCTGAATGTTCAGGGTGAATGCAGGTCCATGTGAAGGGAGGGGAGAACATTACGGACGGTGTGATTTGTGCAAAGGCCAGACAGGGATTCCAGTGAACAGGAAAGTCAAAATGTCACCGGGCATGGTGGCACACGCCTGTAATCCCAACACCCAGGAGGCTGAGGCAGGAGAGTCATAGCGAGTTCGAGACCAGCCTGGGCTACAAAGTGAGCTCAAGGCCTGCCTGAACTGCATAATGAGACCCTGTCTTAAAAAAAAAAAAAAAAAGTCAATTCCTAGCTGGGTGTGGTGGTGCACACCTATAATCTCAGCACCTGGGAAGCTGAGGCAGGAAGATCAGTGAGTTTGAGACCAGCCTGGGCTACACAGGCTGTAGAAACCCTGTCTCAAAAAAGAAAAAATTGAGCCAGGTATAGTGGCTCATGCCTTTCATCCCAGCACTCAGGAGGCTGAGGCAGGAGGATCACTGCGAGTTCAAGGTCAGCTTGGTCTACATAAGTGAGTTCAAGGCCAGCCTGGACTACACAGCAAGACCTTGTCTCAAAAAACCGACCCCTGCCCCCAAAAAACCAAAAAACCCAAACAAACAAAAAACCCCCTCAGTTTCTGAAGTGTCAGGGGGTGGAGGAGCAACTGCAGATTTAAACAGGAAGAGATCAGGAATCACGATGTGGGTGGGGTGACTGGTCAGATTTGCATTTTAAAGAATCACTGGTTTCTGCAGAGCATGGATTGCAGGGGCACAATGTGTGGTACACCACCGTGTACTGTGATAGCTGCCGCCCTGAAAGTATGCATATAATCTTAGACTGCTGGAAGATAAAGAGCATTTTAAACTGGGCAGGCTGAGGCAACGGGGCTTCTGAGTTCCAGGGCAGCCTGAATTACTGAGGCCCTGTCTCTGAAAGGGGTTGGAATTTTCTGAAGAACATCCTGGTTTTTATCTTTTGGATTTTCTGTTTGCTGTGTCTGATTGGGGGAGGGGAGACTGGTGCTCAGTAAGTGCAGAGGAAGAAGAGACTGTTCCTGAGAGCCCCGGGAAGAGCTGTGTCGCTGACTAATGAAGTTAGCTACTAATGGAGCTTCTGTACAAAACGGAAATAACTGCTTTTAAAACGATATCATCTGTACAAGACTATAAAAATATATTAGGAAAGTGATTTTTTTTTTTTTGAGATAGAGTTTCATTTTGTAGTTCAGGCTGGCCTCGAGCTCACTGTGTAGCCAGGCTGGCCTCGAGCTCACTGTGTAGCCAGGCTGGCCTCAAACTCGTGACAAGCCTGCTACCTCGGCCTCCCATCAGCTGCCACGCCAGCCAGGAGAGGTTTGTCAGCACTGAAGCCAGAGGTGGTTTCTGCCTCCAAGCTTGTGTTTATGCTCAGATTTACAGGTGTACTCCAAGGCTGGGGCTGCTACGTCTCCGCACATCAGAAGGGGCAACCAGGCGTGGTGGTGCATGCCTGTAATCCTGGCAGTCTGGAGGCTGAGGCAGGAGGATCACTGTGAGTTTTTGGCTGGCCTGGGCTGTATAGTGAGTTTAAGGCCAGCCTGAAAAACCTGTCTCAAAAAAATAGAAAGAAGAAGAAAGGGCAAGCGGGCTTGCAAGCATCTGCTTTTAAAGGTACTAATTCCATTTGTGTGAGCTCTGTCCCTTGTGACCTAACCACCTCTCAGGACCCCAGTTTTGTGGGGCTGTTTGTTTGTTTGTTTTTTGAGAAGGATCTTGCTATAGTATCCCAGGCTGGTCCCAAGCTCGCAGCGACCCTCCTGCCTCATCTTCCTCTGTGTGGGCATAAACTATTACGCCTGACTAACACCCCACATTTTAATTCCCTGGTTTTGGGAGTTAGGTTTCATCAGATTAGCTGGATACGGTGGCTCAAACCTGTAATCCCACCACTCAAGGCTGAGGCAGGAGGATTGCTGTGTTTGAGCCCAACCTTAACTACATGGCAAGACCCTTTCTCAAAAAAAATAAAAAAATAAAAAAAAAAGAAAAGAAACAAAATATACAAAGTTTTACTTTGGTATGGCCACTAAAGACTTTTTTTTTGTACTGGGAATCAAACTCATGACCTTGTACTTGCCAGGCAGGCACTGTCCCGCTGAGCTATTTCCCCAGCCCTAAAAACTTCTTTTTTAAGAGTAGGAAAATGAAAAAAAAAAAAAAAGTAGGAAAATGTATTGGGAAAAGGAATGGGGAATAGGAATAAACTCCCAAATGGGGTGCCCTAAAACCTTATTTATTTTGTTTTGTTTTTCTTCCAGTACCAGGAATCGAACTCAAGACCTTGTGCTTGCCAGGCAGGCGCTGTGCAGCTGAGCTAAACCCCCAGGCCCTCTAAAACTTTATTTATCATGGCAAAAACAAAAGAAAAACCTGTACACAATGAAATGTTAAATCAATTATGCACGTCCATTGTCATTAAATGATACTAAAAATATCTGTTGACATTAAAGCACATTACTAAGACCACTGATACTTTAGGATACAACCTATGAACGTTAGTTAGGCAAACTGTCTAAAGAGACTGTTCAGACAACAGTGCTTCATTCTGGGTGCTGGAAACTATGGTGATCTTTTTCCGTCCTGGGCCTGTATGTGAACAGAACGCGTAATGCCCAGTGTGGCTCACCGTTACGCAGGCACAGCCTTGCTAAGCACATGGGGACTGGGCGCGGTGCTGCCCATGGAACCTCAGCACTCGGAGGCTAAGGCGGAGGACCCCCAGTCCAAGGTCAGCCTGGGCCACACAGGAGACCCCGCCTCAGAAGGGAAACAAGAAGAGGAAGTACATCAAGTCTACTTCAGCAGCAAAGGGTGATTTAGGTGTAGGTACCTCTTGTAACACCTACTGACCGAACCCATAAGGAAGCTGTGCAAACTGTAACTCCCTGTAAGGGAGCAGACAACCGCACTAGTATTATTTCTATTCTGCTATGATTATTATTACCCTTAAAGTAAACCCACTGGAAACAGAGCTCAGGGTCCTTGTGTGCCTATGGAGCACTAGGGACTGAACCCAGGCACACTCTACAGCTGACCTGTACCTCCAGCCCTTTTCTTTCTTTGAGACGCGGTCTCGCCAAACTCCCCAGGCTGGCCTGGTGTGGTGGCGCACACCTGTAATCCGTAATCCCGGCACTCGGGAGGCTGAGGTGGGAGGAACACCTGACATGCGAGGCCAGCCTGCGCTCCACAGTGAGTTTGAGGCAAGACCAGCCTGAACTACATACCCAGAAGCTGTCTCAAAATAAAACAGAAGTTACCCAGGCTGGCTTGGCCGTGCCAGTCTCCCGCCTCACCCTCTTGAGCTGCCATGGTGCCTGGCTAACTCAATGCAATGAAAGAGGAAATGAAATAGAAGAAAAGGACCAATCGAAAAAGCCTGGAAGGGAAGATGTAGTGACTCATCTCATAAACATCCACTGTCCCTGCTTGATGCCAGGCGGGGACCGGGGCAGGGCACGGGAGACGGCCCCCGCCCTGATGTACTTCACCCCAGCAGCTGAGCCATGCCAGGGCCACAGACGGAACCACAGGCCCCCCTCTCCGGACCCAAGAGCCCACGCCGAGAGGCACAGGACCGCGCCAACGCTCTGGTAAAGGACAGGGGCTCTGACCAAGGAGGACCAGCCAGGCGAGGTCCGGGAGCCAGGCTACGTCTTGGAGGGAGGGTACCTCGGTGCCCAGCCCTGCCCCCCGCAGCGGTACACAGACCAAAGTGAAATTAGGGGAGAAACTGCTTGGGGATGCCCCGTTCTTGAGGGGTTCCCCTGGGAAGCATAAAGGGGAACTCCCTTAAAAATGGCTGAACCCTAACAGTAAGCACAGGGGCTTGAGGGGAGAACAGATCCTGCTTGCTAGCAGGAGACCTGGGGGGGCCGTGGGGGAATTCCTATAAACTCCACGCACAGAGCAGGAGATCCCCTGTGCTGCTCAAGGCCCTGGTTACGGGTGTGCACTCTGAGAGCCGTCTGCAGGGACGAGCCCCTTGACCTTCCTACACCTAGGGGGTCTGACCTTCCTTTGGGCTTACAGAAGACAACTTAAATGCACACACGTTATATATATGAGAAATACGAATATATAAGCACCAGGCAGACACATGCGCACACACCCCACTTACTGGTACTATTTGGCTGTTAGTTCAGTGATCTTAGAAGCTAAACCATTTATTTGTATCCCTTGAATCTACGACAAACTAATCAGTTCAGTTTCAACGCAATTCTATTTTTTATTTTATTTTATTTTTTTTTGGTCTTTTTGAGACAGGGTCTCACTATGCAGTTCGGGCTGGCCTTGAGGTCACTTAGGTAGTCTAGGCTGGTCTTGAACTCACAACGATCCTCCTACCTCAGCCTTAACCTCCCGAGTCCTGGGATTACAGGCATGCGCCACCACGCCTGGTCTCAAGGCAATTCTAGAACATTTTATAAAACGTTAGGTAAAAGCCGGACGTGCTGGCACATGGCTGGGCTGTAATCACAGTGCTTAGGAGGCTGAGGCAGGAGGATCAGCGTGAGTTCAAAGCCAGCCTATACTACATAGCAGACCCTGTCTCCAAACAAACAAACTTTAGGTAAAAGAGATGTCTGAGAGCTGGGTGTGGTAGCACACACCTGTAATCCTAGCACTCAGGAGGATGAGGCAGGAGGATCATTTCGAGTTCCAGGCCAGCCTGGGCTACACAAGTAAGTTCAAAGCCAGCCTAAAGTGTACAGTGAGACCCTGTCTCAAAAAGACCGAACAAACAAAAAAGTCTGAGAAATACGCAGTACTGAAACCACACCATTATGAATTCACACATTTTTGGCTGATTCTAAGTGCTTCTAGAAAGCAAAAAAATGTAGCAGAAGTATCGCTTGATAAGAACACCTATTCTGTATCAGAGACACAAGCAGAGAGAAAGCAGATTTGAATTTAATAGTTTTGGAATGAAAACAGATTTTAAAACAAATTAAAAAATTAAATTCATTTTCACGTTCTATCACCTTAATCTTACATAAACAATTAACTTTAGTAACACATCTGTTTTTTTTTTTTTTGAGATAGGGTCTCCCTTTGTAGATCGGGCTGGCCTCAAATTTACAGAGATTCTCCTGCCTCAGCCTCTCAGTGTTCTGGGATTATAGCTGTGCGCAGGCATACCACATAGTAACTCTACTTTTCAAGGGGGTTGGGGCTGTGGTGGTTAAAATGTAATAAATAATGTATTTACTTGCAAAATGCCTAGAATTTAAAAGTATATAAAAAAAAAGCATAGTATTTATTATTACATGACTCCATACATGACACATATCTGCCTCAGTAAGCAGAACTCTAGTTTTTCCAGGGTATAAGTCATAAATTTCCACTATCCTAATCTTTCCCACAGTGAAAACCTAGACTCTACCACACTCTGACCTGTATCAGAATTTCAAGCTTGTTGATTACTAGTGGCAAGATGACAGTATAGATAGGTGACAATATGCTTATTACTGGAAAAATAATTCAAAGATCACCTTTTTGTGAGAAGGGTAGTAGCGCCTTTCTTTTCTTCAGGCTGGCCTTGGACTGTGTTGCCCAGGCTGGCCTAGAACTTGCAGCGATCCTCCTGCCTTGGCCTTCCGAGTGCTGGGGATATAGGCATGCAACATCATGCCTGGCAGTAGCATCGTTCTTTACGTTGAAGTTACATTTACTCTGTAAGGTGGAAATGATGGTTTTTTGTTTAATACATAACATTCATTTACACATTTACTAAAATTACAGCTAACTGGGCTGGGGATTTAGCTCAGTGGCAAAAGCGCCTGCCTGGCAAGCGCAAGGTCGTGAGTTCGGTTCCCGGTACCGGAGAAAAAAAACAAAACAAAAAAAAAACAAATAAAATTACAGCTAACTAAGTGAAAGTGGCTTTGAATAAATCTGTATAATCCATGAATGTCTGGATGTGCATGTATTATGTTATCTTATAAATTGCTCAAGGAAATTTTTTTTTTTTTTGGTCTTTTTGACACAAGGTCTTGCTATGCAGTTCAGCCTGGTCTTTTTTTGTTTTTTTGGTTTTTTTGGTCATTTTGAGACAGGGTTTTGCTATGCAGTTCAGGCAGGCCTTGAGCTCACTTTGTAGCCCAGGCCGGCCTCGAACTCCCAACAATCCTGTCTCAGCCTCCTGAGTGCTGGGATTACAGGCGTGCGCCACCACGCCCGGCTAGCCTGGCCTTGAACTCACTTGAACTCCCAAAGATCCTCCTGTTTCAGCCTCCCCAGTGCTGGGATTACAGGCGTGCACCACCACACCTGGCTGGAAATTTGTTTTTAAAGTTGATCTTAAAAAATTGTTGGGCGTGGTGTGGCGCAGGCCTGTAATCCCAGTACTGGGGAGGTTGAGGCAAGAGGATCATTGTGAGTTCAAGACAAACCTGAACTGCATAGGGAGACCCTGTTTCAGAAAGACAAAAAACAAACAAACAAAACTGCATTTCATATCATATAAAGGTTCTCAAACAAAAGAGGAGACTCTTTTAAAATGTATACTTGAGCCAGGCGTGGGGCGCTGCCTGTAATCCCAGCACTGGAAGGCTGAAGGATCACTTCGAGTTCGACGCCAGCCTGGGCTGCACAGGGAATCCCTGTCTCAGAAAGACACACACACACACAGTGTATTTGTTGTTAAATCACAAACGAATACACAGTATGCCCAAAATAAGTGTTGACTAAGAAAGATATTTATATGACAAGGTAAGCGTTTCACATTCAAGTACATTTTAGGGTATGCATAGAAAAATGAGACTATGCATTTTGTTATGCATATTGTTATTTATTTATTTTTTGGGTATTGTTATTTTTTTAAAACAGAAAAATTCTAAAATCAAAAACCAAAAATCATAAAACTAAAGATCCTAACAATTGTTAAAATGTGTTTATTATAAAACATATATTACGTAGGAAAGTGAAGTCTCTAACAATACCTCCTTCTATATCATCCATAACTTAAAAGATTTCATGCATAGTCTCATTTTTCTATGTATACCCTAAAATGTATTTGAATGTGAAACACCTTGTCATATAAATATCTTTCTTAGTCAACACTTATTTTGGGCATACTGTGTATTCGTTTGTGATTCAACAGAAGAAATACACTTTTTTTTGTCCTGAGACAGGGTCTGCCTGTGCAGTTCAGGCCGGCCTTGAGCGCACTTTGTAGCCCAGACTGGCTTCGAATTCCAAGTGATCCTCCTGCCTCAGCCTTCCAGGGCTGAGATTACAGGCAGGGCACCAAGCCCGGCTCAAGCACACATTCTGAGAGTCTCCTCTTTTGTTTGAGAACGTTTTTTAAACGTGAAATAGGCTTGAACAAAAATAATTTAAAATTTACCTCGGCTTGCAAATTAGTAAATGTGTCTCAACCTGCTGAATTTTGCACATTAGAAAATTTTAAAGTCAAGGAGTGTAAGAGTTTTAAGTGGGAAAACCTTTTCCTGAAAAAACCCAACCAAGATGATAATTACGGGAGGTTCACTTCCTGTGCAATCTGTTCTCATCATTCTAAATTCCATATGCAACGTAAACATCGACAAGAGAGCCCTGAAGATTCATTCCTGCCTGAAACACCATCCTCGCAGCCACACGCCTCCCGGAGCGGAGCGCGACGCCCGCGGCAGCAGGCTCCGCCCGCTGCTGGGGAAAACCCTGCTAATATTTATAACGTTCTGACACCGTAATACTCACAAGGTGGTTGTGGAAGCATAAACACGGCCGCGCTTATCTGATTGGCTGCCGGTGATGTAACACCAGGTCAGCGCTTCCCGGCGAGCGCACGTGTTCGACCTTTTATTTAAATTTCCATTTCATCACGGCGCGAGCACCGGGCGCGTTGGTGGCGAGGACCGCCGCCCGGCGCGGTGTCGCCCGCGCGCAGGGCGGCCGAG
>NW_004955444.1:1016834-1020799 GCF_000276665.1 Chinchilla lanigera | reverse complement strand
GCCTCGGGGGTCCGGGGGCCCGGGAGCGAAGTTCGCAGAAGTTGCGGAGGGGGAGGAGGGGATGACAGCGCCGACTCTGTTTTGTTTTTTGCGGCTCAGACGTGGCTGCTTATCAGGTTGAGTTAGAAAGATTAAAGAGAGTGACGTTGGGCTTTAACCTGGAAGATTGAGTTTGGGTCAGAAGTGTGATTAGCTGTGATTTTAGACGAGCCTGCTTACGTTCGTAGACGTGCAGTGTGCCGGAGGAAGTCGTTCTGGCTGCTCTGCAGGAGGGGAGAACAGTTTCCTTGAGCTTTGTGTGACGCTGTGTTAGAAAAACGTCCATCCGAGCAGGTTCTTGTATTGGGTCAAAATAACGTGAGACGCGAAAGCTGTATGTAAATACAGAGGAAGCTGTTTGAGTAACACGCTTTTCACTTGCGAATAGTGTCAGTAAAGTCGTCTCTCGCACTTGTTGAACTTTATCACCAGAGGTTGCTTTTGGTAAATTATTATAGTTTTTACTTGTTTACTTCTACTTGGCTGTGAACTTTTTATATTGTTTCATTCAAAAGCTTTCTTGTAAACACAGTTTATGCGAAGTACTTTAAACACAGCCTCGGAGATGTTTAACGTCATTATTTGTAACTGTAGTTGATTTGGGCAGGTAGAAAATTTATTTAGCAAACTTGAAAGTCAGAAGTCCTCAGTTACAAAACAAGCTGTGCAATAGTTTTTAGTTCTTATTTTAACATTTCTAAAGATAGTACCCTAACCATTCTCATAGCCCTTTTTAAGCCAAATAGATGTTGATTAGACCTTTTTATGACTTTAGACAACCTGTGGTGATGGATGGAGTGTCATTCTTTTATATCGGTAGCCAGTCGTTGATTTTAGGAAGTCAGCACACAGATATCAGTCGTTCTCTGTGGTGTTTATGGGAGCGAGCCTGCAGTTGAGCACACTTACACTGGAGTTAATTGTGCACACCAGTAATCTTACAGACACAGCACAAAAGTTTCTTAGAAGTTAGGGCTTTAACTTTAAAGCATAAGGGTTTTTTTTTTCCCCCCCTCGGTGGGCTGCATGATAGTTTTGGTTTTCTGGTGGGTTTTTTTTTTTTTTTTTAATAGAAATTTCAGTTGGTTAAGCCTTAGAAGGTCATTTAAAGGTAGAAAGCCCAGAAAGTTTAAGTAAATTGTCCTGAGACCTGAGTGACCACTGAGACTAAAACCGATAAGGACTTCCAACAGAAAAAGAAATGAGTTTGGAGGAACTCAGGTCGGATCTCAGTTTTCTGTAGTTACTAGTTCTGTGAGGTTGGGCAAAGAGATGTAGCGTTTTCTTCTCTGTGCCAAACACATCTGTGTTACTCTGTAAAATACCTGCTTTGTTTTACAGGAGAGGAATCTCAGGTTTGAGAGGGTTAAGTAATACGTTCTTGCAGTTACTTAGTAGGATGATGGAAGCAGCAAACCTGTGAAAATGAAAACTTAGTTTTCCACATAATCTGGGTGGGTTATTTAGGAAAGTTTAAAAAGGCACTTGGAGTGAATTCTAACAGCTTCCCCTTATACCTTTGGTCTCTCTCCTGGGAATTGAACCCAGGGGCACTCTTTATCATTGTGTTACCTCCCCAGCCCTCTTAATTTTATTTTGAGGTGGGAGGTTTCCCCAGGTTGCCCAGGCTGGCTTAACTTGTGGTCCTCCTGCCTCATCCTTCTGAGTAGCTGGGATTACAGGCATGCCTTGGTGAATCAACAGTGGACCAGTTATTCTTACCAGCACAGTGTCTCCCTGTAGGCAACTCTGAATGGGAATGCAAATTACAATTAGCAGCTTAGTGAACTTGAAATCAGAGGTGGGGGGAATTAATTGGATGACCTAGTGGATTTAGGTATGGATGCTTCCTTCTTTATATATATATATATATATATATATATATATATATATATACACACACACACACACACATATACATGTATATATGGATCGTAGAATTTATTCCAAGTTAAATTTTTTTTAACTTGATCTCTGAAATATCCTTTCTCCTTCCCCTTTACTATATTACTCTTTTAATATAAGCTATTAGGCCATGTTCTTTAAGGGCATTTTTCTGTTTAATTTAGTAAATCCTGTTTGTACTAAGCCCCTTTGTTGGTTCCCCCGTCTTTTTGTTCTCTTTGATTGAGTTTTGGTATTTTCACTTTGAATTGATCCTTGTCATTTCTCTAATTTCTAACTAACCTGAGTGTGGGGGACATCTTGCTGTCCTACAAATCTCTGTCTTGTTAATATGAGTGATGGATTACTGATTTGTCTTAGTCCTTTGGGGAGAGTTCAGCTTCTTTTTCCTTCTGTTATCCTGCAGCCATTGATTACCTGTAGGAGGCAGTATAACATAGCTTGTAAGAGCATTCTAGGGGCCATGTCCAGGACCTTGGGTCCTAGTCCTCCACTTTCTTACCAGGAAAATTAATTAATTTCTAGTTTTCTTACATATGCAAAGTATATGCGCTGAATCACTTAGTAAATAATAACTTATTTATTGTCATGATTGTTTACTTTGAGCTTTTAAGAATCTTTTTTTTTTTTTGAAACAGAGCCTTCCGGTGTAGTTTAGGCTGATCAGGTAACTGGTACCGCCGGCCTTGAGCTGACTTTGTAGCCCAGGCTGGCCTTGAACTCAGGGATCCTCCTACTTCAGCCTCCCTAGTGCTGGGATTATAGGTGTGCACCACCACGCCCTGCTAAGACTCATTTTTAAAGCGACACTAGAGAGTAAATCCAGGGCCTTAGGAAAGCTTGGCAAGCTCTTGACCACTGAGCTAGACCCCAGCATTTTTTTTTTTTCTTGCCACAGGGTCTAGCTATTTTTTCCAGTCCAGTCTTGAGCTCACTGCAGTCCTCCTGCCTCAGCCTCTTGAGTGCTGGGATTACAGTTGTGTACCACCATGCCAGACTAGTGTCACCAATTTTGTCAGTTTGTTTTTTGAGACAGGGCTTCATTAAGTTTTCCAAAGTAAGGTTATATTTTCTATGTACCCAAGACTGGCCTTGAATTCCCAAACTGCCTTATTCAGCCTCCTCTGGGATTATGGGCATGTATCACACCACACTGGTGATTTTGCCACTCTTATGGAATTAGTTTGGTTTTTCCTTTTTCCTTTTTTTTTTTCTTTTTGAGACAGTCACTATGTAGTTCAGACTGGCCTTGAACTATCACTAGGTAGCCCAGGCTGGCCTGAGACTCACAGCGATACTCCTGTCTTAGCCTCGCGAGGGCTGGGATTACAGGTGTGCGCCCCTACACTTGGCTTGGAAGTACCTTTGATTCTGGAGAGCTAGCTGTTTATCGTTTTTATACCTTTTGAGACTTTGGCCATCAGAGTCTGAGCATTTTGAACCAGTTTTTCATAATACATGTACTTTTTCCTCAGCTTTATAATGTGTTGCATTAGCTTTTTATTAAACATTAAAGTGAGAGTTTTAGAATTCAGGCAACAATTAGTGAACTGATGTAGTTCACGCCCTTTATTTTCCCCTTTTATTAATTTTTTGGTGGTGCTGAGGATCACCAAGGCTTTGTATATGTTAGGCAAGTGCTCCATTACTGAGCTACATCTCCAGCCCTTTTTCTGTTTAAAAAAACTTTTTTAAGAGGGGTGGGCAGATATTACTATTCACTAAGGGTTACTTTTATTTCTCATAATTTCTATAAATAAGAACAGCTCTTTGTTAATATTTTTGGTGGTGACCAAAAATACTTGAACACATTCTTTAAAAGTTTGAGTTTTTTTTGAGATGGAATCTTACTCTGTTGCTTAGGGTGGCCTCAATTTTCTTGGCTCAAACAATCTTCTTGCCTCAGTGTCCCTAGTAGCTGGGACTATAGGCATGCACCAGGACACACCCAGCTTTGATATTCTTTTGATGGTACCTTAGCTATTTTTAAAACTTTTTCTTCCTTTCTTCCTTTCTTTCTT
>NW_004955444.1:945675-1016688 GCF_000276665.1 Chinchilla lanigera | reverse complement strand
TCCCTCCTTCCCTCTCTCCTTCTCTCCCTCCCTCCCTCCCTTTCTTTGTACCAGGGGTTGAACTCGGGGTCTTGCGCTTTCCAGCAGGTGCTGTGACATTTTTTAAACATTTTAAAATTATTTTTGCAGCTCTGGGGTGGAACCCAGGGCCTTCACACAAGGCTGCCCCTGCTCCTCTGCCCAGCTGCTTTTATTTAGTTTGCTACTGGGTCTTGGTAAGTCCTCAAGTTACCCAGGCTGTACTTGCAGTCCTCCTGCTTCATCCTCCGGGAGTGTTGGGATTATAGCCATGTGCCACCAAACCTGGCTTGTACTTCAGTATTAAGAGCTGCTCCTGGGGACAGTCATACCAAGGTTTGAACCCAGAGGGTCTGAGCTACATCTCCAGCTCTTTTTAAAAGAAGTTTTATTTTGAGACAAGGTCTTACTAAGTTGCCCATACTGGCCTTGAACTTCATACCCTCCTGCCTTGGCTTCCCCTGCCCCAGTAGCTAGGATTACTGGTATGTGCCATTACACCCACCTAGGAGTCTTTTACTTTTTTGAGTCAGGGTCTCATGGTGTATCCCAGGCTGGCCTGGAACTTGCGGTGATCCTCCTACCTCAGTCTCCCAAGTGCTGGGATCACAGGCGTGTGCCACCTTGCCTATACTGCACACTAGTTATACTCCTGGAGTTCCGTAAACAAACTTTCTGAAACTGTTCAGAGTTTTCTGTCATGGAGGTATCCCTGTATTTATAAGGAATGCAGTTGTTTTTGTTTTTTGAGAGGGGCAGAGAGTACTAACTGCACTGTTTTTTTGCATTTTTATTTTGAGTAACAACTGGACTATATCTTCAGAGTCAATCAGGTTCAATGATAAGCTCTTTCAGGACTTGACCAAATGGCCAGAGGATTTTTTTTTTTAAATTGTAAAAATAAAAGGAGGAAAACATTATCAGACAGACAACCTTTTACAAAATAGCAAAAGGGCAGTACAGACAATACAGAATTAGAAACAGAGTGGTAGGAAATTAACAGTGCTTGTTGTATTACATTTTTTAATTTTTATTTATTTTTTTGTTTGTTTTTTTCCAGTACCGGGAATCGAACTCACAGCCTTGGGCTTGCCAGGCAGGTGCTGTGCTGCTGAGCTAAATCCCCAGCCCCTGTATTATATATTGATACCTTCAAAGTAGGTTCTCATGAAAACAAACAATGGCCAGAGGATTTAAATACGCTTTAATTATGATTATCACTGTGTCTTAATTCAAACCATTTTCTATCCAGTTGTGAAATTTTCTAATCTCAGTCACCAAACTTGTCAAGTCTTTTTTCCATTTTACTGACCCTATAGCATGCACTTACAAACACTGTAAATTAAACTTTGCAGAAATTAGTGAATTCAGACTAGTGATCTGATTGAAATTACTTGTTAGATTATGTTGATATCAGGTGTCGCAAACAAAGAAGGCAAGGCGGACCTACCAGCCTTTCTTGCTTTGGGGAAGAATAAGGCCCCAAAATTGACTCATTGGTTTGCTTTTAAATATTTATTTATTTATTTATTTATTTATTTATTTGTCTTTTTGAGACAGGGTCTCGCTATGCAGTTCAGGCTGAACTTGAGCTCACTTTGTATCCCAGGCTGGCCTTGAACTCTCAATGTTGGATCCTCCTGCCTCAGCCTCCTGAGTGCTGGGATTACAGGCGGGTGCCACCACACCCGGCTGCTTTTAAAGGTTTAGAGAAAAAGTCTGAAAGACCTTTGACTGAAAGGAGAAATAGATATTAAGGAAGAAACCATGGCCCCAAATTACTGTTGTGTAATAGTTAAAATTCATTATATTGGATTTAGTGAAAACTAGTTCATTTCTCCTGTGTTTTTCAGATTTTTGACAGTGCACCTTTTTGTTTATTTGTTTGAGACAGGGTCTCACTATGCAGCCCAGGCTAGTCTTGAACTCACTTTGTAGCCCAGGCTGACCTCAAACTTGCAACGATCCTCCTGCCTCAGCCTCCTGAGTGCTGGGATTACAGGCATGCACCACCATTATTGTAAAGGCTTGGCATTTTTTCCTTTTAAACTTAATTATGTTGGGTAGGTACAAGGCACTAGGGATAATTTATAAGACTTTCTCTGCCCTTGAGGAACTTCATTGTATTGTAAGAAGACAGACATGAGAATAAAACAATACAGATGCCATGGTGGAAGTATGTATGTTCAGGCTACAGTGAAGATAATAAAGGAAGGGATTGATCATTTCTACATGTAAAGGTTGGAAGAAGCTCATAGAATTGGCTCTTGAACTTAATTATGTAAATGAGAGCACGTTCTGACACTACAGTTTGTGAGGACCATAAGAAGATAAAGAATGGTCTTTTGTTTTGGTTTGCTTTGATTTTGCTTTATTGAGACAGGATCTTATTGTAGTCCAGGCTGGCTTGGAACTCACAGTCCTCTTGCTTCAGCCTCCTGAGTGCTAGGATTACAAATCTGAGCCTCTGAGTTCACGAAGAGTGGTGCCGTGATGGTACTTTTCTTTGAGGAAGGTATAGTTTAGAGGCACTTGTGTTTTTGTGTGAGGGGCACTTAAAATTTTAAGAACAAACTGGTGGTAAAACATATCTTTGGTGATCAAGTTGGTAGGATGTTATAATCCCTTTAAGTCTGTTGCCCTTCCCCTCTGCCACACACTTAGATTTTATGTGGATAGTATTTAAGGCACAAGAGAGAATCACATTAATGAAGGACATCCTAGCAGTGATCAGAGGACTGTAAATAGCTTCTTGCATCTCTCCCAGCTATTAGTTTGTTGCTGTCACTGGCACGTGGATATCACGTTTACTATCACAGCCTTTGTCCTCATATTTACATAAAGGTGAAATTTTTTTCTAAAATTTTTTAATGGTAGCAAAGTTTTATTAAAGGTAGGAAAAGAAACAGACTCTGCAGAGTGAATTTGAGCCAAGTGAAAGTAGGAAAAGAAGTATACCCTACAGCATAAGGGCGGGCCACCATGCAAGCCAAGAATAGTGACCTAAAATTTGAATTTGGAAATGGAACTTAGTATTTTCTTTCAATATACTATTTTAGTGGGTTGCTGCAACAAAATACAGATTTTGATGTTCTGATGTTTTTAGCTTAAACTTTGATACTTGCATTGGAAATGTCTTTTCCACTAATCCATTTATTAAAAAAAGGACTGAAATTTTGAGAGAAGTAAATAGTATTTTCCTGACATTAATGGATTGACTATAAGCTGTTGAAGCTGAAATTTATAGTATAGTACTTGGAGCTAAAGTTAGCTTCTCCTCAGAAGCAGTAGTGGTCTTGTGTTCCATAAGCAGGTGGTGTTATCTCATTCCCCGATACTGGAAGGCAGTTAAGAGTCTTTCTTCCCTGGCTCTTTATCCTATTTCCCCCATTTAAATTCTGCTTGCTTAACCTTTCTTTCAGATATTTTCCCAGTTTCTGCCTCACCTGCTATTAACATCCATCTTGGCTTGTTAAGGTCCTCATTTCATACAGAAACATTGCAGTGTTATAACAGCTTCCTAACTGGTCACAGTTTTTGCAGACTTAGTCTGTGATATTAATCTTTCCTATTGCTGCTATGATGGTATTTTTCTGTCTGCCAATCCAGTTGTAGCACTCTACTTTTAAAATGTCTAGCCCTGGGTTCAGTTCTCAGCACCAAGAAGAAAAAACATCTGTCTATTTACCTCTTTCTCTGTAGAGATGCACATACATCCAATTACAAAAGCTCTTTACTGTACCCATAGTATTTGTTTTTAATCTTCTGAGTGCTCACATTTACAATCTGATGAGAGTGATGGACAGCTGGACAAGGTGGCACACACCTGTAGTCCCAGCACCCAGGAGGCTGAAGCAGGAGGATTGCCAGGAGTTTGAAGCCAGTCTGGATTACACAGTGAGGTAAAGGCCAGCCTGATCTATATAGCAAGAACCTGGTTTTTTTTTAAAAAAAAGAATGTGATAAGGCAGTTACAGGTTTTGGGGGGTGAGTGAAGCACCTTGAAGTTCTTTGATGAACCTAGGATCTGAGATTTCTACCAAAGGTGTCCAAACCTCCAAACTGTGGGCCACTTGCCCTTTATTTTTTCATGTTATAAAATTTTTTATTGCTTATGTGCATTAAAGTAGGTATTTCATATGCATCTGAAGACAGTTCCTCTTCACTCATTGTGGCCCAGGCAAGCCAAAAGATTGACACCTGTGAGAACCAGTCCCTTTTTCCTTGTGCAGTCTCATTTGTTTAGATGCTCATCCTTTTGTCCCATTCTTGGTGTCTTGTAAGGCTGTGTTCCGGTTTCCTTCTCAAAAGTATTATGTACAAAAACACTAGAATAGATAAACTTTCTCTCTGCTCTTACGAGCACGTTATACTCTTCAATACTTGAAGGGTTTTTGTTAGCCATAACTTCAAGTTTGGAACTAAGTCACTTTGGTTCCTTGCATAGACTATAGCCAAAGCAGACATTCAGTTAATAGTTACTAAATAAAAGAGTTAAGTTAGAATTTTCAAGCTTTTAAGAGCTTTTTCCCTGAGCAAAATAGTTACTATTCATAGCCTATGTCTGGAAATAAGTATAAGGATGACGGGTAGAAGGATTTTAGCTAAATGAATACTTCTCTATGTTCTTTAAGCTTTGGAAGAATTGATTCTAAGGTCTCATCAGATTACAGTTAAGAATTTACTTTTGAACATCTTCACAAGTAAAATGCAAGACTTGATACTTAGGTCTGAAAGTCCATTTCCTTAAAACCTTCGTTACACTTAGGAGGCTGAGGCAGGGGGATCATTGCAAGTTGAGGCCAGCCTGAACTGCATAGTGAGACCATGTCTCAAAAAAACCAAAAACCAAACAAAACCAAAAAACCTTTGTTAACTATTGTAGACTAATAAGTCTGAGCTAAGTTGTATTTTTTTTTTACACCCCCCCCCCCCCCCCCCCGTACCGGGAATGGAACTCATGACCTTGCGCTTGCCAGGCAGGCGCTGTGCCGCTGAGCCCCCAGCCCTGTGTCTTTCTTTTTGACAGAAAAAGTTTTATATTTAAAAAAACTCATTGTGTAAGTATTTACACCTCTTCATCAGTGTTTTTTTGTTTCTGTTTTTGTGGGTTTTTTGGGTTTTTTTTTGGTCTTTTTGAGATGGTCTCACTATGCAGTTCAGGCTGGCCTCGAACTTACAACAGTCCTTCTACCTCAGTCTCCCCAGTGCTATCTTCATCAGTTTTTAACTAGTGATGACTGGTGCTACCAAAATACTAACTGGAAATAGAATATTAAACAAGGAACCAAAGAGAGCGATACCTGGAATTTTTAGGAATGTACCTGATTTTGTGTTTGGTTTAAAAAATTTCTTAGTTTATGTGGTTCAGCAAATAATATTGACAGTTTATTTTCTTGTTGTGTGCATATTTAGCTATTTTACTCACATTCTCAAGTAATGGTCTCCTTGGAGAGTACACATATTCTTGACTTGGAAATGTTTAGTTTTGAAGGGGATAGTTAGTGGCCTTAATAGCTGTAGCTCAGGGGTAGAATGCTTGTTAGCCTGTGCTAAGTCCCTGGTTTTATCTCCAGCACCACAAACAAAACAGTCGCAGCGCTCTGGGAGGCTGCAGCAGAAGGAGCACAAGTTTGAGCCCAGCCTAGGCAAGTTAGTGACTTAGTGAGACCCTATCTCTAAATAAAAAATTAAAAAGGGCTAGGTTTGTAGCTCAGTGTAAAGGCTCTGGGTTCAGTCCTCAGTACCACAAAAAAGAAAGAAAAAAACCCTTAAAAATCACAAAACGCATAGCACCATATATTCTTTTTACTAAGTAGCGAAAGGAAAATTGGTAATACTGCTTATAAAATCAGGAGATAGGCCGGGTGTGATGGCTCATGCGTGTAATGCCAGCACTCTGGAGGCTGAGGTAGGAGGATCGCTGCTAGTTTCGAGGCCAGCCTGGGCTACAAAGTGAGTTCAAGGCCAGTCTGACTGCAGAGTTGAGACCTGTCTGAAAACAAAAAACAAACAAAAACTAGTGCCTAAACAGCCACTATTTTTTTTCATTTGTAGAGCTTATATCAAAATAGAATGGCAAATATTTTAGTAGTTGGGCTTTTGACTTAAAGTTTGTTTATATGTTGCTTGGGTTGAACTCAGGGTGTTTGCACTAACTACAATTCTAGCCTCCCTCCCTTTTACATTGAGACAGGGTCCATGCTGGGCTCAGACTTGCAATCCTCCTGTCTCAACCTCCCAGTTGACTGAGTTATTTTTAAAAGTACATATGGACCCAGGCTCAAGTGTGCTTTTAAAAAGTTTGAGTCCAGTCTGGGCAATTCAGCAAGACTATCCTGTCTGAAAATCTTTTTCTTTCTTTCTTTCTTTTTTTTGTCTTTTTGAGACAGGGTCTTGCTGTGCACTCAGGCTGGCCTTGAGCTCACTTTGTTGCCCAGGCTGGTCTTGAACTCACAACCATCCTCCTGCCTCAGCCTCCTAAGTGCTGGGATTACAGGCGTGCACCGCTACACCCAGCCTGTCTGAAAATCTTAAAGGGCAAAGGATGTTGCTTGGTGGTAGAATCCTTGCTAGGCTGTCAAAGCCCTGGTGACCCCCAGTACTGCAAAAAAATGAAAATAAAAATAAGGACATAGGGTGAAATAAATGCAGAGAATCTTACATTGGTAGGACCAGCTTAGAAAGTGCAGGGTACAGTGACCATGCCCTACGGTTATGCCTACAGTTAGACATAATCATTTCCCAAAGTAGTTTTTTTTTGGCGGGGGGTTGTTTTGGGGTACTGGGAATGAAACTCAGGACCTTGCACTTGCCAGGCAGGCACTTGTGAGCTATAGCACCAGCCCTCCAAAAGTGTTTTGAACTGTTTAATATTTAAATCTAGGCAGTTCTTGACTTCTAAATACTAATTCACTGCTTCCATGAACACTTAATGGATGTGTTTGCAAATTTTATTGTGTTTAAAATTTTTGTTTTTTCCAGGTATTCATACTTTTATTGCAGTATCTATTAGCTGCAGCTTTGTAGCAAGTGAGCTTGCTGGCCAGGTAGAGCACACATACAGAGTTTAATGCCAGGCCTGCACCAAAGAGTCTTTCTTTGTGTTCACAATTTTCTGTAGAGAGCGTAGGCAGATCGTTAAATTGTATTCAGATAGTTTTAAAAGGGAAAATGAGTGAGCAGTATGATGCTTTCATAGAAAGCTGTTTACTGTAACAGTAATTACTACTGTGCTAGTTGTTTTTGAGACAGGGTCTTGCTATATAGTTCAGGCCGGCCTAATGTAGCCCAGGCCGGCCTCAAATTTGTAATGATCTTTCTGCCTCAGCCTCAGCTTCCCAAGTGCTGGTATTATGGACATAAATCACCACCACTACAGCTGGGTAACAGGAATTATTACAGCACTTTCAGTGTTGTTTTAGTTCTTTATTTGCACAAGCCCTATTTTCATTCCCTTGTGCTGAATGTTTTGAAATTTCATAGCATCATGGTTAGTATATAAGATCTAGTTTAAAGAAAACATCCTCTTAGGGCTGAAGGTATACCTCACTAATAAAGCCCTTGTGCATGCAGGAGACCCTCAGTTTGATCCCCAGAACCACACACACAAGAAAAAAAAAACCTTTTTTTTTAAACCTAATTTCATTTCCCTAATCCCTCAAAAGCAAAAATTTGGAAGTTTACTCATTAATGGGTTTGTGTTGATTATTCTACCCTTGACTGTTAATCTGCTTTTTCAGAGGACTGAGTGTGTTGTAGGAGAAAAAATAGCTAATTGAGAGCAGGAGGTGTTTTGGTACGACAGGATAGGAGGCGGGGGTCGGGAGGCTGGCTGTGGAACGGCACTGTGCACCTGCGGCGCCAGGCCGGGTTGGGGATGCTGCCAAGGGTGCACTGGAAACACACAGTTCTCAGTGGCCATCCCCTCACCTTAGGAGGGTGATCTGCGTTGCTTCACTCTGTCTGTGCAGTAGTGAGGTGTTCAAATTCCAATACAGTATCTTGGTGGTTTCGGTGACTGCCTGTACCTGGGAAGAGCACAGAAGTCTAGATGGGTTGTGGTTTAGTTTCAGAAAATTGGGGTTATCGTGTGTTTTGTCTCTGTGACCAGGACTCGGTGGTAAAACTAATATTTTTATAACTTAGTCATCCCCGTGATTGGGTTGAATGGAGTTTTGTGATTGTTTCGGGATCCACCATTAAGATGGTTTGTTTCTGTAAGAATTCTTTTTGCATTCCTGCCTTGACAACACCCCTCCCCTCCTGCTGCCCTTTCAGCGTGTTTATACTCTAGTGTACATCATTACATGTTTTTCTTCATTCTCATAAAATTATGGATATATATTTATGTTTTTTGTTTTGGTTTTGCAGCATTGAGGATTGGGCCTAGGGGCTTTCTACCACTGAGCTACATTCCCAGTCTTTTTTTTTAAAGACAGTTGTGCTAAGTTGCCTGAGCAGGACTCAAACCTTGGAATCCTCTTTCCTCAGAATCCCTCAGTGGTGGGGTTACAGTGTGTATTTTGTTATTTTATAGAAGTTACCTATAATTAACATTTTGTATAAAAAATGTGAAAAAATCTAACACAAAAATAAGGCCAGCATTTTCATTTGTCTTTTTAGAAAGGTATTAGCAGTTTTTCTTTTGGGGAAAAAATGATAACTTCAGTTACTTACCAGAGTTACTAAACTGTGCTAACCGCTATTCAGAGTGATGGGGATACAGAGCTCTGCCTAGAAGGAGCTTACCTGCTTAGTCACTTAGTGAAGGAAGTCATAAAATTATTCATTATAACTAATGTTTGTAGCTGCTTTGTCCTTGTAAGAAAAAGGTGCAGGAATTGTGACTTACTCAAGGTTAGACAGTTAATTGGTACAGACAGCATTCTGAAATTAGATTACATACCTATTTTTATATCACACAGCTGTTACATAGGAGTTTACCCAAACTAGACTCATACCAAATGGGACTACAATCCATACATGTATGATTGAGAAGAAAATTTATATGGTGATGCTTTGATGTAGATAATTTCTTACCTTATATAGCTTATGATGTTTTTGACTCTGGAGATAAGGCTTTTATTTGAAAGTTGACTAGGAAATTATATAACTGGATATTCTTGTAGTATAAGCACATTTTTTCCAGACTGTCTTAACTTTCATCAGTAGTTACCTTTAGTATTGGCATTAACCTAAACTATTTGATAGCAGTGTATGCCAGGATTTAAAATTTCCGTGGGTTTTTTTTTTTTTTTTTTTTTTTTTTTCCTTTTGAGACAGGGTCTCTATACGTAGTTCAGGCTGGCCTTGAGCTCACTTTGTAGACCAGGTTGGTCTCAAACTTGCAATGATACTCTTGCCTCAGCCTCCTGAGTGCTGGGATTACAGGGGTGCACCACCACACCTGGCTAAAATTTACCTTTTTAATAATACATGCCCACCATATTATAACTTGGATATTTTAAGGTCAGTGTCAACCAGAAGGTGATGAAGCAAAGGAATTGAATTCCAGTAAGGTTTCATAAGAAAGTATATAAAACCCTGGATTGCAAGTAGCTTTTTCTGCAAGTATTCCATGGAAGGAACAGACATTTCTGTTAAGTTTGTAACTTGACAGATAAGCAGTATCTTGCAGTAGGAGTAATAATTCTGAGTGTCACATGATCACAACTGAGCCTGAGGTTTTTGCCTCCCTCCCTCCCTCATTCCCTCCCTCCGTCCCCTTCTCTTGATCTCTCTCACCATGGGATTGTGGGTGATGAGGTCCCAGTGATAAGAGGTTATAGAGATTTCATCTACAGAGGAGAAAAAGGCAGAATTCCTCTCTTCAAATGAGATTGGGGACATGTGTAAAATGTGGGAAACAATACAAAATTTTGTAGAAAATCACCACCTAAATAAGATTGTAGTAGTGTGAGCAATCAGTCTGTTGAATGGCATTGTAGTGTCACATTTCCACGAAATCCAAGAGCAAGTATCATTGGATAAGTTCCATTAAAGTGCACAGAAAGAAAAAGATTCCATTGAGCCAGCAGATAGCGTTGATTCCAGTAACGATTGCTCTAAGTAATAACCCTCCTCTCTCTTGTCTCCCTCACACCAGCCACAAAGGTTTTCAAAGGTAAGTGTGGGTTAATTTGCATATTTTTCTTTATATTTTATATTTTCTTCATTATTTTATAGTATTGTAATCATTTTTATATGAATATTTTTGGGTTGTGGAATGAGTCATCTGAGTTTCCATTATTTGTTATGGGGAAGTTCACTTTGATGTACAGGTGCTTTGGGTTACAAGCATGTTTACAGAATGAATTTTGCTCGCACACCAAGGTGTCACTGTAATTATTCTTTTCATTTTAATTTTAAATCTGAACTCATGTCTTTAGATTACATATGAAAAGAAGAACCAAGAAAATACTGGTCCTCAGTTGGATCAGTTTCATTTTTCTTACAGTAGCAGTGAGTTATGCCACATTGTTCATTCCTTTCAACATGTAGGATGATGCTTCAGTCTCAAAAAGTGTAATAACTACTAATCTATATTTCACTAGTACTTTTTAAAAAACTTACGTGGATAATGATAATTTGTTTTCTTTGGATTGGGGGCTCTAAAATATAAATAAAATTTAATATTAATGTTTTCCATTCATTTTCAGGAACCAGAAATACCAGCAGAGGAGGGGTACTGTGACTTCAATAGTAGGCCAAATGAGAACTCTTACTGCTATCAACTTCTTCGACAACTAGATGAACAGAGAAAGAAAGATATTCTTTGTGATGTCAGCATTGTGGTGAATGGGAAAATCTTTAAAGCTCACAAGAACATCCTGGTTGCAGGCAGCCGTTTCTTTAAGACTTTATATTGTGTCTCAAACAAAGACAGCCCTAACCAAAATAATACTACCCATTTAGATATTGCTTTAGTTCAAGGTTTTTCGGTCATCTTGGACTTCTTGTATTCTGGTAACCTGGTGCTCACTAGCCAAAATGCCATTGAAGTGATGACAGTGGCCAGCTACCTTCAGATGAGTGAAGTTGTTCATACTTGCCGAAATTTCATTAGAGATGCCTTAAATATAAGCATTAAATCAGAAGCTCCAGAAGCTGTAGTTGTGGACTATAATAATAGAAAATCGATCAATAGAGATGGTCTGTCTTCATCACGGGATCAAAAAATTGCCAGCTTTTGGGCAACACAGAATCTTACCAACTTGGCAAGTAATATAAAAATGGAAAATGATGATTCTAATGTCGATGAGGTCCAAATGGAAACCTTCCAAGTGAGTGACAATAACTGGTCCCAGCATGGTTCTCCAGAATTGGCTGAAAATGAGTCTCCGGGTCAAGCAAAAGTGTTTATTTGGAATAATATAGGTTCCCAGGGAATTCAAGAGACTGGCAAAACAAGGAGGAAAAACCAGACTGCAAAGAGATTTGTTTATAATACACCACCTAATAATGAGACAAATTTAGAAGACTCCTCAGTGACGCAGGCGCCTATTGCCCATCCGGAAGAGAATAAGACCCTAACCATCAAGCAGGAGCCAGGTAAACACTGTGTTTTATATACAGAGACATCTCTGTTTGCATTGTGATTCTAGTTACAATTTTTTTTTCTTTTCTTTCTTTTTTGTTTTTTGTCTGAGACAAGTAATCCAGGCTGGCCTTGAACTTGGTTATATAACCTATGCTGATCCTCCTGCCTCAGCCTCCTGAGTGCTGGGATTACAGGCATATGCCACCATACCCAACCTAGCTAGTTATAATCTTGGGATATATATATATATAATTTTGTGGGGGGTAAGAGTGGGTTGGGACGAGGAGGTTGAGATAGGGTCTTACTATGTAGTGCAGGCTGGCCTTGAGCTCCAATTATGTAACTTAGGCTGGCCTCAAACTCACAGTGATCCTCCTGCCTCAGCTTCCTGAGCACTGGGATTTCTTGGGTATGTTTTAAAATAACATTTTAGTTAAATTTTTTTTATTACGAAAGTAATTAATGTGTAACACTATTTGAATGTTTGTACTAGATTAAGGGGGGAAATCAGTCAAACACAAAATCTCTGGTATATTTTATTTTGGAATGTGTATGAGTTTCTCAAAAGTTGTATTAACCAATCTACAATACAGATGCTTCTTTAGATGAGGTTAGATCTCCATAAACACGTCGTAAGGTAAAACTAAAATGCACTTAATACACGGCTTACTGAAGTCGTAGCTTAGACCAGTCCACCAGAAATGGACCCAGAACAGTGTGTTAGCCTACCCTTGGGCAAGTTCATGTAATGTGAAACTTGTAAGTGTTGGATACCTCATGAAATTTACTAAATAATGTGCTGAAAGTGAAAAAGAACATTGTATGGACACGCTTTTGCACCACCACTCAGTCGGAAAAGCCTAAGTCAAGCCATCTTAAGTCGGGCACTGCCTGTGAACCTCACTGTGCAAGGCATTCTGTAGATTTCCTCTTCTCTTTTTCCTCTGCTCACTATTTTACAGCTAGCGCTAGAAGAGATAGAGCCAGTAGTTGTAATATAAAATTATTTGATCATTTTGGAACACTTGTGAGATCTAGTTTACATTCCCTCCCCCTTAGGTACTTAAACAAACGTTTAATAGAATTTTGGTAATGATGAGATGATTCTGATTTGTTTAGAGCTACTATCTCACTTCTCTTAGGGAAGTTGGAATATTTCAAGTTTGTCCACTATCACCATCTCATTTTTGTTCTTTTTGGATTAGTAAAAAAGGCCTCTAAGATCTTTTTCTTCCATGTATTCCTAAAAGAATGTATACTAGAATCTTAGGATATCATATTGGTAGTGGAGATTCTTTTTTAAAATGTGTTAGACTGTAAATAGAAAATTTTTCTTTATCTTTAGTTTAATTTAGATGTCCCTAACCTTATTTCAAGAAGCAGCTCAGTGGGCTTGAGGTTTCTTATCTTAGGTTTGTCCCGTACTGCCAATATTTGATGTAATTGTACCTCAAAGCATTGTTCGATGTGTGATTTACTTGATGATGATTACCTGAGGATGGAATACTTTCTGTTAAAAAAAATTACTGTTTTTAGTTCCCAAATTGCAAAATGGTTTTTAGCTTTCTAAATTTAGGTTAGTTTAAATTGGTAACATTTTATTTATGTGAAAAATTGCACATGCATATAATAAATACTAGTTGTTGCTTTTATACTTTATATCAAGTGTTTAACAATAAATGCCCGCAGGGAGTTTTGTTAAATAAAATATTAAGGGTAGAGATTATTTCGCTGGTTTTTTTGTTTTGGCTTAATTTTATTATAGAAGACCTTGAAAGAGTTCTCAGAAATAGAGCTGCATTGGCTTTTTGCTGAATGCATTATTCTAGCATAGTGGAAACCTTGTTAGTGTACAAGTATGTAGTATTACGTACCTGCAGTTGCAAATGCACACAGAGCAAATTTCCTTTAAAGAATAAACAGATATTTTGGGCACTAGTTTGATGGGAAAACTAATTAGAGCTCACCCTATTAAAATTGTTTTTGGGGGGTTTTTTTGGCTTTCACTATGCAATTCAGGTTGGTCTTGAACTCTTTTTTTTTTTTTTTTTGGTTTTTTTCTCCGGTACCGGGAACCGAACTCATGACCTTGCGCTTGCCAGGCAAGCGCTTTGCCGCTGAGCTAAATCCCCAGCCCTTGAACTCCTTTGTAGCCCAGGTTGGCCTCGAACTTCCAGAGATCCTCCTGCCCATTAAAATTATGACCACATATAATTTGAATGATTTAAAGAGAGCAATAATTTTGAACCATAATGCATAGTTTGCAAAAATAGCAACTACTAGCAATTTTCTTAGCATACTTGTATGGATAGTGTAGGTCTGTAATGAATTAATTGTTGGTAGTCTAGTATGCCTTCAGTTTATCTCTTACATTGTAAAACACGATTATGTCTTTATGTCATTGATAACATTTTGGGATCTTGCTTAAACTCAGATTTGGCCGTATCAGCGGTATGCCACATTCCAACTGTTAAAGCTTTTTTCCAGCTTTTTAATGCCTCTAAATCCAGTAACATTTGAGGGCAAAAAGTGGGTCCTACAAAAGTATTATGGTTAGGGCGTAGTAAGACATAGACCCAAAAGCTGGCATATTTTTACGGTGAAGGGTGAAAAACTGGTAATACTTGGCTTTGCTGGCCATGCGGTCAGGTAATAACTGCCAGTTGTAGTGGGAGCGTAGTCATGAGCAAAGTGCAAGTAAATGAATATGGAGGTATTCGAGTGAAACTTTTTCCTGCTGATTTTTGGTGTAGAACTCCTTTTTTCTCTTCTCTCTTTTGCAGGCTGGCCTCAAACTCTTGATCCTCCCTCCTCAGTTTGTGTAGTGCTGGGGTTATAGGCGTGTGCCACCACATCTGAAAAGATTTGTTTTCTTAAGCAGTCTGTGTGTAGGGTGACCATTATTAAGAAGTCATTTTATATTGAGTGAAAATTTGCTTCTTCATAGCTTGCTAATTCTGCCATTTTTGAGGACTGTAATTTGAACCTAACCTCTAATCTTTCTAGTCTACTTGGAAACCCTTCAGATATTAAGACATTTTAAAAATTCCCCTTAAGTCCTGTTTTTCTAGGCTGCCCATTCCTCCTCACCTCATGAATACAAGGAATTGACTTTTTCCAGAAAAGTTCTAATACAAACACAGTGGGCCATGTTTCACCAAGGTTAGGGCTTTTCCCAAGGTCATTTCACCAATAAAAGTAGCAAGGCAGGTTTCACATTTAGGACTGTCCCATTAAAACCTTGTGATGAGCCACTAAGCTAGTAGATCAGTGTCTTTTAAAAATGAGTCTCCTTTAACTATTTTTTTCCCTCTTGCTGGGGATTGAACCCCAGGCCTAATACACGCTGTGCTGTACATCTATGGTTTGTTGGTAAATCATAGCTTGAATAATGTTGTCTTCTTGCTGTAGAATTTGAAACTGTTGACTGGTATTTGGGTAGTTAATTATTTTGGTTGTGGGATAATTAAAACTCAACAGAAACTAAAATCTGAGTAATCAAATGGGGGGTGTCAGTAATGTTTTGATAATGTGAATATTTCAAATCCTTGTCTTGCTGATTTCCAACAAATTTTAGCCAAATTAAATTCTAGGACTATAACACTATGTTCATGTAGGTGGCAGTCAGAGCAAATCAGGTGTTAATCCCATTTTTGATCTTTTGATGCTCTGGGCTAATAATGAAATTTTGTTCTTTGAGTCTAGATTTTTATTTTTTAAATTTTTTATCTTTTTGAGCCAGGGTCTTGCTATGCAGTTCAGGCTGGCCTTGAGCTCACTTTGTAGCCCAGGCTGGTCTCAAACTTGCAACGATCCTCCTGCCTTGGCTTCCTGAGTGCTGGGATTACAGACGTGTGCCACCACTCTTGGCTGAGTCTAGATTTCTATGTCTCAGTCATACTAGCAAATTCCACTCATTGTAAATAATAGTACTATGTATTACATGCATACATCATTTTGCATAGATTTTAGATTGACAGATTTCCAGAATACAAGTAAAAATTAGCAAAGAAATTTAAAAAGTGCTAGTTAAGGATATAAATGAGATTACTCTTGTTAAGTTTTTAATTGATCCTAAAGATCAAGATACTAAACAACCTAGAAGGAAGAAACATATCCATTCTATAGGATGGCAAACTTCCTGGTACTGACTTCTGAAAAGTTCTCAAATGGATTTTATAGTTGACACTGTGTATATCATGGGCAGTGTCTGCAAGTGTTTCCAGTAAATACTGTAGTGAAGGCCGGCCTTGAGCTCGCTTACGTAGCCCAGGCTGGCCTCCACTCTTGGCTGAATCTAGATTTACTCCCACTACAACTGCGGTCCTGCCTCAGCCTTCTGAGTGCTGGGGTTACAGGAGTGTGCCACCACGCCCAGCAATAGTTTTTATCTTTGATACAAGTTAACAATTCCCAGTACCAGACCAAAAAAAAAAAAAAAAAACACACACACACACAAATTTAACACAGTTCTATGTAGATGACTGATTTTTTTCTTAATGCCACACAAATATTCAAATGTCAGGTAATTTTATTTGATCAAAAGCCATACAGTTCTTTTAAAACCTAAATCGATTTCTCTCACTTCCACTTCTGATGAGAGAAAATAGTTTTACAGTATTTGTCCTTTTATATTAAGCCTTACAAGTAGAGTTGAAATCAGTTTTAAGCACTTACATTTCCAATTTGTGTATTTGTCTTCTAGTTAAAAAGCATATAATTTAATATTTAGAAAACAATTTTGAGAAAAATACTCAAACTAGGTAGATGTAGGGAATCCTAATGGCATATATTGGAAGTAATTATTCTAATTGCATCAATTTTTAAAAATTAGGTGCTAGTCAGCATTTGTACTGTTCTATTTCAGGTAGTAATTGATGGTTGGTATTACTTTTGGGCAGGCAGAATTCTGAAATATTTTCTAAATGATCACATTTGTAGAACTAGTGAAACATTTTTTACAGTTTTGAAAACAGGTTATCTGATTTGAAAAGTCCTACTGTTTTAACCATAACATAAATGTAGTATATGAATGATTTTTCTAATTTTAAAAAAGGGAACTTAGCTTTGATAAAGGAGACTTGGGTTTTAGGCTGAGTTTTGCCAATCAGTTAGCCTTATGTAACCTTTGGTTTTTTGGCTGAGTCTAGATTTCTATATCTCAGTCATACTAGCAAATTCCACTCATTGTAAATAATAGTACTATGTGTTACATGCATACATACTTCATTTTGCATAGATTTTAAATTGTAACTAAGCCCAAAAAACCTTTCTGATTGGAAAGAAATAAAACTTCAGGTTCATAATTCTGAAACCATAAAAATTCTAAAACCCAAAGTTTTTTTGTAACTCATTTAAAACCATTTATTTTAAAAACTTCCTTCAATGTGAATACTCGTGTTTTATGGTAGAAATGCTAATGTTTTGATTATAGGGTGCTACCCCAGACTTCACTAGGGTGTGTCAAAATACATAAAAATTTTTCATTCTCCATGTTATCCTGAGAGGGCCTGGATTCCTATTTTTTCTTAGTGATTCTAGATGCTTGGCTAAACCTTTCAAGCATCCTTTTAGGATGATATATGTTAGAAAGATGAGCAAGTCAAAATGTTAAGTCATTTTTCGTTTTTGAGACAGATTCTCTCTTGCTAAGTAGTTCAGGGTGGCTTTAAACTCACTGTGTAGTTCAGGCTGGCCTCAAATTTGAGGTGATCCTTCTGCCTCAGCCTCTCATAGGTGGATGCCACCACACCTGGCTTCAGTATTTAGGTTTAAGTGGATAATAGTAGTAGTAGAATGGTTTGTCATCATTTTTCTCTTCTCCACTTTATTTTCTCTCATGTGGTAGCTAAAATAATGACAACTTGTAAGTAGAAGAAGGACTACTAATAAGGAAGGATCAGGGGCAAGAGAAAGTAATAGAGTAGATTCAGAGCACAGTATCTACATGGATGGAATTGTCACAGAGAAACGCATTAATCTGTAACTAATACAGGTTAATGATTGTAATTAAGAAGCAAACACTTAGGATAATAATTACAGCAAAGGGTAAAACCGAAGGCCCCTAGCTGCTCAACAGAATTGGAGAAGACTTGGATCTTGTACTGTGCAGTGCTGTGGCTTTCCACTCCCGGGTGGCAGGAAACGAATATTGTAACTAGGCAAAGAACAAGACGGGGGCTTAGCCGGGCTCTGAGGTGGGTTAGGTGTAGGGCTCCTTTGTAATTGTCTTTGTATGTCGTGGTAAAGATTTGTGACCATTTTTGCAATTTTAAAATTTTATTGGTGCATTTTAGGTACACATAATGGTAGCACTCAGCATAGAGAATTTGTACCTGTCCGTGATACATCTTGATTCTTACCTTTTTTCCCCATTCCCCTCCCTTCCCTTCAACTCCTCTTCCTGTCCTTATTTGCAAAAGTTCTTTTTGCATTTTTTTCTTTTTTTTCCCTTGTCTCTTATTTCCTTCCCCTCACCACCCTCCCTGTTCCCCTTCTCAGTGGAACATTTTGAATTATGGATCTTGTTTTACGAACTGAGGCAACAAGAGTTTTTTTTTTTTTTTAACTAGCTGGGCATGGTGGCACCTGCCTGTAATCCGAGCACTTGGGAGGCTGAGGTAGGATTGCTGGGAGTTCGAGGCCAGCCTGGGCTACATAGTGAGCTCAATGCCAACCTGAACAAAACCCTGCCTTTTTAAAAAAAATTAGTTTTTGAACTAGATATTTGATATGTTTATGCTTGAATTTAAGACTTTTTAAATTGGAGAAAATAGTGCATGAATTTGAGGAGTGAACTGGTGAAACATTAGGAATTATTTTCTTTTTTGACAGAGATGTCATTTTGAATAATGCAAAGAAAAAATGTTATGAGACCCAATCTAAGTCAATGCACTCTTGAGTGAATGAGTTTTTTAAGAGTGAAGCAAAGAGCCCAGGGGTATAGCTCAGTGGCACAGTGCCTGCCTGGCAAGCACAATGTCCTGAGTTTGATTCCCTGTACAAAAGAAAAAAAGAAGGAAAAATTAATACCATGTTTCTAGGGCACTACAGGAACTGTGAAGGGTGCTCTGTGTGTATATGTGTGTGTGTGTGTGCGCGTGCGCTATGTATGTCTACACACATTTGCAACTGGATTTATTGAAAGGGAAAAATGAAAAGTACCTATTTATGAAAAAACGCTTTTAGTCCTGAATCTGTAGAAAAGAGAAATCTAATATATACAGTATATGATAATGAAAGATGAAAAGTATTTCTGATAATATCTTACTCTTTTCAGAAGTACTATATTTGTATTTTAACAAAGTTGGAAGAACTGGACATGATGGTACATGTCTGTAATCCCAGCATTCAGGAGACTGAGTCAGGAGGATCTCTGTGAGTTTGAGGCCAGACTGGGGTGTTACAAACTGAGTTCAAGGCCAGCCTGAACTGCATAGTGAAACCTTATCTCAAAAAGACAAAAAAATGTATTATTTGCAAAGGACAATTATAGCTAATATCTTGGTTCCTGTAAGAACAAGAAAGATACAATGAATGCTAGTTTCGCATAGTGGTTTTTTGTTGTTGTTGTTCATTTAGTAAAAGTAGTACAGCATATCAAATATCACTAACAAGTAAGTTTGAATATAGTCTTGCACTCTCATTCCCAGGGTTGCAGATTACCCAGACTTTTTGATTGCTCCCTCTGTGGTGGGCCCTGAAATGACCAAGAAGGCAGTACAACACTGTTACTAAACAGTGTCCTCATGAATAAAGTTGAGGATACAAATATTCTTACTACTGCATAGATGGGTAGTGAAACTTAAATGAGAATTTATGAGAGGACTTAACTGCTGGATGTGAGAATTGTGCTTGGCTTTGAGGAGGCTGCTGTTAGCGAGGGGGAAAGGCACTTGTAAAGGTAGAGGAAATTACACATTGCTCACCATTTAGTGCTGGTCATTTAAATCGTATATTCCACACATACACCTGCTCCTAATCAGAAAAATAGCTTTCATCTTGTGAAACTTAGTGTTTTAATAAATCTTCAGTACAATTTTCTGATGTTTGTAAAGAAATATTTTTCCAAGTTTAAATGAAGTGAAATATTTCATGGTAGGATCTTGACTGACTCAGAATCAAGTATGTTATTTATTTTGTAGTCTTGTACTTTTAGAGAAAAAGGTGATGACTGAGAGTTACTGTCATGCTTCCTAGAGAAGAAAAATTCATTCCTGTGTCAAATGAGTTGTTTGTTGGTTGTCTGGCTCCTATATTCACAGCAGCCATAATAATCATTCAAGGCTTTGCCTGATTTTTTTTTTTTTTCTTTTTTTGTCTTTTGGGATTTTTTTTTGTCTTTTTTTTTGAGACAGGTTCTCACTGTGCAGTTTAGGCTGACCTTGAGCTCACTATGTAGCTCAGGCTAGCCTCTAACTTGCAGTGACCCTCCTGCCTCTGCCTCCCAAGTTCTGGGATTACAGGCGTGTGCCACCATGCGTGCCTTCTTTGCCTGATTTTGAATGAGGTTAAAAAGAAAGAGTTCTGATATATTGATTCCTAAATCAAGCACATTGTTGATGAAAACTTAGAGTCAACCAGGAAGAACTTGCCTATTTTGAGTTATATTTTTTTATTTTGTAAAGAACCAAGTAGTTGATGCCTTTCAGAAGTGAGACAGTGTAATTCCTGTACCATGAGTACCCGTATCGTGGGTATCATTTTGTTTTTGAGGGAAAGTAACGTTAGAGGGAAAGGAAGAATGTATTTGCTATTTAATAAGCTTTTGGCTAAGAAGTTCTGTAACTAGCATCTATGTAGGGTTAAAGATCACAAATTAAATTCTAATGCTTTAGGCTGAGAGAGAGGAAATACCTCTTGTAAGAACTAGTTGATGAAAGCCTTTAGCGAGTTTCTGTAGAACATTACTAGAACAGAAATACCCTCTGTTTACATACTCTTTCCCCCCACAGATTAAGAAACATAGTAGTTTGGATAATGTTTTAAATGTTTCCCTGTTTTTGTTTTGTGTTTTTGGGGTTGTTTGGTGGTGGTGGTGGTACTGGAAGTTGAACCAAGGACCTCATGCATGCTGGACAAGCACCCCACAGCCTGAGCTAAACCCACAGCCATGTTTTTATTGTAGGTTGAGACATTGTCTTGCTCAGTTGCCCAGGCTAGGCTCAAACTTGTGATCCTCCTGCCTCTGCCTCCTGAGTAATGAGGATTACAGACATGTCCCACCATGCCTAGCTAAATTTTATTTTCCAATTAGTGAAATATGTTTACCTTTGTGGGAAAACAAAGCCATTACATTTCAGTTAAATATTTTCAGTTTATGGATATATTTTAGTGTACTTACAGATCAAAAAGTTGAGAAATTGTTTTGCAGGCACTAAGACTATTATCTAGTAATAAAAAGTGCAAAAGGCAGAACTTTTTTTTTTGGTTTTTTTCCGGTACCGGGAACCGAACTCACGACCTTGCGCTTGCCAGGTAGGTGCTTTTGCCGCTGAGCTAAATCCCCAGCCCCAGAACTTTTTTTTTGATGGAAAGGTTCATAATATGAAAGCTTTGATATTTTTATCAGTACTACCCAAATCAGTCTACAGATTTAGTGCAGTCCCAGTTAAAATGTTGGTAAGGCATAATAATCAAGTCAATATAATATTTTTAAAGGCCTTTGTCTGCATTATGATTATTTATTTATTTATTTATTTAGAGACAGGGTCTTGCTGTGGAGTTCAGACTGGCCTTGAGCTCACTTTGTAGCTGAGGCTGGTCTCGAACTTGCAAAGATCCTCCTGCCTCAGCCCCCTGAGTGCTGGGATTACAGGCGCACGCCACCACGCCCGGCTAATTTTTTTTTTATACTGGCTCTCACTAGTTCAGGCTGGCCCATTGCCCTCCCATTTCACTTATTTTGTTTTTTGACAGGATAGGAGGCTGGGGGTTGAACCCTAGGGCCTTCACACTGAGCTGTATTACCCCCAACCCTTTTCAAACATTTTTTATTTTGAGATGGGATCCCACTGATGGCTAAGTTGCACACGGTGGGCTTAAACTTTGACCTTTCTGCCTTAGCCTCCCAGAGTGCTTAGGTTATGGGTGTGCTCCATCACACCCTGCATCTAGGCGCTTGCTGAATGAAAGTAATACATATTTTCATTTCCCACCTCTAATTCTAGGCAGCATTGACACAATATACTTTTTCCCTGAAAGCCTTTTACGTCTTATTCTAGCTCATTAAATGGTAGAATTCTTCAGTATACTTGGTCAGCGTTTTTCTTCTTTGTTCATGACTTCATCTGCTCACTGCTGTGATGGTGTTTGCTGTTTATATTCTGACAACTCAGACATTTCCAGCTCGAATGCCAGATCTATAGCCTCTACTGCAAAATTTCTGTACTTGGAAAGTAAAATGAAAAAAAAAAAAAATTGAGATCAGATGAGATGCCGTTTTTCCTCCCATCTTTACAGTGGAACTCTACTCAGCCTAGTAAACATCAGAGTCATTAGAAGGCTTGTTAAAATACAGATTTCTGGGCCTCTCATCCAAACCAATTCAGTAGGTCTAGGTGGGCCTAAGAATTTCCCTTTACAGCAAAGTTCCCTGATGATACAGATAGAGGGACTTTGAGATCCACTGCATTAGAGAGGCAGAATGGACTGTTTGCTGGGAAGTGGTAGAGGTGGAATTTAATGCTAGGCCGAACCAAGCTGAATCTTCTAACTCACCACCCTATCTCTCTCTTGTAGGTGTGCCACACATATGCTGTGCTCACAACTAAACATCTGAACATCGAACACCCCTCTGTGGTCTACCTCCTTGGTTTCCTTTCCTACCATTAATACTGCATGGATAGGCTAGATTCCCTCTTCATCTTACCTCCTTTCCCCCAATGTTCAGTCTGCCACCAAGCCCAGTTCTAACCCCAAACATTCTTAAAATTCATCCACTTTCTTTGTCATTGCCATCAACAAAAAGTGAAGGTCCCCTTCAGCCCTTGTCTGGATGCTAAAATAACTCGCCTGGCTATATCCTTTCACCCTCCTTTAATTCATTATAGCAGAGTGATAATAAATAGTTCTTTTAAAAGGCAAATGATTTAAAACATTTAACTTCTTACTTAAAATCCTTTAATTCAGTGAGGTATGGTGATGCACACCTGTAATCCCAGCTTTTCAGACTGAGGCAGGAGGATCACAAGTTTAAGGGCAGTCTGAACAATTTAGCAAGGCCTTATCTCAAAAATAAAAAGGGCTAGGGATATAGCTCAATGCTCCCTTGGCTCAGTTCCTAGTACCATTGAAAACATAGATACAAAAAAAAAAAGAAAAAAGAAAACATAGATACATATTCTTTCATCCCTTCTGAAAAAAAGGCCAAGTCCTTCCCAGCTGTACAAGGCTTGGTATGACCTGCTGTGCATAGCTGACCGCCATTTATACTACTCTTTCACAGTCGTGGAATCCCACTGTCCTCGCGTGCAGTGCCGAAGTTCTGTAATTTTGAAGCTTTATAACTGTACAGTAGAACCATCACTGTGTGAGACCCTATTGTATTACATAACAATTTATTTGCTTATTTAAATACTTTGGAGTTTTTGTTTTGTTTATTTTTTTGAGACAGGGTGTCACTGTGTAGTTCAGGCTGCCTCCAACTCACTGTTGTAGCCCAAGCTGGCCTCACAGCAATCCTTCTGCCTCAGCTTCTAGAGTGCTGGGCTTGTTACAGGCATGAGCCACCTCACCCAGCTTAAGTGTTATTTTAATAAGTACAGAGAATCTTTGTTTAATTTTTTTTTTAAGTTTATTGGTACATTTTTAGGTATATATAATGATCACATTCATCATAGGAAATTTGTGCTTTACAGTTTTTATAGCTTGTTTTCAGTTTTTAATTTTGGATATTGGGAAGCCAAAGGAATCAAGGATGGTGGTACGAAATGTCTTAAATGAAAGGTGCCTGGTGGTGATGGTTAAAGGATATTTTAAAACATATTCAGAAGTGGGTGAATGGTAGTGCACACCTGTAACCCCAGCACTGGGAGGGTCATCCGTTCTGCTCAGCCTGAGCAAAGTAGGGAGACCGTCTCAATAAACAGAGCAGACTAGGACTGTAGCTTAGCGTGATAGAGGGCGGGTTTAGGACAGTTGAGGTGATGGAGTCCAGAGCAGAAACCTAGACATTAAACTAAAAAAAATTGGAAGTTCATCCTAAAAGCTGTGGTGAACCAATTTAAAAATGGACATTTTAGGAACATGAAATAAATGCGTCTTGGAAATGAATAGAAGTGTGAACACCATCATTTGAAAGCAAAGAGAACTTGTTCCTCTAGTTTAGTAAGAGAGTAGTCTGGAGTACCTGGCTGAAGGCAGTGGAGTTGGACAGATTTACAGACAGGTTTACAGCCAAATGGTTACTCTCATTAGCTTGCCTTTTTTCCTTTTATGTTGCTTTTCATGTTGCTTCAACCCATCCTTTCCGTACAGAGTTAGGATTAACTCTTAACAATGACCTCTTTTCTGAAATGTTTGCCTACTATTTTAGCTTCATTTGTCGTCTTTAGAACCAGTACAGAACTATGAACCTGTTGTAATGTTTTTTATACTTAATTAGAAGCATCATAATCATAACAATTGACTTACTTTTTTTTTTTAAGAAACAGTGTGTCCCTGTGTACTTCATGCTGGCCTTGAACTCACTATGTAGCCCAGGCTGGCCGACCTTGAGGTGATCTGAGTGCTGGGGCTGCAGGCATGCACTACCATGCCAGCTTTGGCTGGCAGTTTAAGTAATTGAATTTTTATACTGTGAATGTCATTGAGGAATCAGGCAGACAGACAGTCGCATAGCAGCAACAAGGCTAGGATCAGCATCTAATTTATCTTGACTTTTTTTTTAAAACTTTATTTTTGCACCTTGACTTTTACTGCTCATTCCTAACCGGTACACAGTACTTAAGTTTTCAGGGTGCCCATGTTCTTACGATTGAAAACCATGTCTGAACCTTAGATGATCATTTCATAAATATTTAGGTGTATCTTCCACCCTGTTACTACATGTAATGAATAATATTTAATGGAAGGTATTAGCACATGTAGTGATTTCTGGCATTAGTCTTCCAGATATTTTAAACAAGTCAAAAATACCAGTTACAAGTTATAATTTGTTACCTTTATTAACAAATAATTGGAAAGCATATATTTCAGATATTAGAAAAATATAACCACTTACTAGTCTCAGTTATTTACAGGATGTCCAAAAATTGCATATTTTCTCTCTTTTTTTGAACCAGGATCTGACCTCAGGACCTCATACTTGCCAGGCAGGCGCTGTGCCACTGAGCTATATCCCTGACCCATTTTTCTCTTAATTTTTATTTTATTTATTTAGTTTTTTATTTTTGTAGTGCTGGGAACCAAACCCAGGGCCTTAAAAGCTGTACCACTGAGCCACATCCCCAGCCCCTTCTCTTAATTTTTTTTTTTAAAAGCCCTTCTCTTAATTTTTATAGAGTAATATAACAGGACTTTTTGTTTTGTTTTGTTTTTTGAGACAGGGTTTCACTTGTAGTTCAGGCGGGCCCTGAACTCCCAGTGATCCTCCTGCCTCAGCTTCAGAGTGCTGGGATTACAGGAGTGCACCACCATGCCTGGCATCAGGAAGTATTAAAACAACAACTTCATGCAATAATCTTTCTGTGTATGGTATATCTCAAAACATTCAATAACCAGCATTATAGTCTAGACAGTAGTATCTAGTATCTTTCTGAATTGCTGTTGAATTATTGTCTGTCTTTGATCAACACACTGTACACAGCCATGTTGACCTTTCCTTCTGTGGGTGATATAATTTCAATAAAACCTCTACCCCTAAATGCAGTGGTGAAGATATCAATGGTGGATGTCCTGCTATCTCATATTTTTCAGTTATTTGGTCTGTCTAAATTGTAAATGACTTTTTGAACCTCCTTGTTTTGAAAAAATAACAAAATCCCATATTGTTTGGTCCAGAAGATACATAAATATTTTATAATACTTTCCTTGTTTTTTGATTACAGGACATCCTATTAGATGTTGGTCAACTGTGTACACCACCCATAGAATTATTATAATCATTGACCACTAGCGGAATTTTTTGTTTCTTCTTTCAAGTTCTGTCATTTTTGTATTGTGAATAGTTAGCAATAAAGACATGTCTTTTCTTTCCATTTTATAACAGACTTCTCTGATGTGCTGACTTTTCTTTCTTTCTTCAGTTTGTGTCTTTCTTTGGCAAATCCCTTCTGTTCAGTCTGTGTCCCGAGTGTGTCTGTTCGTTGTAAAAGAGTATCACTGAGTTCTGGAGAAGCATAAAAATTATATCTAATGTACTTACAGTAAGAGTTTTTACAGATTATAGCACAAAATTACAGATTATTTTTCACAAATAAAATAAACATGAATTGGTAAAAGAAAATGACCAGAACTACTTATTTAGATTTCATTAGAAACAAACATCAAATGCAAATACAACACTCTAAATAAAAAAGTATGCAGAAAATAATCTCTAAAATACAGACAGGCATGCTAGTGTATGGAGTGCAAACAAGAATCCTGGTTGAAAGGACATCCGCCCAAGCCGCGCTTTCTTGGGATAGGAAGTAAACAGATGCACTGCCCTGAGTGCCACTCGGGCTAAACTTGCTAGGTGGTTAAGGCAGGCACGGATTGCTCCCCTTGAGTTCACTTTGTTTTGTACTGACTTAGGCTTGCTTCTGTACCATGCAGTTGTTCAGCATGTAGTATATCTCCAGTACTTGCAGATAACCCTATTTAGTCTGCATAAGAAACAATTGAAAGAGAAAGTGATACTTCGGGTGGTGGCTGTAGTGTGGTTTTTAAGTAAACTCGTCTGCGTGTCCTTTTCAGATTTGGATGGTGCTCTGTTCTCAGGGCCAGACGGTGTAAATGCAAGTCTATTGGCTGAAGCCTGGTGTGCTCAAGATGGAGGTGATGCCGGTAGGTACAGTAAAATTTTTAGCAAGAGTACATTTAAGAGGATTGGAAGATGGGCATGTGCTTGTTTTTTTCCTGAGGGTTTATGCAGTGTCTTACCTTATATTTGTAAATACTTAATCTGTGGTAGCTTTGCTTATGATGACTTTGGAAATTTGGCAAACACAAATTGGTATTTCTGGTTTTGTTTGGGGGACTTATTGATTGGTTAATTTTAATATTCAGATTTTTACTAGTGCATATTTTCAGTACACATTCATCATGAGGAGTTGGTACGTGTACATAACACTTTTCTTTTTGGTTCCGGGACTCAAACTCATGACGCTGTGCTTGCAAGGCAGGCACTGTCATTATCCCCGGCTTTAACACATCTTTTTATCCCCTCCCATCCCCCTCCTCCTCCTCCTCTCCCTCCATCCTTTGGTCCTTTTCCTCTGGCAAAAGATCTATCTACCTGTTTCTTTTTATTGTGCTCTTTAATTTGTTTGTACTATGGGTTTCTCATGTAAGAAAACCATGCAATATTTAGGGTCATGTCTGATTTACTTAACATTATGGTCTCAAGGTATGTCCATTTTCCCACAAATGACTTGTTTATCTTTCATGGGAGAGTAGTGCTCCATCATGTAAAAATAACACATTTTTCTTCATCTGCTGATAGACATAGGCTGCTTCTAAGATTTAACTAAATATAGATTTAGATTTGTGACTTATGCTGCTATAAATATAGGTATGCATGTATCACTATAATAAGATGAATGGGAGTTTATTTATTAGAACTTTAAAAATTTATAAATATCAAAGGTAGTTAATAAAGCTTATAACTTCCTATATAACTATATAACTTATGACTTCCTATAGGTGAAATGGGAATAGAAATGACCAGAGCAATTGACTAATGTATTTTAGTTGGTTTTGATAAAAAAATTGTAGTGTAAATATTGATGGCCATTGAAAATGTAGCAACTTACACCAGTTCTACTGTGTAAGAGAGAAGCCTGGATGCACGCAAAAACAAGGTTTCTGTGAGTGTGTTACGAGTGAGAAAGTATGAAAAGAAAACTTTTTTAAGTCTTTTTGAGACAAGGTCTCTCCATGCAGTTCAGGCTGGCCTTGCTCACTCTGTAGCTGAGGGCCTTGAACTCCACAGTGTCCTCCTGCCTCAGCCTCCTGAGTGCTGAGATTACAAGTGTGTGCCACCACACCCAGCTGTTAAGCCACTATTAATGGACTTGTTCCCCTATGATTGGAAAGTTGGTGAGAAAGCCAGGTGTTGTGGCACACGTCTATAATCCCGCCTGTAATCCCAGCACTCTGGGAGGCTGAGGCAGGAGGATTGCTACAAGTTCTGGACTCTACGTAGTGAGTTCAAGGTCAGCCTGAACTACATGGTGAGACCCTGTCTCAAATAAACAAAAAAGTTCCTGGGGAATGGCATATTCACTTGATCTCAGGTACTATCCCATGGATTACTTATAATTACAAGGGAGAAAAGGTATTTTATAATAAAAAGACCTGAGAAACATTAATATGAACCAACTGAGTAAAAGTATCACTAAGAAATTAAGTATCACGCTGAAATTAAGTAACAGCATTGGCTGGCACGTCATTACCTGTGTAGTATTCTTGCAGAATGTTTTAACGTGAACCTAGTTATGAAAGGAAAAAAATTGGACAAACCTAAGGGAATCTTGCATGTAGTCAGCGTCCCAAACTCTAATGTCATGTTGTGATAGGCAGAATAAAGGAGACAGTGTAAATGTAGTGTGGATCTTGATTACCTGAGCGTTAAAGGGCACATTTTGGGAAGAGCTGTAAATGTGGATATGCGGTTTGTGTTAAGATGCAATCAGCGCTAAATTTCTGTGGTTTGAAGAATGCTCTAGAACAGTGGTGGCAAACCTGTGGCATGCGTTATTTGTCTTTAAGACAAAGATGTTAATGTATGAGTTGTGTTTTCTAAACTGCAGCCTCCAATATTCCCGTTTAGTTGCACTGTTGGCACCTTGCGATAAGTAAGTAGGTTTTGCGGTGCAGTCTGGGCCCTTGCCTCTAAGAGGTTCGCCATCACTGCTCTAGAAGACGATACGCAGCTTTGGGCTTGAAGTAAATAAAGTTGTAAAATAGTTTGTAAAAGTGTGTATATGTGAATACACAAGGAGAACATATGGCAGAGTTAACGCTGTTAAAGGGTTATGGATGTTTGATGCTTTATCTTCTGTAGTTTTGAAATTCTTTTCAAAGTTGATAGGGGAGGGAGGACAACTAGGGTACTCCTAGAAAAAGAACTCAGGCTTCTAAATGACAAAATTAAGCCATAGATTATTTTGTTTGTTTGTTGGTTTGGTTTGGTTTGTTTTGTTTTGGTTGGATTGGCTTGACTTTGGTTTGGTTTGGTTTGGTTTGGCTTTTTGAGACAGTCTCACCGTGCTGGCCTGGAGCTCACAGCAGTCCTCTTGTCTCAGCTCCCAAGGGCGGGTAGTACAGGTGTGTGCCATCATGGCAAGGTTAAGCCAGTTTTGAAGGAGATTGGCCTGATGGTGGTTCTCTTAACTGTTGAAGAGAATTACTAGAATTAGTTTTGAAATTAGCCCTAGATCAAATGCATTAAATTCTGAAGATTTCTTTGGTTGGTACAGAAAAGTAGTAATATAGCAAGAGTATTACACTTGCTTTCTTGGTTTAGAAATGTGGTCTGAGGATGAGTTCCATGGGGGCAATGTGAATTCATGCATAAAATTAAGAATTCACATTCATAAGCATTTTCTGTGGAGAAGGATCCACGTCATTTATTGTATTCTCAAATGAATGAACCTGTACCAGGCATCATGGCACACACCTTTAATTCCAGTTCTCAGGAGGTTGAGGAAGGAGGATCACTGCAAGTGCGAGCCAAGCCTGGGCTGCATGGTTAATTCAAGGCCAGCCTGAATTACATAGTGAGATCCTATCTCAAAAAACAAACAAAAAATGTCAACCCTTGATTTGAGTCATTTCTCTTAGGAAAGAAGTCATTTTCACCCATTAGTATTTTTGCATCTGAGATCAGCCTTTGTCTTATAATCTATATCTTAGGAGATCAGAAACATTGCTTTCTCCTTAATTTGCCATTGTGGAATAATGTATCTAGAAAGATATTGAACACTAAACTATTTGGAGTAGATCCTTAATTACCTTAATGGTAATGCCATAAGTGTATTGAATTACAGTGACAATTCCTTTATTCAGGCTATTATAATTCCTATAAATAATCTTTGCTAGTTTGGAGTATTAGAAGAGATGTAAGAAATTTAGGGCAAGACTTTCATTGGTATTCTAAAAAGTGTCTCTTACCTGTTACCATGCATGTTTTATACAAAAATGTAATTTCAGGTATCAAAAAATACGTAATCCTGCATCTTTGATTAGCAGTCCATAAAAGTTTAGGTATAGTCTGTCAATGTAGTGAATATTAAATTGAACACGTTGCAATATCTAACATGATTTTGAGCAAGTGAAAAATTACCTACCTGGCTGGGCGTGGTGGTGCACCACTGTAATCCTAGCCCTCGAGAGGCTGAGGCAGGAAGATCACTTTGAGTTGGAGGCCAGCCTGGGCTACAAAGTGAGTTCAAGGCTGACCTGAACTGCATAGCAAAACCTTGTCTCAAAAAACAAACAACAACAAAAAAATCAGCTACATGGTGTAGCTTTTGCTAAATACGATTATTCCACAAATAATTGGAAGAAATTTTTATGTTTTAGACATTAGAACTACAAAGATCAGAGAGACACTCCTTGTTCTCTCAGAGCCTAATTTTTTAATGAATTAGATAAGAAATACGAATCATGACGCTACAACTGTTTAGAAATTTGAAACTGAAAATTAATTGACCTCCACAGGCTGCCACTGCCATCCTAGTCTCTTTCCTACATATATGAACATGCTGTTTCACTCTGGAATTCTGAAAACTTTCTCCCGAGCAGCAGTTATGTTTAAATTATATATGAGTTCAAAGGGCTTTCTTGACATTAAAAGTAGGGAAGTTGTATTCCAAGTACAAAACAATTTATATCAGTGGATTTAAAAACATACAGTAGGGACCTTTTTACTTAATTGGGTATTGATGCTTTCGCCAAAGAGGAGAATATCTTAAATTTCTCTATTGTTAAGTGTCTAGTAAATGCAAGAAAGTGCATTTTTATGAAATACACTTTGTTAAGCATTCTTTTATTAAAACCACAGAGTTCCTGGGAGTAAAATTTTATTTCGGGTTGAGTTATAACTTACCCTAAATGCCTGGGCTCACAAGTGCTTTAGGATGTTGGAGTTGTTTAGGTGTCGCAGTGTTTGTGTGGAGCTTACAAGTGGAACTTCTCCAGTCTGAGGGTGCGAAACTGAGCACCTTGTGGTGCTCACAAGTCAGGTAGGGAAGCACTTCAGGTGTCAGGGTTTTGGATTAGGGTCTGAGCCGGTACTGTTGCAGAAACGAGGTGTACATGCATACATCTTGGAAAGTGGTTTTCAGAAGCATAATAAAGGCCTTGAAGTGGGAGGCTGCTTACCATTGAACAACATAGAGGCCTAGAGAGTTGGAATGGAGTCATCAAGGTGGGTGCTTGGAAGCAGGGACTCCCCGGGTAAGGTGCAGTAGGGCGTTGAGATTGGCTTTTTACTTGGGAGTGAGGTGTGTAACCCTTTCAGTTTCATCCTTCCCATGGGAGGGTGACAGGCTTTGAGTTGGTATTTTAAAGGAAGCTTTTGTTGCTGGGTGAAACACAGACTCTGGAACGGCAGTCGGGGAGCTGGGAGACAAGTTGGCAGCCCCTGAAAATAATCCTGAGGCTAGAATCAGTGATTGGGTTAGAACAGCAGTAGCTGTGAGGAGTTCTGTGTGTGTAAAGCTCCTGCAATCCAAGGAATTAGATGCCAGTTCAGAACTGGAATTAATCGAAGCACTTGGGAGGCTCAGGCAGGAGGATCGTTTCCAGTTCAGGACCAGCCTGGGCTACAAAGTGAGCTCGAGACCAGCCTGAACTGCCTATCAAGACCCTGTCTCAAAAAAATGGAATTAAATCCTCAGGGAGATAATTCCTGCCCCCTGTCAGTCTTTTTGCTGTTAACTATATTTAAATACTTGATACTGGGTATTGTATAAAGGAAAGAGATTGAGTTAGCTAACAGTTCTGGAAGTTTAAGAGTTTTTTTACTTAGCTCATTTATATTAAGATGGTATATTACTGTTTCTAGAGTATAAATGTATTTTGTTTTTCTGACTCTAAGGAAACAGATACTTACATTATTATTTCACAATCAACTTTTTTATTGTACTAGGTACTTCACATGATTTCAAATATGGTTTGATACCTGGCCTGTCAAGTGATTTCAAGTATGGATTACTACCAGGCACCTCAAATGATTTCAAGTATGGGTTGCTCCCAGGTGCTTCAAATGATTTCAAGTACGGATTATTGCCAGACTCTTGGCCAAAACAAGAAACTTGGGAAAATGGTAAGTATTGCTCAGCCAAATAGAATTTTTTTTTTTCCAGTCAGATTTTGTTACATTTTAGATATATGTAATGATCACATTCATAATAGAGAATTTATACCTATGTATAATATAATTTGTTTCTTTTTTTCCCCCATTCTCCCACCCTCCCTCCAAACCTTCCTCCCCTCCCCAACAAACAGAGAATTCTGATATTTTGTTTTGTTGTGTTTTTTGAGACAAGTTTTTGTTATTAACCTAGGCTAGCTCTGAAGTTACTGTATAGCCCAAGCTAGCCCCAAAGTCAAGATGCTCCTACCTCTGCCTCCTGAGTTTTGGGATTACAAACAGGCGCGTGCATCCTTATACCTGGCACAATTTTAAAATAAATTTTAACATTTAATAAGCTTCCATATTCTAGGTTTTAAAAAATAAGTAGTAACCCTATATTAATTGCTATTCTTAGAGATAGAGATAGAAACCTTGATAGCAAGTTTAATAAGTGCTTTTTAATTTTTTTAATTGTTACAGGCGAATCATCTCTAATCATGGTGAACAAGTTAAAATGCCCTCATTGTAGCTATGTAGCCAAATACAGACGAACACTAAAAAGGCACTTGCTCATTCATACGGGAGTGAGATCATTTAGCTGTGATATTTGTGGGAAGCTGTTTACTCGAAGAGAACATGTAAAAAGACATTCCTTGGTAAGTAGTTTTGAATACAACCAACTTTGTGATAAACTGTGTTTATGCCAGTGAAGTTTAAAGCATTTTAAGATATTTACAAATTTAAGGATGATTCGTACATTGCTTTAAACAAAACATGTACATATGAGATGATACTGAACTTCGTACGAAAGCATTGGTGTATTCACTCATTGTGGTTTGAGTGGTTCACATGCCTTCTGTTTCTATGCTGTCCTTATATTGGATTTTTCCCCCTTTTAATTAGGTGCATACAAAGGATAAAAAATACAAATGTATGGTGTGTAAGAAGATCTTCATGTTAGCAGCCAGTGTTGGAATAAGACATGGATCTCGTCGCTATGGTGTTTGTGTAGACTGTGCAGATAAATCACAACCAGGAGGGCAAGAAGGTGTAGATCAGGGACAGGACACAGAATTCCCTCGGGATGAAGAATACGAGGAGAACGAAGTACGAGAAGCTGATGAAGAGCTGGTTGATGACGGTGAAGATCAGAATGATCCACCTCGATGGGATGAATCAGGAGATGTTTGTATGCCCCTGGATGATTAACTGACCTACTTACTAAACTCCTCAAGGATGCTGCATTTGGACATAACATGAATCGACAATTTGGATTGTTGAACTTGAAGGCTTGCAAAATATGGTACATGCTGGATGGTAGTTATGTTGCTGTGAAAACTGTAGGGTCAAAGCCTTATAGCAAAAAATTTTTTTATATTTGCACAGGACTGTACAGCAAACAACCATGTGGTTGCTTACATGGAGTCCCCACATATTCAGTCAGTTATCAAAGTGAAATATTTTTATTTATAGGATATACAGTAACTGTTTGGGTCCTATGAATATGTAGTACCTGTCCTTAATAGCTTACATTCATGTGTCACTTTAGCATGAATGAAGAAAATCCATTCCTAAAAGTACAGTGACAATGGACTCAGTCATGGTGTCCACGAAACCACTCAGGCTAGTTTGTACTAGTAGAATTTTGTTTCTATTTTTTGTTTTTTTAGTTTTTTTAATACAGATTTTTCAGTGAGGGGCTTTTTCAACCCCATTGGTTCTATTTTCTTGTATTTTTCCATTTTAATTTGCTTCATAACTTAAAACAAAATCTCCGAGTCTTAGGTATTATTTCTCAGTTTTGTGCTGATGGGCATGTGTATGAGAACTGGAGAGGTAATTTATTGGAATGAACTGACTGACTTTCCCCAGCCCCTTTTTTGACATGAATTTTACAAATGAAGAATGATGTTGAAAAGTTAATGTGGCAAAGTTGACAAAGACCACTAAAATGATTATGATTTAGAAGTAACTTTCTCCTGCTGCTCTAATCTGATAAATGGTTACTATATAATGTTTTTTATATGATATTTGGTTTTGGGTATCTGTTACTTTGGCACTATTCTTGTTTGCCTCTTATTTTTGCCAGTGTACTATACCTCAGCCTTATTTGAGAGACAGAAGGTGGATTTAAAAGTCATAGAAACAATAAGTAAAGTGATTTGTTTTATAATTTATCTTCCATGTCCAGTTTGGTTAGCTTGTTATGCAATATAAGTGAAATATCAGGTTTTTATTCCTGTGCCCTTTTTATCATTAAAATTAACGCAAAATGTGCATTCTCTTTTGTTTCATACTTACTGGGATATTGAGTTTTTGAAATTACTGTTGATTTATTAAGTTAATTTATTTTTCATTCCTTAAAGTCACTACACCTTGATACAGTCTTTCTGTAGTCACCATGATTTAACGGTCTGCAAAAATCTTACAGATAAATTGTTGAGAGCCTTTATCATTAACTACATTTTTCAGGGTACAAAAAGGTGGTATATTAAGTTGCTATTGTTAGATATATTTAGGTGATGAATTAGCTGATTGTAGAACTCTCAGCAGCGTTTCCTGTATTAACGTAGCAACATTTACTGGGAGCGTATTGTATATTATGTAAGATTGAGGGACATCCTATTTTCAGCTTTCTTTTAAATAAAAATCAAGTATATTTTCCTATTTTATATCAGGTAACTAAATTATGCTAGTTGTGTGGGGAAAATTGCAGATACTTTGACAGATGACAATCCTTTTGGTGCTCCATCTGGTCAAAGTTGGAAAGTTGCTTTTTTTAACAAGATGTATAAGTTTTTCTGATTTCAGTAGAGTAATGGTTTAATGTTAGGCAGTGAAGTTTCTGCTTGGCTAAATCAAAGAAAAAAGCAGTTCCACGGTTAGTTGTACCTTTTGTCATCCACACTTGTACTTTCTACGTAACTAAGCCTGACAGAGGAATAGTTTTGGTTTGATTTTTGCTTACAGTTGAAGACTACATCTTATTCTCAGTGTTCTAGATAGATGCGTAAAATGTAATTCTAGTGAGGTCCAAAATAGAAATTAGTTGGGCAAAGACACTATGAATGAAAAAGTATTTTAAGCATAAAATGTTCTGCTTTGTGAATATGTAAGTATAGTATAAAGATTTCTCTCATTCACTATTATCCCTTTCCTTTAAAATAAACCATAGTTTACAATTGGTAGATCTGTCTATATATAAATATATATTAAAGAGCAAAGATATATATCTAAAAAATCACCTAAATCTGCTTTATTAGACTATAGTTCACTTATTGCATAGAAACTGGACTTGGCTTTACATTCTTAATGTACTTTTACTTTTCTTCAAGATACGAACTTATTCTCTTGAAACTGAATTTTCTTTTATTACTTAAATCATATTTGTATATCTGGTAAATTATGACCAAATTTTTGTTAGGTTGCATACAGTAAATTGAAATACACACTTGGTACACTACGGGATTGTTGTGCTTTTGTTTTGGTTTCAGTTGGAAAGATGGTTTGATGCAGGTGGCTTGTTACTGTTAATTTAAAGTATTCTATAATTGTCCATTAATTTCTGATGTTGTATTGTGACAGATTTGGCTATATTTTTTAGTCATCTGACATACAATATTTTAAAATTTTGATTTTAGATAATCCAAAGGAAAAAATGTTTATACTCTTGAATATATTAGCCTCAGCCTATATAAAAATTACTTTGAAGTAAACATTTTACCAGAAACAGAATCAACAGATTTTTGTACTTGTTAACTGCCTAACTTATTTTGTTTCATGATCTCGAGGGACTGCCTATTTCCCTTCTAGATCTTTTTTAAAAAAAAAAAATAGTTTTAGTACTAAGGTATACTACTGGACGTTTCTATTTTTTTAAGTGTATTCTTTTTCTGACTTAAAGTACAACAATTTCAGGAAGTTGATAGATACTAAGGACTTACGGTTGGTCTCAGAGAGGTATCAATGGAATGAATACTCATAATTTTGTCTGAAACGGGCAGAATTATGTGTTGCACGTTTGGTGAGGTTTTCTCTTATAATTTATATTTTAAATGAAAAATATTTTAGAGTTTTTAATTTTAATTAAGGGAAAGTTTATAAACTTTCACATTCACTCTGTAGTAACAGGCCCTTTCATAAACCAAGACCATAGTTTTTAGGATTTGTAAGACAGTTACTTCTGTATGAGCCCCTCTTTGTCATGGTTCTTGGCCCTTATTTTTCTGGTTTTTTGTTTGTTGAATTTTAGCATCCCAAGCAATTGAGAGCTTATTTAAAAACAAACAAACCCTATGGGCGGGGGAGCCTGGACGCATAGTTTTGAAATTTTTGGAGGAGGACACGAGCTGACTTAGATGGAGCCATTCTGGTGAAGAGTGAGCTGCATGAGTTAATTGACGGGGAAGTTTTTAGAGCACTGGTACCTCCTAGGTCTGTCATATATTTTGCTTCATTACAGATGTGAACCAAGAGACGAGAAATGAGAAAAGGTGTTGGAAGGGAGGAAGGAAATAGAAAATGAAAGGATTTGAACTTGGAATTTGTGTTAATACAGTACAATAATAAGGCCTAGAGATGACTGGAATAGTGCATTATGGGGGAAATTTGATGAAAAACCAGGGGTTTTTTAATGTTAAAATTTAAACCTTCAAAAGCATTTTTTATGATTTTTCTGAACAGCATGAAAAGTTTACTTTCATTTTTCTGAGTAATGATTCCAAAAGCTACTAGTGCTTTCTGAGTGCCCACACTTGCCACTGTGCTGTATGCATTACTTCGCCCCTTTGAGGTAGGTGCTACTGTCTCCATGTTATAGACGAGGAGAGCTCGCGGGTCCAGAATCTCGCCGAATTTCACGCAGCTGCAGGAGAGCTGCGGTTCGGTCAGGTCTGACTCTGAAGCCCATGCTTTCTCAGAGGCTCTCCTAATGCCTCATTAAACAACTTTCTTTTTTGTAGAATTACAGCTCTTTAAAGGAGTCTGTCTATGGAGATTTATACTGAGCCTATAAAATAGCTATGTTAGGAATTTGTGTGTCCTTCCCCCAGATAAACATCCTTACTACTCCTTCCTCTTGATAAAGCAATTGCTTTATCATTTGGACTTAAGTGAGACACAACTCCAGTGTAGCGCACACTGTTAGTGGGTTGTGGCCTTCTCATTTTTAAAAGGATAATTTTTTAAAACCGAAGGACTAGATATGAACCCCAGTTTTTGTGCCGTTCAGTCACCCGGATCCTTAAATTTATATGGTACATAATACACACTCTTAGAACTAACAAACAGGCATTTTCTTACAGTCATACTAGGATTTAAGATGGATTTGTTTTTCCTGCTGTAACCCTGCTTTCAACCGAAGTTTTAAACATTTCTCGGTAGTTCAGAATGCATTAGGGAGGGATAAGCACACTTTAAAAGACTTCTAGCCCTGAATTTTATGACATCAGTTAAGAACAAAATTCTGGGCTAAGGAGAGGGGATGGTTGAGGAGGCCATTATGAAGTGGGAGAATCAGCATTTTAATAAACACTGTAAACATAAAAGAATACTTTTTTTTCTGCCTGCTGTTTGTAAAAGCTCTCTGGGAGGATCTTTTACGAAGACCAATTTTTTAAAATGTAATTTACCTACCTAATATAAGTGTCCTAAGACATGTATGTAAACTTCCAAAACTGTTTTGTCTGTGTATTTAGAAAATACACAAGAATCTTTATCAAACCTAAAAATATAAACTTGTGAGCACTAAACTGCTTCTGGCTTGTGAATTTTATTGACTGACATTTAATTCAGATTTGTTTGCAAGTGTACTAGTTTAGAACAGTTGGGTTGGGGGAACACCTTTGTAAAAATTTATGTATAATTCAGGTATCTTTGTACTTAAGTTAACAAGTTTGAATTGCAAGTGTTGTGAGGGGTTTTGTTTATTTGTATGTTTCTATATGAGTGTGTATAAATGACTCAAACTACCTCTTCGTACTCCTTAGAGAGCTACTTCACTGAATAGGTGGACAGTGACTTACACTCAGTTTATTTCTTAGACTTAGGATTTCTCACAGGCACACCCAACCTGCGACTCATCTCCCCCACAGAATGTTACAAAAATTAGTAAATTTCATTATTTATATAAACTTTTATATGCAAACCATGACAGTTCCCTTCACTCAAAAAAAAGATGAAAAAGAAAAAAAGGTAGGCCACAGGTTGAAGCCTCAGAGGTTTTAGGAAACATCTAAAAAACAATTACCCTCGATACAGTTGTGCATAATTTACACTTGTACATAATCTTGGGGAGATGGGTTGAAAATCAAAGGTACACTGCTGTCCCATGATTACATTGGATTAATAGATTATAAGTAAATACCTAAATTTCAAGTTTGAACTTTATTGGTATAGTTGGTTTTGTTTTGTTGAGACAAGCTCTCACTCTAGTTGAGGTTGGCCTTGAACTCAGTATGTATCCTAGGCTGGCCTCAAACTTACGGTGATCTTCCCATCTCGGCCTCCCAAGTGCTGGGATTACAGGTGTGCACCACCATGCCTAACTTGGTGTTTTTAAAAGTTAATAATAGACAAAAGGTAATTGTAGAATGACCCGTTATTCTTATTTTATTAGAGAAGACAGAGTTTTGGTTTAATTTGGAGAAGGGAGAAGTGAATGGGGGGACTCAACATAGCTGTTTTTTTCTTCTCTTTTTGGATTTTTGAGACAGGGTCTCCCTTTGTAATGTAGGGGAACCTTGACCTTGCTATGAACCCGAGGCTGGCCTCGAACTCACAGCAATACTCCTGGCTCAGCCTCCTAAATGCTTGGATTACAGGTGTGTGCCACCAGGCCTGGCTCCTCATGTAGCTATTTAACATTTAGAGAACTGTTGTGTGGTAAAGTGTTAAGATACATTCTGTGTCCTTGAAGGAGGTGGTGATTAGGACCACTTCGCCCTAGGTGAAAAAAGCAGTTATTAATTATCCATAGATAAAATGGGATTGCTTGAAGGAGAGAAAATAAACCACCACTGGCAGTGCTCTGGGTAAAAACAGTACAGGTTTACCTCACAGTCACTTTAGCTAAGGCGGTGTTAGCCAAACGTTTCTGTTTCAGAGTGCTTTTTTTTTCTAGTGGAGCCATCATGTTTGCCTTTTGTTTTCTTAGTAAATAATTGATAGAGCTGCGTATTACATATTTCATAAAAATTTTTGACACAAAAGCAGTTTAGAAAATTTGGAATGAAAAATGTAGGGATCAAGTTTAACTTTATGGAAGAATGCTACAGAAGTATTTCTCTTCTGTCAATCTTTGTCACAGATCATGGTTTGGGAGCAGTTATAGGAAATTGAATTATTGGAGTTACAGTTAGACACAAAAATTAATGTTACTTAGGAACTTAGTCTGTGGTGTAACTGTGAAGTTTGAGTTAAAAGAGGATTTTTTTTAATGAACAAGAAATTATTAATGTGAATAGAAGACTCCATAACTTCATGGTGCTCTACCTTCTGTTAAGACTGCCTCCATACTATCAGCCAGATTTATTTTTCACAACATGACCAATCTTAAGTTTGGCAATAAAAAAATAGAAATCTTAATGTAATTAGGTGTGTGTTAGACTAGAATCTTAGTGAAATATACTCAAGACCAATCTCTTGGTGCATGTACCAACAGTTGGTGAGAGCAATACATAAATGGTTTCAAAGTAATGGTAGAGTTACATAGCTTGAGGGAACTTCAATAGACTATCTAAAGAGTACCCAGAGGTTAAAATCGACTGCAGCCAGCACTGCTGAACTTCTGTTTCAGTATCTTCCCTATGTCAAACTTAGTAAGTATTTGACATCAGGGAAAACTTTGAAATTAGGACACTACAAAATATACTCAAATACGTACCTGGCATGTAGTAGTCAGTACTGCAGAGTATGTACTATTGAATGAACAAGGTAGCAGCACCTGAAGGACTTCGCATGTTAGTGTCGTGTGGCACGTAGCTGGCAAGCCGACTTCATGAAGAGATACTGTCAAGCATGTGATGTGGGGTCACCCTCAGGCTTTTGGGCCCGGTACCCAGGACACAGCCGTAAAGGTGCCCATACCACAGGATGGCTCTCTCGAGGGAATTTTGTGATTGTTTTTTTACCTATTTTCGTAATTCAGTACAGAAGAGCGGCCGTTTGCTGCCGCGTAGTTTTTTAAGTTGTAGCTGGCATGGCTACCGTGAATTCAGATGTCTGACGTTTAGTGCATGTGTGAAAACGAGGAAGGGAGTCCTGACTGAGTTTGGCGCAGAGTGCAGCAGTACATCAGTAAAGATATGTTTACAACCTGATGTTCTGGTTGCTAATGTGTTTGTGAAGAGGTACGGATTTTGTTACTAAAGTATTACCATATGAAAAGCAAGTATGTATTTACATGAAAGGTAGTGAGGTGCTTAGTACCTTTGCCAACTTGTTCACTGTTAGTCACCCACTTGGGTTTTCCTTCTCTGTCCCCTAACTGGGATGGTGGCATTTACACGGACACAGCTAATTCTCCAGAATTTGCCACACTTAATTTTTCAAGTACAGTGGCCCCCCCACATCCACACGCTGCATGTCCATGGAGTCAGCCAAGTTCAAATTGAAAACTTTTTTGGGAAAATTGCACGTGTATTAAGCGCTTGGACTTTTTCATGGTCGTTATTGTTAATACGGTGGAACTGCATGCTTAGCGTTCTGTTGGGTATTTTAGGTGGGCCTAGGGCTGGCTTGAAGTCTAGAGGAGGGTGCCGTGTGGACGTGCGAATGCTGTGCCGTGCTAGGGACTTGAGCACCGTGACCCTGGACTCCTCCAGGGGTCTTGGAGCCAGCCCTTCACATGTACCACCCAAAAGGCCGTGGTCACCCTACATCACAGCAGCTTGTTCCTTTCAAAGACTAACAAGTGCAGAACTGGACGGGCCCTCAAAAGTACTGGTTTAGGGTTGTTACTTATAGCAAAGGGAATTTGAAGAGATTAAGACTAAATTCTAGAATTCATAGGTACGGTTTTACTTGCCTCCTTTTTGGATTTTATTTCGTAGACTTAAAAGGTTTTTTTTTAATTAAAATTCTCACGAGACTGAAGGCAGCTTCTCTCTCTCTCTTTTTTTTTTTTTGGAGACGGTCTGGCTATGTAGTGTAGGCCGGCCTTGAACTCGCTATGTAGCTGAGGGTGGCCTCAAACTCCTGGGTACTCTTGCCTCCGCCTTCAGAGTGCTGGGGTTACAGGTCTGCGCCACGCCTGGCTCGTCGGCAGCTTATTAAAGCTAGTGATCATCCTAAAGTACTGGTTTTTTTTTTTTTTGTCTTATGAAAGCAGCTTACTTTTTGGCACCCCAGTGCATATTTGCTGGCCTTTCTCGTTCTTGCTGATGATTTACCAGTGGGGAGAATTACAGGCTGTGGGCCCTTCCTCTTCGGCTGAATGTGTACCCAGCATAAAATACGCACTTAGGAGAAAACGGGTCTTTGAGGGGTAATGTGGTCTGTATGCTCTTAACAGTTCATGCTGCGAAATGGTAAGGGTGGGAAATGATCCAAAATTAGGCAGAGAACTATCAGGAGGGCCCTGAATTTCAGCTTTTTTTTTTTTTTTTTGGTACCAGGAATCAAACTTAGGACCTTGTGCTTGCCAGGCAAGCGCTTATACCACTGAGCTATATCCCCGGTCCTCAGCTTTTTTTTTTTCAAAGATAAGGTCTCACTGTGTAGCACAGGCTGACTTTGAACTTGCAGCAATCCTGCCTCAGGCCCCTGAGTGCTGGGATAAGAGACGTGCCCCTATGCCCGGCGTTTCAGCTGTTTCCCAAGTGAGTGTGGAAGGGGGTGGGCAGGTAAGAGGAGCAGAATACAAAGTGTTGCGCACTAAGTAGAATGATGTGTGGTACTCAGCACTTCACGTTTCCCCCTTATCCGTACGAAGGAAGAACAGCTTCCACCTTGAGCACACACACACTCCGTTAGAGCGGCGTGGGTGGGTGTGCCGGTGGTATAGGGATTGGACTCGGGGCCTTTGCACGAGCAGCATCCCAGGCCTTTTTTTATTTTTTTATTTTTGTTTTCAGACTAGATCTTGCTGCATTGCCCAGGCTGGGCTCAAACTTGAGACCTTTCTGCCTCAGCCTCAGAGTGCTGGGATTATAAACATGTGCCACCGTGCCCAATTTATCAGAACCTTTTGGGAAAAACACTTTGTGTCACAGGCCTTACGTTTTTATCTGAACTGGCAAGCATAAAGAGTTACTGTTCAAGAGCTTGGGGGTGTTGTAGCAGCATGGTGCTTGCCAGCCGTGCATGAGGCCCTGGCCTTTATCCCCCAGCACTGCAAAACAAAAACCAAAGTTAATCTTAGCTAGTTTTATTTTTTAGAGCGTGGATACTTAATTTTCTCAGTGCCTCTGATTTCTCTGTTGGTTGTCTTGGACAAGTCTGTAGAACTTGGAAGACAAGTCTGAAGCTCTTAGAAGACACGGTGTGTGCTCAGGGAAATGACACATTAGCAGAGTGTCTTAAAGGACCCTGGGCAGTGAGAGTAAAAGAGTTTTTCTATCCCTTCAAACAGTTCAGAGTGACACACGTACGTAAAGCTCGGTAAAAGTGTAGGTGCTCAGTAGTAAAGTGTAGTGTTCATTTCATTTTTTCTTTCGCTGGGCGGGCAAGCACCTTTCCTCCGGGTGAAATCACAAGCTTCTCCAGGTTTTTTCCCCCTACCACTTTCCGAAGGAAAGTTGTGCCTGTTCAGTTTTGATGTGCATTTTGAAAAAGCGAAGTGTGTGTACATTGCACCACAACCCCATACCAGTTACTCAACCGGTGCTCAGGCTTCTAAGCATCTCACCTCTGTGTGTTGCTCATTAGGTTCCGAGCCACGTAGCCATCGGCCAACTCTCTGTAAAGGACAGATCATGTTTTTGGCTCTGTGGGCTCTAAGGTCTCCGTCATGATTACTCAGCTCGGTGCTAGTCGGAAAACAGCCATAGACCGTAGGTGAGGTGACGGCGTGACCGTGTTCTGGTGTCTGTTTACCAAATAAGGCAGCAGACCCGTGTGCTGGGCCCTGCGCGTGGGCTTGCGCTGCCCACCGCCTGTGTCCTTGTGGCACATTCCCGGAGGAAGGCTGCGCCTTATTCCCACCAACAAGGGATTCCAAAGTCACAAATCTGAAGAGGCTGAGAGACTGCTTAGGTGCCACCGTTTCAGCCAGGCCCTCAGAACGTGGCTGTCTCAGCTCTGAGTAACCAGTAAAACCTTGACAGGAGTTCCGCTTGTCCTGGTACCCGAGGCGTTTCCCTCCTCTTAGCAGAGAGAAGTAACATACATCTGATCCAGAGATATATTCAGAACCTCATGCGACACTGGCTTGCCTATAAAATCTATACCCTTCTGATCCAGACCCTTTCATTGCCACATTATCCTCTGTGAAAAGATCTCTCTTTTAGATCCCACTTCAATATTAATCGGACACTGTCACACTGACTCTGTGTAGCTTTCAGAATGTAGTTACGTGGGAGGCTTTTACTCACGTCTGTATTCATAAAGAGCACCAGTCAGTCATACTTAGCATCTTCTGTGTAGTTTGAAAATGAAGCTTGTCAGCCAGATGCGAGCTGAAAAATGCTTTCCATCAAGTTCCTGAAGAGTAAATACCCAAGACTAAGAACTTTCAGACTGAGCGTGGTGGTGCGCGCCTGCAATCCCAGCCACTCTGGAGCTCCGGGCAGGAGACTTGCAAATTTGAAGCCAGCCCGGACAGTGGCGTGGTTCAAAGTAGAAAGGGGTAGGGATGTTGCTCGGTGGGATCGAGTGTGCCCAGCTCACGCGAGGGCCTAGGTACGGGATCAATCCTCGGTACAGAACAACAACAACAAAAGATTGCGATTTGATATCAAAATTTAAATGCTTAATCACAAGCTTTCAAGAATTTCATAATTGAGTTAATATAGTATACATTTAATGATGAATTCCTATAGAAAATACAGGAATGATGAGAGATTCTCTTTAATTATACTTCAGATGATACTCTAAATCTTATTGAATTTTTGTAAAATTTCAAGTCCCTAAGACCCAAGTCATTCCTTTCTAAGTAGCAGGAGGATAGATTGGTGATTGTGACCGGTTTTGTTATTTTTGCTCTGTACCAGTTTTGGAAGATTATGAGTATAGGCCTAGTGCAGGGATGGCAAACCTTTCAGAGAGGAGCGTCCAAACTGCAGCTCAAACCCACTTACTTACCGCAAAGCGCCAGCATTGCAATTGAACCTGAATACTGAGGTTTCAGCTTGGAGAAAACAGCTTGTGCATTAGCATCCTTTGTGTTAAAACAACACGTGTGCCATAGGTTCGCCACCACTGGCCTAGTGCATTAATGCCACTAACATGGGAGAGTGGGGAGACTGTCCCCATTCAATAGTCAATAAAGTCCCTAACAGTGTTGGATGCTCATGAGCATGTTTTCCTCGATGTTTGAGCTTTAAAACTATGAGTCAGGAAGTCCCACAATAGCAGCCACCCAAAATGTATTTTGCAAGGTTGATTGAATGCTGTTTGCAAGTCACCACCACAGACATCATCCTCTTGGCACATGTCCAAGAATAAGAAACAGCTTCGATACCTGGGCATTTTGCCTGTGCACGTGATGAATTTTAGTACCATTTTTCAGCAATTTATGGCTATGAAAGAAAAGGTGTTTTTATTCTGGAGGCATTTCTCACTGGACGTCAGTTTGTGACATGTTATGTTTCATGTGAGCAGTCTCTTTATAGCATCTTTACCATACTGGGGGTTTAACTCAGGGGGGCCTCTGAGCCGAGCTACAGCCCCGAGCTACAGTAGTGCTGTGACTCCACACCTCACAATGGCCATTGTTGGGAAACTTCAGTGCAAATTGTGCAGATAAATAATATCTGACACAGGCAGAAAATGAACAGATATGCATTAGATGGTCTGTTCTTACGAAAGTCTGTTTGCTGTATATATGATGGAAGTTAAATTGAAAAATCAGCTTTGAGAATGTTTGCAGTATATCATGCCACACCCACACCCACCCAGCACTGAGGTCTGAACCTGGGGGCTTTTTGCACTGAGCTATATCCCCAGACCTTTTTTTTAGAAATAGGTCTCTAAATTCACCCTGGGCGGGGCTTGGATTTTCTTGCTATCCTTCTGCCTCAGCCTCCCAGAGTGCTGGGATTACAGGTGTGTGCCATCGTGCCTGGCTCATACTACCGTTAACGCCCAGGTTTTTAACAGCATCTTTTTATATTTATTACTACTTGTATTAAAGTAACTCTTTTGTTTTGTTTTGTTTTTCTGAGACAGGGTCAGGCTGGCCTCAAATTCACCTGATCCTCCTGCCTCAGCCTCCTGAGTGCTGGGATTCAGGCTTGTGCTAGCGTGCCCAGCACCATAGCTCAGGAGGCAACAGTACAAGCAGCACCTAGCATTTTAGATATCCTAAAAAAGACCATCAATTTTATTTTAACCATATGCATTCACAGAAAGCAAAGCTTTAATCTTTTTTTTAGAAAGCAAGTGTACATTAAAGATTAATGTATTATACAACTGAGACATATCAGAATAATTTAAGTATCTTTAAGTTATTTTCTTGTTGGAATAGTAATTATAATGCAGCATATTTCGAAGGCCTTTATGTTTCAGTCTTCAGTGAAAGTGTTCAAAGGGCTCTCACTCGTGGGCACTGGCGAGGGAAGAGAGGAGAGCCTCACGAGGCGCAGTGTGAAAAGCGACTCCTCAAGCGCGTTTCTGTGATAAAAGACACCCAGAAAGGACTCAGGGAAAACACACTTCCATACAGACTGGCTTTACTTGTTTGAGCAGGTAAATTCGGTGAATAACAAAGAAAGATTTTCCTTTAATGTGTCAGACCATTTGATGTACTATTAGATAAGTATTGTTAGCAAGTATATTTCTTTAGCTCGAAACCTCTCTATTTTTAAGGCAAATATTGTTACATATGCAATTCTTTTCCAGTGATAAATTAGCATAAGCTATTCAAATACACCAGGGCATTTCTACTTTGTAACCCTTCATTAAGGAGAAAATATATAGGATAACTTCCAGTAACACTTCATTTTTTTGTAAATAATCTAATTATATTATTTGTAACGTGAATTTTATTTTTTATTATTTTGTATTTGCTTTGAGACAGGGTCTCAGTATGTATGCAGTTCAGGCTGGCTTTGAACTCACTTTGTAGACCAGGCTGGCCTCAAACTCAGCGATCCTTCAACCTCAGAGTGCTGGGATTACAGGCGTGCACCACCAGACCAGGCTGTAACATGTATTTTAAAAGTGAATGCGTTGTTTGAACATTTCATTTCCCCACTTTGCACCTCCAACTTCTTACTTTAGCCCCTTGCTTACCTTCATCTGACCTTTGGCTAACTCTCGGGATTTATATTTCCAGCTAAATTTGCCTAATCACATCTTGCAGTATTTTAGATATAAAGACAAAGGATCCTGAGGGCCCACTGTATCCTTAAGCTAACCTAAAATGAATTTTAATCCTATTTTATTTGGCAAAAATTACCTGGATTTTAAAATTTGCCAGTTAACTGATTCTGAATACCTTACTTCCAGGGACAGTTTTTTCATGGTGTATTTTTCTCTGCCTTAAATTTGGTCATTCTGCCCCAACTGTGACCTTCCTTATTTAAACCTAACTGGCTAACAAATGCAGAGCAAACCTCAAAAGAGGAGCATTGTTTTCACTTCTAAATAACCTTCTTCAGGGACTTTCAGACTGTGCTGTGGGGTCTGAGGGGGTTCTCTGAAGACCTCTAGGCAGGCTGGCTGTGAGGTTAGCTAGAGCGGAGTAGCTGGGCCCTGGGCCTTCAGCCAGACCCCTCTGCAGCAGCTTCGCTTTCATCTTACTTGTTATGCTTTCAGGGTTCAGTGCTTTCAGAGTTTTCTGAAAATCACTGGCTTAATTTCTAAAAATTCATGGATGATAATAGTAGTGGTTGCTTTTAAGAGTGTTTACCGTGCCCCCAGACTCTGCTTTAAATGTCTTGAACGTTAACATAAGTGTAAGCACCTTTTATTAGCAGTAGCAGTGTTCCTGTTTTACAAGTGAGGAAACTGAGACAGGGAGATTCAGCAACCTGCCCGAGGGGGTGGGACTGCTGTGTGCCCAGTGTCTTAGTTTAAGCCAGGAGCAAATGCAAGGTAAGTGTGTCCCTGTTCCAAACCCCTGAATCCGAGCCAGCAAGAGTAAATGAGGGGCAACAGGACTTTTAGCTAATCACTACTCAGGCTCAGACCCCTTCTCCACAAGGTGCTGTGAGCAGCTCCTAATCTACTGGTGTTGGCATGAAGAGGAGACCTACTAACTTCCCACGGCCCCAGGGCACGATGTTCGTGACCCCGCACTTGTGATTAAGACGCGGTCCCCAATGCTAAAGATGTTGCTAATTGCCTGTTTTGATACTGAGAGTAGAAAAACACAAACTATTTGATCCTAGATGTAATTTTTCATGAAGTTAATTCTGTGAACTAAAGTAAAATCCCTTGCTATATCACTTTTGTTCTGACCAGCTTTTAATAGAGGAGTTTTGTTTTTGTATTTATACATTTATAATTTATAAAAATGTGTATACTAATAATTATAAATACCATTAAGTCCTCATAATCAGGACAGTTACATTCTCTAAACTTCTCTTTGAGTGCCTCGTGGAATAAAGGCCTACAGCAGTTTGTATGCTGAAACCTAATATTGTAGGCGCAGGGCGGAGGTGCTGAGAGAGAGGGCGGAGGACCTGTGCCCGGGGTAAGTCAGCCAGTTTCCATGTAGTTAAGACTTCAGCGGTCTGAATAGCCTTCACTATTCCACTCCCAGCGCGCCATGCCCAGGAATGGCATAGCCACAGGGCTGGGTGACTGCCGAAACGCTTAAAAAAGGAGCGCGCACTCCCAACCCCCAGCTGAGTCTTGGCCGCTCTTGCCAGAAGGCAGCCAGCAGTTCCTGTGCAGTGCCCACTCTTACCAGGGAGAGCTGGATGCAATTAACGTTTCCCTGCTCGGTGCAGGACTCTTTACGTGAGTCACCGCAGTTCCTGCCCGAGACGCGTCACACAAGCCAGGGCTGTGTTTAGGATCTTGCTGTGAAATGACCCGTCAGTTCCAACCCATTTTCCAGCACTGTATGGGGTGTTAGCAGATAATTTATTATTTTAAATACATTTTTAAAACTCATGTCATTTTTGTTGTTGTAAATCGGTGTTGAAGCGTAGATTTATCAAATAGACGGCCATCCCTTCGTTCTGTAATGAGTTCACGTTCACTAGCAGACACGTTACCGTTGGAGTGAGCCTCGTGTCACGGTTGTCATGGAATCCTCCAAATCCTTGTTCATAAAAATGTTGAAATATGTCTTAAAATGTTCTCTACATGAATAAAAAATGTTCTTCTGGTGCACCCTTTTCCACTTCTTTGTAAAATTGGACATTTCTAGACATGGCTAAAGGGTGGGATTTGTAGTGATTGCATCCTGTGATTCGCTGTGCAGTGCTTGTGACAGAGCGGAAGAACCACTTCCTACCTGCGCGGCTGCCGGAAACCCCTGTGTGGATCCGGCAGGTGAGCTCCGCGTGCCTCTTTTCTGCCCTTTGCTTTTGTGGCATAAGAGAAAGCGGCCAGTAGTTGTAGGTTGTCCTGCTCCTCACTGATTGCCTTCCCATTTGGTTTGCGATATTTACATCAGAAATTTGTATGAGAAAAATTAAGAATCAGAGCATCTTATCTGAAGAAGCAAATAATTTCCATTTCACAATTCATAGAAATGGTGCTTTTGGTTAGTTGCTTGGGTCTTTCTCCTTTGCTTTCTTTCATTTCCCAAATAGACATAGCTTTTTTTTTTTCTGATTATGATAGTAACAGTGCCTTGGTTGCCAGGCAGAGTGGGCCATTCTAAATCTAAGCCCTTGGGAAGCTGAGCAGGAGATTGGGCTCCGTGATGAGTTCAAGTCCAGCTTGGACTAGCAGGATGTGTCTCAGAAAAAAGAATCTGGAGATGACGCGGATGGTGAGGATGATGATAGTGATGATATTGGTTTAAAATATGAAAACTGAGCAAAGGCATGAGTAAATTGTAAAAATGGAGCTGTATAATGCCTGTAATCTCAGCACTTGGGAGGCTGAGGCAAGAGGATTGTCATGAGTTCAAGGTCAGCTTGAACTACATAGGAAAACCCTGTCTCAAAAAAAAAAAAAGAAAAAGAAAAACTATCCATAATTCCTTGCCACAGGGCAGTCATTAACCTTTCATCGTATCCACTTCCAAATAATTTTCATGCACCCACATTTACCAGAGACGTACACCGATGAATAACCACGTCCGTTACTTACTGCTGACCACTGCTTTGGTCGCTCATGTCCCCGCCTTCCGGGGTGAGTATGAACACCGACACTCATCCTTTTCCTAGCTATTGATTATTGATCTGTAGGTCAGTTTGTTGATCTATTTTTATATTATGTTTATAGTATGTGTTCTATTTAATAATCTGCCCTATGAGTATCATCTTTTTGTGATAGTAAAAATATGGGATTACTTTATTTTTTTATTTTTTGTCTTTTTGAGGCAGGATCTCACTATGCAGTTCAGGCTGGCCTTGAGCTCACTGTGTAGCCCAGGCTGGCCTGGAAGTCGCAGTGATCCTCCTGTCTCAGCCTCCTGAGTGCTGGGATTACAGACGTGCACCACCACACTCTGCCAAACTTTTCTAACCATTTAAAAGTATGAACCCATTGATTGTCCCCTTGTTAGTTCTGGAGTCTCACCAAATCAGGTGGTAGTGGATCTGGCCCTGGGGCCGCAGTGCGTTGACTCCTGCAGCTGGTTGCTCCCCTTGCAAGCCTTCACCTCCTGCTGTGGAGTATCTGGGGTCACATCTAAGTTTCCTGCAGTGAGATGCTGATGTTCATGGAAAACATTCTTTTCATGGTACAGAAATGCGCTGAGTTATAAAGCAAAACTCCTATCTCTGACTTGCTGTTTCTGTCACAAGCTTCCAAGCCAACCCACATGATAAGGAGGCTTAGGCAGGAGGGTCACGGCAAGTTCTGGACCAGCCGAGAGCGGAGTGAGTTCAAAGCTGACCATGAATACCCAGGGAGACCCTGCCTTAAAAAAAAGAGAAAGGAAGGAAGAGCGCGGAGGTGGGGAGCACGCGTCCGTTTCTGTCTGTCTGCAGCTGTCGTTCGCGTGGCGGCGCAGCGTGACTCTTCATCGTGCGCGGTTGGCACGTGTGCACGCCAGTCTGTGTCTCTTCCACTTTTTACTTTATTGGCACATTTTAGACACACTGAATGATCACGTCCATCACGGGAGTTTGCACCCGTGCGTGGCCCGTCCGGGTTCTTCCTTCTTGCCCTTCCTCCGCGCCCTCCTCCCCTCCTTATTTGTCTGTGTCTTCCCCCTGCGCCCTTCTCTTGCCCCTCCTTCCCTGCTCGTTTGAACGTCTTCTTCCCCGTCCCGACGCCCGTCACGCCCTTGCACAGCACCCTGGGCTCCTCGTCGGAGCCCCCTGCAGCCCCTCTGCGCTGGGAGCCCCGTGGCGCCGCTCTCCCGAGCTAGCTGAGCATGCTCGGTGAGGGCGCGGCTGTAGTCCCCGTTTCACAGGTTTAAAAGAACGGTCAGAGCCTTGAAGAACCTGCGGTCACGGAGCGCACAGGTCCGGGAACCCAGACGGAGACCAAATGTGTGCGCTGGAGCCGGCCTTGAGTGCCCTCGAGCAGCGCCCGCACCCCTGAGGGTTATTTGCCTTTCCGGTGGAGGACAGTTTTTGGTATTCAGTAAAAACCTTCTTAGAAGTTATTTGGATATAAATGTAAAGGCTTTTCTCTACAGTGCTGCTCTGCAATAACCCTCCCAAAATCAAACTCTTAGTTGTTTGGCCAGCATGGATAGAGACCTGGGGTAAATTAAGTCCAGCAAACTATGTTCAAAAAATCTGACACTAGACACAGTTTGTTTTTCTCTGGTATAAGACATGTACAAAAAACTTACTGTTTTACCTCTTTCCTTTGTTGCTGCATGGATTTCCTTGCATCATGAGAACGCTGCTGTTTTATTTATGGTTTCTGCTTTCGGTGTGTTGTACGGAAAGCATTTTGCCAGTGTAAAGTTATTAGAATAGCCTGCTATTTTCCTTTCAGTTCTCTTAAACTGAACCAGTCTTCAGCCTGTTTGTAAAACTCTGGGGCAATTATGTAGAAGTCACAGGATAAAAGGTTGATATGCTTGTGCCTTCTTATCAATACCAATAAATGAGATAACAATTTTGCCATGACAGTCCCTTTTCCATTACAAGCCTTGATATCTGAATTTATCATGTTCACATTTAACTGCACTTTTTAACAGGTTCAGTTACCTGGGAAACTGGGTTTCATGTATATTAATTGCAGAGAAGCCCATGAACTGTGGAAAGAGCTCCTGTTTACAAAGACTTAATCTGAGATTACTATCTAAATAACTAGCTCACATCGCAAATGATTTTTAAATGGTCTCTTATTAATGTCCCATGAGAGACATAATTTAATTCAGAAATTGCCTGTTGCCTGGTGTGCCTGTGCTCTTGTGACTCACAAATGGCTGATCCATACGTTGCTTTGTAGAGCAGTTGCCTGAAATTTCAGTCTCGCTGAAAAATACACTAAATTCTTTATCTGTTCATGTAATTGAGATTTATAGTCCACGAAGGGAGCTCTGTTGGTTTGCACCTGGAGACAGTCATTAGAATTCATGATATCTTTGTTAAGAAATATCTTCTATTGGGTTCCAGAGAGGTACATTTGAGCGCAGCTTTCCTTCTCTGCTCGAGATGAAATACTGCCGAACAGTTTATGAGTTTAACGTCACTCACACTTTTTGTTAGAAATGCAAAGCCACAAGACCTTAAAGGTAAGTGGAGGAGCAAAGTGTTGTACATGAAGAGAGTGGTTGTGCTGTGTATGAAAGAGAAATAAGCGCATAACCAAGGGGACAGTGTGGGAAAACCAGTGTCTGCCGTGGCTATTCCTGAGCCTCGGGGTTACACATGCTTTCCTGTATCTTTATACTCTGGTTCTGTTTTCATTTTTAAAAAAGTTTTTGGTCCTGGGGATTAGACCCAGGGGCACTTTCCCACTGTCTCCTAGCTCGTTATTCTTTATTCTGAGACAGGGTCTCTCTCACTTGCCCAGGCTGACCTCAAACTTGCAATTTTGCTTCAGCCTCCGGAGTAGCTGGGATTACAGGCAAGTACCACTGCACTTGGCTTATTTTCATAATTTTAACAATGAACATATAGTACTTTCACATTAGAAAATAATTACTTGGGAGAAATATTCATCTCTTTTACTAAAATGAGGGGAGTAGACATTATTTGGTATACTTACAATCACTTTATTTCTACATAAAGACAAAAAATGACTGCAAAATATTAAAATACTTATCAAGTCCTTATCTTATTCCATAGCACTGTAAATTAAACGAGAAGGAGACCTCAGAAGGAGAAGCCAGAGCTGACAGGTAGTCCAGTGCCACAGTGCAGCCTGTAATCCCAGCAATTGGGAAGCTGAGGCAGGAAGATTGAGAGCTCAAGGCCAGCTGGGGTTATGGGATGACATCTTGTCTCAAAAAATAAAAAAAAAGAGAGCTGGGCATGCTGGCGCACGCCTGTAATCCCAGCACTCGGGAGGCTGAGACAGGAGGATTGTTGCGAGTTTAAGGCCAGCCTGGGCTACAAACTGAGCTCAAGGTCAGCCTGAACTGCATAGTGAGACCCTGTCTCAAAAAGACAAACCCCCCCAAAAAAACAAAAAAAAAAAGAGAGAAAGAAGAAGAAAGTTGACAGGTGACTGAGAAATGATAAGAAGACAGGTTCTGAGGGCTGCCCACATCCTTTTCTTTTTTAAGAGGGACACTATCTTAGAATGAGAGAAAAGTGAAAACCAAAAGGTCTCTGCTTTTATTTAATTATTTAGACAATTTTATTGTATTAACTTTTGGGGGGTACTGGGAATCGAACTCAGGACCTTGCACTTGCCAGGCAGGCACCTGTGCTGCTGAGCTATGTCCCCAGCCTTCTATTAACTCTTTACCTATGAATGCTGCACTGGTAGTTTTAATTTTATCTCGTGGGTGAAACAACTTGGTACACATAGAAAACTGCCCTGAGAGGGGCTCAGGTGAAGCCAGTCTAGGCTGAAGTATACTTTTCAAGATTTGGGTTTTTTTTTTTTTTTTTTTTTGGTATCGGGAGTCGAACTCAAGACCTTGCTCTTGCCAGGAAGGGAAACATACTTTTTAAAACCCCACCTTGATGTTTTATTTCATGATCTTGATGACAGTTACGTGGGTGAATTTATTTTGAAAAACTTTCATCAAACTCTGTACTTAAAAGCTGTGTTATACTTCTGTTTTTTTAAAGTTTACTTGAAAAAGTAAATCCCACCACAGCGGTACTTCTGTCTTTATGAGTGCACTGCGGTAGCTGCTCCGCTGGGCCTCCCAGGGCCTCTTCTTCCCTGGCCCATCTCTGGCTCTGGCCACTCGTAGCAGCCCGTCCCCGGGGCTCAGTGGTTGAGGGAGGAGTGTCTCGCAGGGTGGATCCGTGTCCCTCTCTGGCTTCTTTTATGTGTTGGGGGACAATCAAGGTGATGGAGCTGGTGTTTGTGCGCTAATCCCTGCACCTTACAAAATGTCACAATCTGGAGAGTCAAGAAGTGATTCGTTATTCTCTGGAGAGTCTCCTCCTATCAGCCCTCACTAGGCTGGAATGCGGAGGTGACGGCTACCCCTCATCGTCTAGTCTAGCGTAGCTTCAGGTTATCCGGGTTCTTTTCTCAGCTAACTGCCGCAGAGTCTTTCACGCAAGCATAGGAAAGTGATCCTTCCGGGCTCCTCTTCTTTCTTGGTGCTATTGATCCTTCTGAAAGAAAGAGTCTTAGACATATGTAAATTTAATTTTTTAAAAATAATTTTGTGGCTTTATTTCAGTTACTCAAAAAACAAAAATACTGCTAGCTCGATGGCATCCACATTTGCAGAATTACCTGTTCTGGGCAGAATGAAAGTAACAGGTCGGAGCCCCGCGTAGGTCCTTCCCCCCAGCTTTTATCCTTGTCAGAATAAACTATGTATCTCCAAGGAGGCCACGGCAAGGGGAGACAGATACTGACCACAGTACTGTACACAATTTTAAAAAATAAAAATAACCCCAATGTCCACCTATCAGGAATGAGCAAATTTTCTAAACTCAGCAGATGAAGTTCAGAGGAGATTTCAGACCCAGAGCTGTCCCCTCTCGTCCCTTCCTGATACCCCTTCGGCTGGTATTTTTTCTGGTGCCTTTCCTGGAAATTTCTCAAAATGCCTCAGATTCTGGAACTGTGAGTTTGTTTCTATTTTTTTCTGTGCTTTTAGTTAGTAGATTTGGATTCCAACCCTCCTGTGGCCCAGCCCTACTGCTTTGGGGTCCAAGTAGGATTTCTTGGCGGGGGGAGAGAATAATGCCACCCAGCAGCCAAGCAGACCTCTGGCACTTTCCATCATCGCCCTGTGCCAGCGCGCCCTGTCCCAGCCCCTCCCGGGACCGCTGGCCCTGAGCTCCGGGGTTGGCAGGCAGCGTGGACGCAGCACCCGCCGAACAAATGCTGCTGCGTCCGGGCGGAGCACCAGTGCCCCTTCCTGGCGCTCCTGCTGTATTAGCAGCATGAGGAAGTTCCCCAAAGAAGCCGAGCTTCCGCAGCCTCTGCTGGAGTTCCCTTGCCAAGTCTTCCGAAACGGAAGGCCATTCACTGGGATGCTTGTCTCTGCTGATAAAAAGCGCACACACGCCTTGGGGAGGGTGACCTGTGATCTCCTAGCTTGGAATTTTTAGCTCCTTGAGATCTGAATCACTTGCTGGAACTCAACAACTCAAATATCTTTTTTTTTCCCCTCACTTAAATGCCCACTGTTACACATGGTGTTCACATCTTGAATTATCACATGGTAGCCCATAAATGTGTAAGTTATTATATGCCAATAACACATTTTCTTGAAAAGTGTCAGTTATATTTAACTACCCTGAGCCAGTGATTTTTTAAGAGTGCATTAGCGTCCCCTGAAAACTTCTAGCAAACTTGTGGGTCCCATTCAAAACAATTAGAACATTCGCGTGGGGCGTTGCTCAGGGTGGCAGACGTCTGCGCACGGACGGCCTCCCGGGGCGTTCTGCATCCTGAGTCTGAGAACGGTGCGTCAGTCTGCAGTGTATCCATTCCTGGCCTGTTACCACACCAGCTCTACACTGTACGTTGACCTGTCAAGAAAGTTGTCTGAAAGGTATATTTTTCCTGGGCCCTGACCGAGTAAGCAGGATCTTAGGCGGAGGGAAGAATTACAAGAAGCCAGGCGAGGCTCTCCCTACCCTCAGGTGCTGGTAAAAGTAACAATACCAGATTTACTTGGTGATTAAAGCATTGCAAGACAATAACTAATCATGCCTATAATTGCAATTTTAATACTATAATTAATTCATGATTAACTGCCAGGTGAACGGAGTGGCGAAGGAGCGCGCTTGTGGTTAAACAGCACCGTGGAATCCCTTGCCTTGGGCGTCGGCTGCTGGCATGCGTTCTAGGAAGCGGGGAAGCTGGGCCAGCCTGCGCACTCTTCCCCAGCCGCAGGCGCGGCGGTAGGTCGCAGGGCGGCGGGAGCGCGGCTTCCTGGGCCCCGTGGGTGCAGAGGGCGTGCCTGCGCTCCCGGACCAAAACGTGACAGTGTCTTGATTTTTTGTTTCCCCACTTGATACTGGAAAAAGTAAGAGTCGCTGTTGCCGGTTTCTGTCCTCTGTCTCCAGGGCTGCTGTCCTGGACTGAAATGTCCGCGTCGGACCTGATTCTCTCCGGATGGAGCGAGCGGTAGAGGGATTTGGGCTGTGACTAAGTAGCTAAGGCTGCGAGGAAGAAAAGGGAGAGGAAGTGAACGGAATCTGGTTAAGGGCAAAGGAGGTGGGGGAGGTCCAGGCGCAGCCGGGGGGTGGGCTGGGCGCCCGCTCTGCACACCGCGCCCGTGACACCCCTCGCAGCGCCCACGGAAGGCCCGTCACGCCGGCTGCAGTGCGCCTTGCACATAGGTTCTTAACATTGTTACTTACTTATTTCACAGCATATTTTTCTTTTCCTTCATCCTTTTTTCTACTGATTTGCCATCTGTCTGGCGAACGCTCGCTCTGAAATATTACCAAAGCCCCGTCACCCCTCACACCGCAAGGTGGTGTTGACGGTGCTGTCCGTGTGGCCGCTTCTGTCACATTCGTTGAGTCACACTGTGCCGGGTGGTGGTCTCCAGGTGTTCTGTCCCACCTCAGCGCCAGGGCCCGGGTTGTACACAAGCCTGCTTCTTCAGGGCAGGGGCAGCACCTGGCACCCAGCAAGGGTCAGCGCTGCGTCCTCGGCCACGCAGTGTGCGTGGCCGCCTGTTGGCGTGCTCCCTGGCTTCTGTGTGACCTTCCAGCTTCCACTGTTTTTCCTCCTGCTTCTGCGTTTGCAGCAGTTACTGCCTTTTGCAAGCTCTCTCGACCGGCCGACCGGCGGTTGTCCCCATGTCATCTTGGTCCTGTGTGCTTCCATGAGCACTTTCCCGTCCTGTTGGGATCTAGAACACTGACAGCTAAGGTGATGGAGCTCTCTGTATTTATTACGTGTGTGCGGAGCGTCTGTCCTGGCGCTGTCTGGGTCCAGGCGCTCTGTGTCAGGTGAGGGCTGGCCGTTTTCTGTATGCCTCCTCGTTCAGTCGGAGTGAGGATGCACCTTCCCTGGTGTTAGGCCGGGCCTCCATCCGAGAACTTGTTTGCAGGTTACATATATTCGTCTCTTTTATTCTGTCCTGAGTGGCGGAAGAGGCTATCGAATAATCACCAACCAGGCCACATTCTTTCATACACTGTGTTGTAAAACCTACCAGGTTTCTCCTCTGGCTAAGGGTCCTTTATTACTTAGCGGAGAGCAGGCACTCATCGCAGTTGCACCCTAACCCATGTCTGTGCTAACGTGCAGCTCTGAGGGTTTATCAGGTGAAGTCAAGGACGTTTTGCACCTGGGCAGCAAGCTGGGCGAAACACGGCCGCGCCTGTGCACCAGGGTGGGGGTGCTTGCTATTCGCGGTCGTAGCACTAGGCGGACAAGTCTATGGCACGGCACCGTCAGACTCCTGGCGAGACCAGCCGCCCTTGCTGCAAACAGGGAGTGTTGAGGCATAACTAAGAGAGAGTTTATCCAGCCTTCCTGCTTAGCTTTTTTTTTTTTTTTTTTGGTTCCAGAAATCGAACTCAGGACCTTGTGCTTGCCAGGCAGGGGCTTGTTGCTTAGCATTTTTTAATTAGTTCTTTCTTTTTATTGTGGTAAAAACCACATAACGTAAAATTTACCATCTTTATCATTGTTAAATGGACGTTTTGGTAGTTTGCTGTGAAACAGAACTCTAGAACCGGTTTTATTTATGAATTTGAAATCCTATTGTTTTGTTTTGTTTCAGACAGGGTTTTGTTATGTAGTCCAGTCTGGGTTTAAACTTGTGGTGTTCCCCCTGCCTCAGCCTCCTGAGTGCTGGGATTGCAGATGTGTGCCACCACACCCAGCCAAATCGGAAACTCTGTATCCAACAAACAACTTCCTTTTTCCCCCTCCCTGAAATATCATCATAGGGAGCTCCTATACAAAACTTAGAGTCCAGTTCTTTTTCTTGTAGATGTCTCTGAAAACACAAGAAGAATATAGTAAAAGGAAATAAAATGAGCTGTCCGTGTTCCCGTGAGCCATTTTATCTTGTCAAAGCCAGTGGGCATCAGAGCGCCCCCTGGGCAGCTTCAGGCGCTGGGCAGGTGACTGGGGCTTGAGGGGGCCGGAGTGCCAGAGTGTCTCCAGCCCTGCAGGGTGCTGCGCTGGGCTGCCTGGAAAGGGGCTCCAGGAGGTGTGAGGGCCATGGCGCTGTGGGCTTCTTTCTCCCTTACGGCTCAGCAGGACAAGGTTACGTCTCCATCGGAACGGGATAAGCCCAGGAAATCATGTCCTGCACTGGGTGGACATCGGTGTCTTTTCACAGAGAGACTACAGGGAATTGAGAGAACAGAGAGACAGGTACAGATACTCCCAAACTGCGTACAGTGCCATATACGTTCCTGAAACATACAAGCTTTTATTTTTTGACAGAGGGGAAAAAATCTGGAAATGCTTTTGTTCAACACCAGCCCCTGCACCAAGACCTGTTTCGGTGAAACTGGTAGCTTTATTCTTTTTTTTTTTTTTTTTTTTCATTTTAAAGAGTAAAAGAAGGATAACATAATAATAGGGGGGACTTAGCAAATTACAGACAAAATGGTAGGAAATTATCAATGGTTATTGTTGTACATATTGTTATCTACAAAATAGTTTCTCAGGAAAACAAATAGACGAATAATAGTGAGTTAGAGACAAAAGAGGTAGGAGATTATCAAGAGTTGTTGTACTATACTTTGGTATCTTCAAAGTGGCTTCTAAAGAAAATAAATAGAGCTATACATGAGTGACCTATTGAAAAATCATTAACTATTCTCAATGGTTGTTGTAGGAAACACATAATAATAAACATACATCCATTTATGAAATAGGATAGGAACATTACAAACTTTACACAGTTATGGATAGATTAGTAGGAAAATATCAGTGGCTGCTGTAATACATGGTGGTATCTTCAAAGTGGTTTCTCAGGAAGACAGAGATATGCAAGAAGGATCTAATAAGTAGTTACAGCCTAAGGGTTGTCAAAAATAGCATATTACCTCCTCACCAGTGACTCCTTTCACTGAGGTATGATGGCTGGAAGGAAGGCCAGGATTGAAAAGAAGGACTGAGAGACTTGCACCTGTGTCTAGCAACAGGCTGTTTTCTTGTTCCTCCATAGTCATGATTTCCCAGGACTCCTTGATGGAGATGACGGTCTGGCCAGAGGGAGAAGGCAGACCATGCCCCAAGCCCTCTCATTCCTGTTGGACTAACTGGTAGCATGGGTCTGAGCTCTGGGGCCTCCACCTCAGAGGGCAGACCGATCTCCAGTGGTCTCCTTTGCATCCAGGGCATGGCCCATGGGGCCTCTTAGGGCAGTTCCTCTTGAGGTGGCCTGGCTTTTAACAGTGGTAGCAGATGAATGCAGTTCTCGAGTTCTTCTTGGGGCCCCGGGAATCAGACCTGGGATCTGTTTCTCTTAGTGGTGCAGCAAAAGCAGCTGCTTTTTCTCGGTCTCTTTGTTTTCTCTCCTTGGCCTCCTCCTCATCATGGCTATAGAATACTGAGGAGGCAATTCTTACTAACATCTCAAGTGAGCTATCTGGGGTGAAAGCCATTCCTTGTAGCTTTTTCTCTCCAGCCTCCCATCGCATCGGGACCCCACAACCAGTTAGTGTCCTCTCCCCAACTGTCAGCACAGGCAGCAGGAATCCTGCTGCAGACTTCTCTGGAGCTCCACCACAGCCTGTACTGCCAGGGGAAGAATGGCTTCCAATGAGTCTCTGCAGGTATTGTGCAAGGTCCTCCTGGTTTACAGCTTCCGAGCAGCTCTCGTGACCCCAGTCCACTGGACCTCTGACTCCGTGGGCTTAGTCTGCATTCTCATGTTCTCTGAGTCCTTGTTCAGCAGCTGCTCCTCCACTGGCTCTGGACCTTTCTGGTTCCCAATGTCAGGAGCAAGAGTGGCCCGTTGTATGGCATGTATTCCCAGGGGTTGTTCAAAGTTTCAATGCTTCACACACATCCGTGGGTGGTCATCTGCAGTCGGTGCATGGTGAGCCAATTGTGTCACTGTTTCTCTGTGTCATGATAGTTCTTGAGCGGTGGCGGCCGGCCTAAGGGCCGGCGTGCAACAGCCCTCGCCGCCACATGGCTCCCCATGCACTGGGGGCCCTCCCTCCTGGGGCCTACGAGGCAGGAAGCTAGCCAGCTGGAAGAATGGCCCTCCCCGCCCGTGGCTCCCTGTGCGCCTGAAGCCTCCTTCCGGGGAATGACGAGGCTGGGAGTGAGCCGCCGGTCCGAAACTGGTAGCTTTAAAACATCTCTTCACTGAGAGCTTTAGCATCTTTATTTCAGGAAGTGTTTTGGAAAATTTCAAAGTGAACCATGCCCTTTGAGTTGAAGATGAACTTGTTTAGAAGACTTTGAACTACCAGAAATACCACATGATAACAAAAATTAATGAAGAAATAAGCCACACAAGCTTTGCTGATCTGATGACCTAATTTCCCTCGTGGTTGCCCACCTGTGGGAGCTCCACTAACTGCCTGTCAGTGCTCCTGGAGCAATAGCTTTCTAGTGTGTTGACACTGATACACATGCTTTTTCTCCTAAGATATATTGTATATGGAACTTTAGAACAGAAGCTCTGTACATACGTGTAACATCCATCCAACATGTAACTAAGGAAAAGTGTCGCTAAACATCGCCTTCCCTTAAAACCTGCAATACACTCATCTTTCCAGCCACTGCATTTACTTCTATTCTATTTCTTTTATCTTATTCTCTTCTATTTTAATGTTAGATATCAGCTGAGCTGGGCATGGTGGTGCACGCCTGTAATCTCAGCACTTAGGAGGCTGAGGCAGGAGGATCGTTGCGAGCTCGAGGCCAGCCTGAACAACACAGTGAGACCCATGTTCACATGAGAAGGGGAACAGGGAGCGGGCAGGGAAATGAAAGAAGGGACAAGAAGAAAGAACAGAAGGAACATGGAAACAAAGCTAATGGGGAGCGAGGGAGGGGGAGGAGAAGCGGGGGCTCCCTCGTGCAGGCACGGGCTCCCACGATGCCTGCTACCATTGCGTATGTCTAAAGCATTCCATAGAATAAATAAATAAAATAATTTCAGAGACAGTGAACAGCACGCTTCACCTGCGACTCACAGAGCTGGCGCTGTGACTGACTAGTCAGCTGGTCTTAACGAGATGATGAAGCCGTTGCTCCCGTCTGGGGCACAGCAAAGGATGCGAGGGAAGCGGGAGGTGCTTCGACCAACACCAGCCCCCAGAGCGCTCCCGTTCACCCAGCGTCGCGCTCTGTCCCTCCCCTGTGTGCGACAGGCCTCTCGCTGCGGCCCAGGCCTGCCTGAGCCCGGGTAGCTCAGCCTGGCCTAGAACCCGCCAGCCCCGAACTCAGAAGCGACTGCCGCGCGGCGGGGTGAGGCAGGGGACCCGCAGAGCCGTCCAGGGCGGAGCAAACGGTGGCTGGCGGTGGACAGGAGGTCAGGGACGGCGCGCCGGGGGCCTGCTGTGAGCCCCGCCGCGGTGGGGAGCGGCCGCAGTCCTCACAGGTGCTGGAGAAGAGTCGGGGAGGCGGACGCAGGTTGTGGTCAGCTGAGGGGTGAGGCTGGGGACCGCAGGGAGGATCCTCGTGGGGAAAGTCACTAGCACGGCCACTACAGACAAAGGAGTAGGCAGCGGGTAACGCAGCATTAAACGATCACATTTATATTAAAAGCAAAAAGTGTGACGTGGTGGGAATTTTGTCCTGATCTGCCTTTCCTCATTCTCTCGGATGATAGCGAGACGGCACATGGTCCGGAAATGACTCCCGAAATTGCGAGTGCTCTGGCTTACTCCCTGTACCTCACTGATTTCTTTGGGCTTCCTAAAGCTACGTAGTCTTTCATCGCATGGCCATTTAGTTTCTAGCCGGCCGTGGAAGAAGAACACGCACCAGGAAAGTTCAGGAAACAAAAGTGTGCTGTCTGTGGGATGAATTTTCATGCCGTGGGCACACCGGTGTGTAATCTGCCCCACTCTCAGAACCGCTACCAGCGGCCCGGGGCACCAGCCGGCCAGAGCCAGAGCTCTGGCAGCCCCTTCCCCACGCAGGGTCCCCGCTGTCCTCATTCCCAGCCGAGGGTCTGTCTGCGCAGGAACATAAGCCGAGCTCTGCAGCCCGTAAACCACGAGCCGGAGTGACTTCTTTCCTAAGCTGTCCAAGTGAAGGCAGCTGTTTCCGACCTGTTCTCAACTATGCACCCCAATATTTCCCTCGCTCCCGTCTTGTTTGCCCAGTTGGAGTGAAAGTGGAATGAGGAACGAGCCAATCAGGAAGTTTTTGTCTGGAAGACTCCCCCTTAGAGACAGGCGTCCTGGATTGAAAAGGAAAGCAGGACTGAAGCAAACGTGAGCCAATTCAGAGACAGGCTGTCTTCGGCACCCCGTACACTGGTACTGGCTACTTAAAACCAAATTTCGTATTGCTTACAAACTGAAAGTTTGGAATAGCACTGTCAATATTCCTGTATATTTTCTTTAAAAATTTTTGTGATTATTTATTGAATACACATACAAGGAGTGATGAATGTTTAAATTTTTAAAAATGTTTCAAGCACAAAAATTTTATTACAATAAGATTCACATGACCATTCACCCTCCTCCGAACACTCGCCTTGCTCCAGACACACTTGTTCCCAGGGGTCCTGTCACTTTCTGAAGCAGCTCTGGACGTCCTTTTCCTGAGTGTCTTTACCTGCGCTGCCACGCTGCCTTGGAAGAGCCAGAAGTCGCACGGCGCCCGAGTCCGTGAGTGGGTGGTGGGGACACGCTGACGTTTGCACAGGCCTGCGTTTCCAGCGCCGGCGCTGTGTCCTCTTTTATCGTGCCTGGTGCGGACGCCCCAAAGAGGACTTCCAGAGCTGTTTCAGAACGCGGCAAGAACGAAGGGGTAAGTGTGTTCAGGGTGAGCGGAGTATTTGGAGAGATTTCAGTGGCAGTGTGCCTTTTACCGCAGTACATTTAAAAACCTAGGGGGTGGGGATTTAGCTCAGCAGCAAAGCGCCTGCCTGGCAAGCGTAAGGTTGTGAGTTCGGTTCCTGGTACCGGAGAAAAACCCAAAAAAATAAAAATGAAAAACCTGAACACTTGCCATGCGTTTTGCTCACCCCTTGCGTGTGCAGGGTTCGTATGGCGTTGTCATACAGTAAGTCCCCACGTACGAACGCGCTCCGAGAAGGCCGCTGGTAAGCTGGGCTAATTGCTGAGTCCGACGAAGCGAGTCTCCCACCCCCTTCACACAGATCTGCCGCGTGTACTGCTTTGCGCTCCGTGCGGTCCGCTCCACCTCCCGCGGCTCGTCCTCCTGGCCGCTGACTGAGCGCCGCACGGCCGCACGCGGCACACGGTGCAGTGGGCCCACGGCCGCACAGCCGCGACGACGTCTGGCAGGCGTGTGAGCTGCTCCGGGGTTTGTCCCCACCTACGAATGTTCAGAATGTGAGGTCCTTCTGTGTCTGTGAAAGTTCAAACGTCCCGAAGTCAGGGACTTTCTGTAGTGAAGAAGTGGAGCTATTTTTACATCTGTAAATAGGTATTAACCAATTATGATATAATCATTATATCAAAAACACATTAAAAAGAATCAAGTGGAACTAAACTGACATGACAAGGTAGCCAGCAATGATTTTTTTTTTTTTGAGACAAAGTCTTCCTATGTAGCTCAGGTTGGCCTTGGACTCACTGGGTAGCCCAGGGTAGCCTTGAACTTTTGGTGATTCTCCTACCTCGGCCTCCAAGTGCTGAGATTACGGGTGTTTGCCACCACACCTGGCTCACAATTTGTTTGTTTGTTTGTTTGGGACAAAACAAAAAGAGTCTTGCTACGCAGAGTCTAGCTCGGCCTTGAACTGCTCCTGCTTTGGCTGTCTGAGTTCTGGGGTTATAGGTGTCTACCACCGTCCCTGGCTTCTCTCTTCAGTTTTTTTCCCTCCTCAATTTTTAAGTAAAAATATTCAGAACAATATGTATAAAATGATTTCATTTATGGTTAAAGTACACAAATGAAAGAGGGTTTGGAGGCTGGGCCTGGTGGTGCACGCCTGTAATCGCAGCTCCTGGGAGGCTGAGGCAGGAGGACCATCACAAGTTTGAGGCCAGTCTCAGCTACCTAGTAGTAAATGCCATCATGAACTACAAAGTGAGACCCCTTTCTCAGAATAGCAAGCAAACAAAAAAGGATTGGATGTTTCCTTTTTCTCCAAAAACGTCTCTCGATTTCATGCAGACATTGCTCCATTTTGTTTGAGAGGCAGTTCTGTTTGAGAACAATGGCAAATAGCTGTTTTTCATTTATTCAGCACATACTTCTTGCCACATAATGGCTTGGAAGTAACATTCAAGCTAATGTTCAACTCATGGAAGTCGGTGAAGTATCCAGAGTTCCTACATTTATAACACTCTGTTACATATTACTTTATCATTCTGAGCAAGTCACTCTCAAGGGACTCAAGTATGACTGAGCATCTGAATGCAAGGTGCAGTCAGAGCTGGGCGTGGATGTGAGCATTTGTGATCTCAGCACCCAGGAGGCTGAGGCAGGAGGATCACAAAAAGCGTCTGAGGCCAGCCTGGGTTACATAGTTCAGGCCCGGCGTATACTACACAGTGAGACCCTGTCTCAAAAACTGAAATGGCAGCAACAAAAGTAAAATTAAAAAGAAAGGGAAAAAGTTGCAACCAGAAAGCTCAGTGACGGAGCACTCTTGACTACCACGCCCGGGGCCCTGGATCCGTCCCCAGCTCCCCGGGGAGGGATACGTTTGCAATGTGCCACATTCAAGATTATTTCTTTCTAATTGCCTTAGAATTGGTATCTCCCTTAGCAGTCCAGCTGGGGAGGTAGCCGGTTTCTACTGCTACAAATGACCCCTCTATTATTACCACACTGACTAAAAAAGGCACACAGGCCTTCCCTAGAGAGGCTGGTACAGTTTGGACTGAACCCCACCCCCCATCCAAAGCCTCCTGGGCTCGCAGGGGAACGCCGGGGGTCACAGGGGCGCTCATTCGTGGGTTCACCCACTAACACGAGGTCAGCAGCTGCATGTGCGGGTGGGAAGCGGCCTTGGCGGGAGGCAGCTTCCGGGGCGGGCGCTGGGAGAGAACCTCCCTCCCAAGAAGCTTCTCTCTCCGCTTTGCGCTGCTGTGTTGCGAGCGGCTTCCATCCGCCTGAGACCCTTCGCTTCTGCCTGGGGCCAGCGGACTAGGGACTGCAACCCTGAGCCAAGACAAACCCGTGCTCCGAGTCGTGGGTGTCGGGGACTGTGTCCCAGCAACGAGAGTGACGGAGACAACAGCCACCTATGTGTCACTCAAGTAGAATGAGAGGCAATTTTCTTTTGTCTAAATGTGTGTCTGTTTGTCGCCTGTATTATAATTATTTACTTAAGGATTCCCTCCAGTATATCATACACTTCTTAAAAGCAAAGCTGCTACCTTTCCTCTTTGGACCCCAGCCCCTGGGACAGTGTTCAGCACCTCCCAGTACTGTCCCTGAGACTGCCAGTGTTTAGGGAGTGGTGTGCAGATATAGTAGTGGTAGCTTCTTTTTTTGTTGTTTTTTCTCCGGTACCAGGAATTGAACTCACGACCTTGAGCTTGCCAGGCAGGCACTGTGCCACTGAGCTAAATCTCCAGCCCCCAGTAGTGGTAGCTTCTGACTGTTTGGGTGAACCTAAAAACCTTCAAAAGCAATCTTTCTGTTTGTGCGTGTGTGGGTTTTTGTTGTTGTTGTTGTTTGTTTTCTGAAACAGGTCTGGCTATGTAGTCCAGCCTGATCTTGAACTCACCATGTAGCCCAGGCTGGCCCAGAACTTGTTGTGATCCTCCTGCCTCAGCCTCCTGAGCACTTGAGTTACAGGCATTGCTACCACATCTAGCACAAAAACAGATCATTTTTAAATGAATAGTTCCATCCATTCATAGGATTATAGGGACAGAGAAGACTTTACTTTCCTGAGAAGGGCACCACAATATTGCCTGTCCAGCAGTCTGTACGAGGGGAAGGCGCACCCCTCCCTTCAAGTCGTGTGGCCTGTGTCTCCTCCTGAGCCTGGACAGACTTCGGTGACCTTTCAACCAATGGCTTGAGGAAGCGATTGCTATATGACTTCCAGAAGTAAATCATAAAGATGCCATAGCCTCTTGGCATGTTTGCTCAGGGAACCCAAGCACTGCATAAGGAAGCCAGGCGGTTTCTTGTGGAGGTCACAGGAGGGTGTGCCAGTCAGGAGGTCAAGCTGAGGTCCCCACCGGTAGCCAGCACCGACCCCTCGATATGTGGGTGTCTTCGGATGGCTTCTGAGTCACCAGCCCATGCAGGGAGGAAGCAGGCTTCCCTGCCCAGCGCTGCCCAGGCGGCACGTTCATGAGCAAAATAAATGATGGGTTTTTTAAGCCAGTAAGTTTAAGCAGCTGTAGGAAGCTTGTTATGCAGCAGTGGATGACCAAAACAGGCCACAAAGGGTGTGCCTGCATTTCCAAGCGGAGGGAGGGGCTGGGCCCCGAATGCCCGTTTCCTGCTCCTAAATCCTGGTGGCGTGAGAAGCCCCACGGTCAAAGGGAAGTAGGATTAGAACCAGGAGGGTGAGTCAAACCTGGACAAACAGGCGCTCAGAAGTTCATTAGGAGTCATTAACTTTCAAACAGAAATGCTAAGGATGCTTGTGATGGACGCTGCTGTGTGTGTGTGTGTGTGTGTGTGTGGGTGGGTGAGGAGGCCCGGAAAGTCTGTAAACACTGACAGAATGATGGGGGTAAACCCCGCTCCTATGAATGTGTTAAGAATTATACACAGGAAGTCTAATTACCTGACACTGGCGATGTGTGAATCTGTGATAAAGACTCCTTACCTGCTGTGAGCTGTCTCAAGCCCTGCCCAAAGGCGACGCGAACGGAATGTGGTTACCACCCCGTTGGAGCTTTGGCCACAATAAATCTCGTGTGATGAAAGAGTTACACGGGGCAAAGCCACTGCAGATGCAGATCAGCTCACCACCCTGGGAGCAGGCTGCCTTCTTTCCTGGGAAATTACTTGTGACAGTCAAGTTAACCTTAAGGGACTTGGAAGTTGGCAAAGATTTGCATACTTTCCCCCATTCTTTATTTATATACTGCCAAGTTCTTTGAGACTCCAACAGTGCAATTTTATATTAACAGTGAAATACATTATTTGGGAGGAAGCAACAAAGAATGAGATAGGAGAAAACAACTTGAGACTCAACCATTGCAGTCTCTGAAAACCCTGCAGTCCATAACCTTCAGTAACATGGTCTTTGCCCTTTAATGAAGATAATATGTAAACTGTCCTTTTAGTAAGAACAAAAGTACACTGTCCTGTTATTAAGAACCAAGGTACACTCAGGAGGCAGAGGCAGGAGGATGAATTTGAGACCAGCCTGGGCTACAAAGTGACCTCAAGGCCAGCCTGAACTGTGTACTGAGACTCTGTCTCAAAAAGACAACCCCCCACCGCAAAAAAAAAAACAACCAAAAAACAAAGGCTGTTAGACTCTATTATGTTCTAATTTTCCCAAGTCAAACTACTCATTTTTGACTTTGAAAGTGGCAGCTGTCAAGTCCACAGTGGTATCTGACTTAGGCTAAGAAGCACGTGTCTTTAGACATCAAACTGTGCAGACGCTCGCATGGCTCCTGGCTCTCCCACAGTGGGAAACCCTCCTGGGTAAAGTTGAAGTAAATGGACATCAAAACCCTCCCATCCTATTGCATGAGTCCTGGAGGGCAAAGACTATTAACAATAATTATTCAACCCCAAATATTGATAAAGAATATACAGAAAGAGGCTCATCAAAAAGGTTCAAAATTGTCAAGAATTAAAGATTGTCAGGTATCTTATGCATAGCTCTTGGAGTATGGTTACGAAGAAAGTTTAGCAACAGCGAGAGCTTTGATTTGATAGAAGAAGGAAGAACACATTAAACCCAACAAAGACCGCGTTAGAATAGTAAGACCTAGGGTGATTATTCTTTTCTGTTCTCAGTTTTCTCTATGTCCTATGAAGTTATATTACTGTTATAAGAAAGATTTAAAACAATTGCTAAGTAGTTAACAGTATTTGAATCTGTTGGAGCTTAACAGTGCTCCAAGGCAGAGGACAAGAAGGTCATTTTTAGCCAAAGGCCAAAGTGAAGTGAAGAATAAATAAGAAGGTCTGGACAAGCGGCTTCCTCGAATACAAGAGGCACATCAAGATGATGTCCATCAGTGGACGCAGTTCCCGCCCCAAAACCGCTCCATTCTGATTTTTTCTCAAAAGAATCTTTCTGAATTTTCCCTCCATCTCCTAATCCTCTTTTTTTTTTTTTTTTTTTTTTTTTTCTCGGTCTTTTTGAGATAGGTTCTCACTACGCAGTTCAGGCTAGCCTTGAGCTCACTTCATAGCCCAGGCTGGTCTCGAACTCGCAATGATCCTCCTGCCTCAGCCTCACAAGTGCTAGGATTACAGGCATGTGCCACCCTCCCCGGCTTCAACTCTTTACACAGATTGGAGGTAACAAAATATATCCTGTGTATAAGTAGGAATTTTATCTTTTACTTAAAAAATCAGGAAGAACAGAGCTGATTTTGGAAAAACAAAGTTTGATTTACTTAAAGGGTTATGAAGAGTATATGAAGGTGAGACACCATAAAAAATAAGCCTGATTTTGAGGGAAAGTCTTGAAAATCGTTAGTGGAATTTGTAATGTTGAAGTAGTTGAATGACAAACTTTATAGAAAAGTGTGGGCATAAGTAAAAGACTATATAGATGCTGCATATACCTCCTGGGTTGGGAGAGGGTAGGCAGGAAGTGGCTTGCTAAGTTACCCTGACCTTCTGAAACACTTTCAGTGTCCAGTGTGGTCTGGGTCACACACCTGATGCCTTTCGGCTCGCTCGCCTGTCATGTGTGTGGTATTAAACTGTGGTGTGCGTGTGCTGGAACGCAAGTCCAACCTTCAGAGTCTATCAGGAAAGTCTTGCTTTCCTCCTCTTGTTTAACCAAGCCAAAGGCTGGGGACACAGCTCAGTGCCACAAGCCCTTGCCTGGCAAGTGCAGGATCCTGAGTTTGATTCCTGGTCCAAAAAAAAAAAAAATTAACCAAGCTAAATCTTGAGTGATATTGGCTTTCTTATTCATACACAGTTCCAGTTTAAAGATTATTCTAGCTTAAGTAACTAGCAATAGGTTAATGCAAAGTGTATAAAACCAGTCATTTTGCTTCTTACCTGGCATGTACCCACAATAAATCCATCAAAAGGTTATATTCCAAACCAGGCATGGTGGCAAATGCCTGTAATCCCAGCACTCGGGAGGCTGAAGCAGGAGGATCTTTTGAGAGTTCGAGGCCAGCCTGGGCTACAAAGTGAGCTCAAGGCCAGCCTGAACTGCATAGCGAGATCCTGTCTCAAAAAAATTAAAAAAAAAAAAGTTATATTCCAGCTGGGAGCAGAGCCCAGCGGTAGAATGCTTGCCTAGTGTGTGCAAGGCCCTGAGGTCCATCACAGCACTTCCAGACAGGTTTATATTCCCTTCCCAAGTATGAAAACCAGTATTCCTGAAATTCTAGTGTTATCGACATCACTATTTTTACATATATTTAGAAAAAAGACAAGGAGAAAATGACATTATCTGTATCTTGCTTGAAGCCAATTTTTTTTTCCTGGAGAGCATTTTCATTTGAAAGTTTCATTCTTGGCAGGCATGGTGGTGCACACCCGTAATCCCAGCATTTGGGATTACAAATAATACATAGATCAATAAAGTTTTGTTCTTTTAACAAGTCCTTTTCATAGTTCTGATATGTGATTATAGCACTTCCTTAAGGTAGGTATAAGGAATTTTCACAATCAATTGTGTATAGTAAATTGTTTATCCTTTGCTCATCTCTATCCATTCCTCTCTTTGACAAAAACTACAGTTGTTTGCAGAACACGTATTTTTAATGCATTTTTCGCAGTTCTTCTCCTCCCTTATGTAGACCGTTCTAGAGGGATTTTCCTCACAGCGCCTTGTGCGGAATCACGCTTGCCGCGCACACAGAAGCACACACGGGGGCGATCAGGGCTCTGCCGTGCTGGCTCAAAGACCGGGACTCTGTAGCGTACGGTTGCCATGAGTTAATTCACTGATGCCTGTGGTTAATCCGGTGAGCACGTTTTGTCCCTTGGCTGTGGTACCTGACTCACGCAGCAGCCCACGCTCTGCACATGAGTCACGCTGGAAGTCGAGCGCCTCTTTCACACCTGGTTTTCTCTCGACAGTAATCCTTCTTAATGCTTTAATGATATAATTCTAGTGAAATTAACCTTGAACAACTGCAAATTATGTAATTAATTACATGGAGCTCTTAATGACAATTACGTTTTAATCTTGGCCGCTCAGCCTGACCCACCAGAAATCCATGCACGGAGCGGGAACGGAGAGGTGGGCGGGACGCGGGGGCTCACTCATTGCATGAACTGCATTTCTCTTTCCTTTAAAAACTTCCAGGATTGGCGACTGTACGCCACTAACTGTACTTGGCCCTAAGGGCCTGGAGAAGTAAAAGGACCTACTTTTACCAATTTCCTGATTGCTTCTGTTAGCATTCATTTTTTGAAGGGGTTTAATTGGCAGAATTTTTTTTAAAGAATTCCCGTGGTCATATAACCTTGGTTTGTGCTGGAGTAAAAATTAAACAGTTGAAAAAAATATATAGTTGCTTGGTCTTTAATATGCCAATACATGTCGTGGATCTCAAGGAGATGGACTATGAACGATGTGCTGAATTGTTGTGAGCAGAAAACTCTCCTTTAAAACTAACAGTTTCACTGATCTATACAATTACATGATTTTTAGTGAGTTTACAAGGTTGTACCACCATTGCCCAAAATCTAAATTTAGAGCACTTTAACTTCAAGAATGTCTTATTCCTTTTATAATCACTGACTATTCCTGCCTCCAGCCCAGACAATCACCAATCTTTTTTTGCCTTTATAGATTTACCTTTTCTGGACATTTTACACAAATGGACTCACACCATACTTGTTTGTATGTGTAGCTTCTTTCACCAAACAAAATGTTTTTGAGGTCCATCCATTTTGTAATACTGTGGTGGATTGATAACTGGTGGTCAACTTACAACCC
>NW_004955444.1:942885-944250 GCF_000276665.1 Chinchilla lanigera | reverse complement strand
TTGCCAGGCAGGCGCTTTGCCGCTGAGCTAAATCCCCAGCCCCGAAATTGGTTACTTTTCCATGCAAGAGTTCTTTATATATTCTAGATACAAGACTTTAATCAGGTATGATTTGCAAATTTTTCTTCCTCTGTGGTTTTCCTTTTAACTTTCTTGTGACTTTTGAAGCACAAGTTTGTTGTCGTTGTTGTCTTGTACTGGGACTCAAGCTTAGGACCTCACGCTTACCAGGCAAGCACCGCGCCACTGACAGAGCTGTATCCCCTGCCCAAAGCGCAAGTTTTTAATTTTGACAAAGTCTAAGGTATCAATCTTTGGAGTGTTTGTGCTTTTTTGTTGTACCTACAAAGGTCGTAAGGATTCACTCCTACCTTTTCTTCTAAGAATTTTACACTTTTAGTTCCTACATTTAGATGTATGAGTCATTTGGAGCTAAATTTTGAGTATTGTATGAGGGCTGAGGGTTTAAATACGCGTATCTTTTAAAATGGGATATCCATTTTGCCAGCGCTATTTGTTGAAAAGACTCATCTTTCTCCTATTGGGTTACTTTGGCACCTTTATTGAAAATCAGTTGAGCATAAAGTTAAGAGTCTTTAATGTGTTAATGTACGTTGTGAATCTCCAACTGGGAGGGTAGCAGATGTTTCCCAAAACTCCTTCTGAGGACGCCCAGGCCGTCACCTAGCAGGGACCTCGCTCCGCGTGCTACCGCCGCCCAAGGACTCGAACTCGAGGGGCCGCTTCTCCAAACCGTGCACAGCTCTGACTTCCATTTGCCGCTTTGGTGTAGGGGATGAGGGTTGCGTTCAGCGGAACCGGAGGCACGATGGCCGCTAATTGTCCTGTTTCACAGACACAGCGCAGAAACGCGTGTAAAAGCTCCTGAAAACGTTGTTACTGAGTTAGGCCGAGTACATTTTCTCCCTTTGTAACCTAGATCTTGTCTCCATGTTTTTATTTAACCACATACAATGCAAAATGCTGGATAGCTGTTTACATTCGACCTTTTTAAAACGACAGTCCTCACCTTTAGCACTGTTTACCACAGCAAAAGACCTGGGACAAAAATCAAAAGGGAAAAAGGACACTTAAGAGTCTTTTATCACATTGCACTTAGGTACAGAAGGGGAAGGTCAGGTAAAACTCAGCGATGACGGAGGGGAGAGCGCACAAGCGCGGGCCGGAGGACGTCTTCCCCCTGCGCGTCAGCGAAGCTGCCCAGGGACGCGGCGAACCTCGCCCCGAGGCCGGAAGGGCGCTGCTGCCCACGCCTGCCCTCGCCACACGCGGGCTCCGCTGTTTGCAAGAAAGCCCTGGGCCCAAAGGGTTCCGCACGCCGGTCCCAGGCGAGTCACAGAATTC
>NW_004955444.1:933234-941682 GCF_000276665.1 Chinchilla lanigera | reverse complement strand
TTTTTTTGAGACAGGGTCTCACTATGCAGTTCAGGCTGGCCTTGAGCTCACTTTGTAGCCCAGGCTGGCCTTGAACTGTCAAAGATCCTCCTGCCTCATCCTCCCAAGGGCTAGGATTACAGGCATGCGAGACCACACCTGGCTCTAATCTGTTTCTTAACATTTAAAATTGTGGGTGGGTGCATAGCAAAGGAAACTACCAACAGAGTGAAGAGACCACCCACAGAATGGGAAAAAAACTTTACCAGGTACTCCTCAAAGGATTAACATCTAGAATATATAAAGAACTCAAAGAACCAGACCCCCCCCCAATTTAAAGACCCAGTCTAAAATGGGCATCTGAAATGAGTACATACTTCTCAGATGAAGCAGTACAAACAGCAAATAAATACATGAAAAAATGTTCAGTATCACTGATCACTTGTAAAATACGAGTTAAAATACTGAGATCCCATCTCACCGCAGAAAGAATGGCTATTCTCAAGAAACCAACGGATAACCGATGGTGGAGGGGCTGTGGGGAAAAAGGAGCCCTTCTCCACTGCTGGTGGGAGTGTAGACTGGTGCAGCCCCTGTGGAAATCAGTGTGGAGAGTCCTCACAAAACTAACAGTAGGTTCCAGGTGACCCAGCTATTCCCCTCCCAGGCAGCTTCCCAAAAGAGTTAGAAGTGTCAGCACAGCGATGCAGTACGTGCACACCCACGTTCAGAGCAGCACAATTTATGCTGCCCAAACCTTGGAGACGGCCCATATGCCCATCAGCAGATGAGTGGATAAAGAAAATGTGGCTTTTATATATGATGGAGTATTACTCTACCATGAAGAAGCATAGCGTGAGACATTTTTAGGTAAATGGATGTGCCTCGAGATCACAATTTTAAGTGAAATAAATCAGGCACACACGTTTAAGTGTAACATTGTTTCTCTTGTGTGAGAAAGCCAGAGGGTAAGTAAAGAGCAAATGGAGGACAGACACGGATTGGGAAGTGGGAAAAACTGTGTAAATGGGAAGGAGGAGGAGGAAGAGGGAGGGGGAAGGGAAAGGGATTTAAACAAAAGAATGGGAGGAGAAAATGGCAGTAAAGCTTTGGTAAATGGGGAGGGGAAGGAAGGGGGAGGGGAGGGGGAAAGGAATGAAGATGCATTGTGTGGAGGTACAGGTCCTCTGCGATGAATGTCTCGTTCTGCACAGCGACATCTGCTAATAAAAAAAGGAAGTTAAATAAGTTGTGGGCGGGATCCCCTGGTGGCTGGAGCACAGATTTCTAAGAGAGCAGAGGCTGACTGCGAATCTGAGGTACACTGGGGGCAGAGCGTCGCTGAGGGTGGGTCGAGCACGTGCTTGCATGTGAAGGCCCTGGGGTCCATGCCCAGCACAAACGTGAGGGAGACGGGCTGTCTGTAAACTGGGTCTCAACGTGTCTGAGAGGCAGTGGTCTCCCTGCGAAGCCCTGTGGACCTAACTGTACAGTCACGCCCGTCTTTGCAGCCAGCGTTTAACCTCAGTGTGCACTGCTTTGGGAAAACATCACACTTTCTCTGCCCAAGGAATTTTAAGTTTATCCCAAAGAACAGTAAGCCGGTTTCCAAGCCCTGTAAGTGTTCTGCATAGAAAACCGGAAGGAAGCCGCCCCTGTGAGAAGAGATGGTGGCGAGGGTGCCCACACCCCAGCCCGCTAGAGAGGGCGCTGCTTCGGCCCTCGTGGACAGGGATGCGCTCTGGCACTGCTTAACGGCCAGAAGGCGGCCCAAGGGGTGCTATGCCCGCTCTGCCCTAACCCTTGGAAGGCCCGAGGGCCCATTTTCCATCTCTGGTGGGGCCCTCAGCACCCTGCAGAGCAATGGCGCCCACACACGGGGAGCAGGAGGTGCAGCCCCCTGGGCTTCTCCCGGGCCTCCGGCTGCCTTAGCTGCAGCCCGTCCGGCAGACGCTGGTGACGCCACAACGGCCAGCTGAGCTCTCTGTCCAGAGGCCAGCAAGCAGAGCGGTTGACGTTTTAAGCCACTCAGTTTGGGGTGATTTGTTACATAGCAATAAACGCTTAGAATAGGAAAACACCATTCTCTGTCACCCGTAACGCTTGGTTACCAGGGAGTGGCTTTGCTTCGTGGGCTGGGTTCTTCAGACCGAGTTTCAGCCGCTGACTCGTGAGTTGCAGGGGGCACGGGAGGAGCTCCTGCGGGGCGGGGCGGGGCGGTAAGGTGGAAAAGACCCTGCAGAGAAGCGGGAGGGCGAGCGGTGACCTGCGGGGCCTGAGGGGCCCCATAGATGCTGTGAACAAAACCGGCAGCCCCAGGCAGACAGCGGTACCATCGCGCGAGTGTGCAGGGAGGGGCGGAGGGCTGGCAAAAATAAATACGGAATTATTCAAATAAAAGTGCTTGTTCATGTGCCACATAAAGTCATCTACCCGACTGCACGTTTGGAAACACTGCCTAGAAATACCACCCTTTCCACACCGCGAGGCTCCTCCCGAAGGACCCCTTCATGCCAAAGTGAGTTCGAGTTTTCTTTTCTTAAAGACAGCATAGTGAAACACTGACCTTTCTTCATTGCTGCATGTTCTGGCCACAGTCCTTCAGTGCCGTTACACCCTCATGCACACGCGTGCGCACGCACACACACACGTTCTTAATTTTCAAGTGGCAAACAAGAAAAATTTCAGTTTATAAAATTCCTTGCTGAGTGTGGTGGCACATGCCTATAATCCCAGCACTTGGGAGGCTGAGGCAGGGGGATCTTTGAGAGTTCGAGGCCAGCCTAGGCTACAAAGTGAGCTCAAGGCCAGCCCGAACCGTATAATGAGACCCTGTCTCAAAAAGACCAAGAAAAAAAAAGTTCCTCAAAATAGATGAATCGGCCAGGCATGGTGGTGCATGCCTGTAATCCCAGCACTCGGGAGGCTGAGGCAGGAGGATCGATGAGAGTTCGAGACCAGCCTAGGCTACAAAGCAAGCTCAAGGCCAGCCTGAACTGCATAGTGAGACCCTGTAAAAAAAACAAAACAACAGCAACCAACAAACTGAAAAAACCCCCCCAAAATAGATGAATCTATTTTTGTGGAAAACAAATTTACGAATCTTCCTAATACGTAAGATTAAAACTGCATAATTTAAAGACCTGTATGTCACCTTTAATTTGTGTAACTGTCTTAGCATTTAACTATTAAATCTGCAGTTTCATCATTAACTTTTTTTAAAAGTCTAAATTAAATATTACTGAGTAAAGATAGTTTATCTTGATTTTAAAAATTTGCAGTTTTGTCCGCTGCTGAACCCTTAGGCTGTGGTCTCGGGGCGCGTCGCTCGGCCTGAGCCCCACTTCCCTTAACCTGGCCCCTCCCATTTATAAAATGGGTGCTGTGCTCTAGAACCGGATGGCGGTGAAGGCAGGTCATGTTTAAGAGCTTCAGAGAGTTGACGATGATAATGGGTAGTGATTATTGATAACGTACTATATAGTTCAGAAAGCTGGAAGGACTCTGAATGTTTCCCCCACAAAGAAATGATAGATATTTAAGTAGACGTGCTCACCCTAATATGCTTAAATTTACGATGTACTGAAACACCATAGTGCATTCCAGAAATATATCCATATCATGTGCCGATTAAAAATACAGAAAAAGGAAAAATTAAAATCAAGAAGAAAAAATTTAAAGGCCTTATCAAATACAGAAGGAATCACTTTGTGGTATCCTAAAAAATTTAAAATGTAGAATTTCATGTTCATAATTTTAAAAATTAAGTATTCTTGAGACTTTCCTTATGCAGTGGTTACAAGGGTTATGCATCCCTTATACAGTGGTTATAAGAACATTTCATAAAATTCATATACAGTTAATAATTTTGGGCTATTTTGGTTGGTTTTTTTTTTTTTTTTTTTTTTGGTTTTTCTCCAGTACCGGGAACCGAACTCACGACCTTGCGCTTGCCAGGCAGGCGCTTTGCCGCTGAGCTAAATCCCCAGCCCCCTTGGTTGTTGTTTTGGGACGGGGTCTCACTCTATAGTCCAGTCTGGCCTTGAACTTACCATGTAGCCCAGGCTGGCCTTGAACTCAGAAGTGATCCTCCTGCATCAGCCTCCCAGGTGCTGGGATTTCAGGCGTGCACCACCGTGCCCAGCTGGGGCTACTTCTAAAATGTATTTTTAAAATTTGCCTTTAGTCTGCGCACTTACCCTGCTAGTTTTGTGCTCTACCGTCTGTGAGTCTCTGCTGTTATCGCTGTGTCCTCACAGAAGCACGGGACTGTGGAGGCAGGCGCCGTGGAGGCAGCGGCGCAGTTCTCATCCGGTCCGTGGCCTGCTGTGGTACCGGAAGTGCAGAGTGCCACTGAGCGGCGGCCAAGGCCGGGCAGCGCAGGCGCGGCCCTCCACTCGAGTGAATGAGGCTTCGCCTGGGTTTCCTCGGAGGGACCCGTTTTCTGTGAAGGCGCGCACCTCCCGGCAGAGTAGGGCCCTTTGTGCCCACATCCGGTGGCTGCCTGAACATCAGCACCCCGCTGTCTGGCGGGCAAAGCCCTGCTGGAAAGCAGAACTTCGACGGAGAGCACCAGCCAGGGCCTGCTCAGCCACCGCCCTGCCCAGACCCTGGTTCAAGGGCAGCCCGGGCCAGGCCGCAGCGCCCGTAAGAGCGCCCCCGGGGCTGGGCGAAGCTCCTGGTGCGCGGGATCCTGCTCTGTGCCTCGGTCGGCCGCACTGGGTGGGAGGCAGCGAGTCACAACAGAGAACCCCTGCGCGGCGAGTTTGCTGCAGATCTGTGGCCCTGGGCAAGTCACTGTATCTCCGGCTGGCAATCGGGGATTCGATGAGACCAAGATAAACCAGGAAACAGCAGTTCAGGAGAGCACTGAAGGAGATTCATCTTTCCCTTCTAGCTTTAGGAGCACATACAGTTGCCCTGGGGTGCTTTGGTCGGCCCTCCGCCCCTGAAGCCGGAGACCAGCCGATTGGAGGGAGGCTCTGGGGACGTGATGTCTTACCCTCCACGGGGACAGGAGCTGTAAACGGGCCCGGAAGAGGAGAACACATGACCGTTTTTAAAGTTATGGGGGCGAGTAGCCGTTGACACAGGGCAAGGACACGAGCATGACTCAGAGAACGTGGACGTGGAGGCCGAGGAGGCCCTGCGTGGGCGCAGGCTGCAGGCGTCTGCGGGGCGGCGGCGTAGGCGTGGCAGAGGCCTCCCCGGGCGGGCCTCCTCCTCCCTCCCCGCTTAGCACCAACCCTCGCTGCTACGGTGCCTGGCACACAGGTCAACGCTTGACCGAACTGGGTCGATCGCTTCTTTTGCCTCCCCTCTAGAAAGATTCAGACCTCCGCTGGGACCGTGCCTGGAACCGAAGCAGTATGAGTTAGGCCTTCGGGTGACCTCACTGGACGTGCTCACACGAAGAGCAAAGCCGGTCTGCAAAGGCGAAAAGTGAATCAGGCAAAAAAAAAAAAAAAGTGAAGCAGGCAAAAAGTGAGTCTGCAAAGGTGAAGCGTGAATCAGGCAGCAGGTAACGCGGGAGGGGCTTCCGCCCGGCTCCTGCTGTATTTTGGGTTTGGGACCGAGTCCAGTCCTGGCCAAGGTGCACCGCTTGCCCTTGGGCTCCCGCAAGCGCGCCTGCCCGTAACCCAACCATAAACTCCCCGGGTAAACACTGTTAAGGCATCGTATAAAAAGGGGCAGGAACATTCTTGTCTAGTGTAGGCCGGCAGGCAAGATCGGTAAAGATAAAACACGCCCTTGATCTGGAAATACGGTTCTTAGTGAAGAGAGGGAAAGGCGAACCCCAGCAAAATCGAATGCGCTGGCTTCCGGAGTCTCTAAGGAGCCGGGCAAGCCTCCCCGAAACCCCGCCTCCTCCCCAAACTCGCTCAGTTCCTGAAGAAATTACCCTGCAGCCAGGCGGGCGTGGTGGCGCACTTCTGTAATCCCAGCACTAGCGAGGCTGAGGCAGGAGGATCCTTGGGAGATGGAGGCCAGCCTGGGCTACAAAGTGAGCTCAAGGCCAGCCTGAACTGCATAGCGAGACCCTGTCTTAAAAAGACAAAAAAGAAAGAAAAAAAGAAAAAGAAATTACACTGTAACCTTCGTCTCTTCCTCTGGGAGGCCTTCCCGCCTCAAACCCCTGTCTGCAGCCTCTCTCCTTGACTTTTCCCTTAAAGACGCAGGCCAGAAAAAAAAAAAAAGAAAAAGAATGTCTCCAATGAAGAACCTGGAAGAGTAAATAAAATCTGAAATGTACAGTAGATATTAAAAAAAAAGACATAGGCCAGGATTTCCAAATTAGTAAGTTCCACAAAAAAGCATTTCTCCAGTTAGATGGCAACACCGGCCTCCGTCTTCAGGCCCCTTTTCCGCGAATGAGAATGCGTCGCTGAAACGTGTCCTCCTCAGCAACAGCGCCTCTCAGACGAGTTAGGCCCAAGCCCTGGCTTCCCATCCCAGAAACAAAATCAGCCCCCTGGATATTTTTATGCTTGTCTGGACGGCTGAGACACAGCTTCTGGTTTGCACTTGACTTTGGGCAAAAAAACAAAAAACATGTATATATTCTAAAACTTCAGCCCACAAAGGAAGCCAGCGACGCTCCCGGGCCCTCTGAGGACACGAGCAACACCGCGCAGGTAGTGGGAGGGCCAAACGGCCTCAGTGTGTGTCCTGCCTTGTTTCCCTTGGGTGCTGGGGGAGACCCCAGTGGGGCAAGAGGGGGAGCCCCGACGGAGTTGTCACCTGTGCCCTGTGGGGTCGGGGTCCTTCGGGCAGGGGGGTGCTTCCGTCTTCACTGTCGTCCCTGTTCAGAGCTCTTTGCTAGCGCAGCCCTCAGCCTCCGGCCTTCCGTCCTGGACATCGTCTACAGGTTCTGCTAAACAGCAGGTCCTAGAGTGCTGCTTCCTAAGGCGGCTAGTCAGAGCCTGCTGCTTAAGGCCATTTCTCTCCCTCATGCTAATAGGGTCCAGATAAGATACTGTGGCTTGTATTTTTCTAAGCAAATACATTGCTTCCCTGCGTTAGCACATGTGCTTAGAATTATTTGGTGATCAATACTAATTAGACATTCTGTTCAGTGGATGTTTAATGTTTTAATTCCAGGCTTTCATCTAGTTACTTTGAGTAGTATGAGTCAAACTCTATACTGATTACATTGTCTTCTTTGTGTTTGACTGCCTCGGTAATGAGGGAAAAATCAGTTGTATTTCTTTAAGTTTCAGACCTAAAAATCAGTCTCTGAGTATTAGAAAAAACAAGGCATGCATAATATTACTGCAAAATGCTGCCTATGAATTCAATTAAAAGGAACTTTTGTTGAAACAAAAACTGGAGTCCTGTGAAGAATTCTTAGAACCTCCTCCTTTCCCTCCCCCAGCCCTCCATTCTTATTTTCAAATAAATCTTATTCAGACTGGAGATCCTACTGGGAAATTTCACTTTTGGTTTTGGGAAATGTCAGTTACCCATGATGGGAATATCAGAGTATTTAAGCAAAGAAAAAAATAATGTCTCACATGTGTTAAAAATAGCCATAGGGTATTCTTCCCTGTAAATTCTGTAAAAGAGAAAAAAAATTCACCTTTGCACAAAAGTTAATGAGGGCATGTTTTCCTAAGGGGAAAACCTTTTTAGAACATTCGGAGAAATAAAGATTTGAGACTGCGATCAGTCGGAGCGGGAGGAAAGGCCAGCAGGCCTCTGTCTGATCCGCGTTCCGCCCTCTCCTTTGGCCAGGCGCTGGGCCACCTGGGAGAAGACTCGGTCCTGAACAAACACCCCTTTAGCAAGCCTCTGGTTTTCCAGCCCCAGGAAGACAGCAGAGCTCTCCTTACTCAAAAACTTCCGGGTGGGGGTGCCTTGGATCTGTTTACTTTGCAGGGGTCTCAGCCCTGTTCCCTGTGAAGTCAGCTGAAATTTAACCCGACCCCGAGAGCAGACTTGAACCGCAGCTGGGTCAGTTCCCCGGCTCCCAGCCCGCCGTGCTGGGTCTGCCCTCCCGGCCCGCCAGCTGCCAGCTCCAGCGCTGTCTGTGCCAGGAGAAGTCACACCTTTGCTCGCTCCCACCAGCGTGTTCCTGTTCCCCTTCCTCTCTCCCACACCCCTTTCTTCATTTGCCCGCTTCCTTCAGTTCATCCTCTGAGCCAAGGCTGGGAGCAGAAGGAAAGATCAGAGGCGTAGGACTCTGGGTTCCAGGGCGCGCTCACTCCCCATTCCCGGAGGCCACACTCAGTGGAGCTCTCCACGCCCACCCGGGCTTTGAGTAACAGCCACTCATCAAGTGATCCTTAGCCCATTTCACCGACTTTGCCGGAATTTAAAGTTTGACTAGAAGCAGGACACAAGCAAGCTTTTAACAGATGATTTATAGCCAGGCGTGGAGGCGCACGCCGTAATCCCAGCACCGGGGAGGCTGAGGCAGGAGGATTGTTGTGAGTTCAAGACCAGCCTGGGCTACAAAGTGAGCTCAAG
>NW_004955444.1:931386-933134 GCF_000276665.1 Chinchilla lanigera | reverse complement strand
AAAAACAAACAAACAACAGATGATTTATGATCGAATTCAGAATATCTGTAATTGTTGCCTCAATTGTAAATAGACTCCTGAGATGCTACATTAACAGTTTGTGTTTACTTGATCTGGAAGATTGCTGCTTTCTACTTTCTGAAGTTTATAACACTGCATGAAGATTTATCTGCAAATAGCACGAGGGCAAGGCAGGATCCCCCGTCTTTATTTCATTGGATATTTTTATTGCTCTGACTTCTTAAAACAAATCCAATCTTATCTCTGCCATTTTGCTGTATCAAAAGTAATGATTATATCTTTCACCTTTTTATAATATTACTATTCTCAGTTTTTTTACTCTCGAGGAACGCTTAAAAATAAGAAGATAATTATTCTTGAATTTGCATGTCTCCCTAACGCAGCCTAACCACTGGACAAACTGAGAAAGTCGATTAATCTGTAAGAGTTTGTTGTCCATGCTTCTATTCAGCATTACTCAGGTGCGACGCAGGGAAAGCCTACACTTGTGGAGTGTGTAGTCAGGAACAAACTGATCAGGGTGACTGGGCGGGCTGGGGTGGCGGTGGGGGTGTGTCTTCATCCCACCTCTGCCCATTGCTACTGTATCAACCCGGGCAGGCTTCATGGCCTCCTAAACCTCAGTTTCCTCATCTACAAAATGAGATAGTTCTGTAACGGTATCTGTCTCCCAACTTTCTGAGCATTAATAGTCTACGAATTGCTTAGACTGGCGCCTGGACCGGTGTGAACCTCAGAGTCACGTACCAGTTCAGTGGGAATGTAAGACTACAAGTGAAACGTTTTCTGTCAAAATAGGCTAACATTTAGGGTTTCATGGATATACCTGGAGGTTTGCGTAGGCTGTTCATCTTTTCTTTCTGGTGAAAGACAGAGTTGAAAGCAGGTGGGCTATCACACAATTACAAACCTACAGGTTTCCCTGTTACTTTGGGCTCCTTCCCTAAACTGGGGGTGTGTGGGTGGAAAGTGTTCCTCTGGGTAATACCTGAAAACAGGGGTTACACATTTGGATTTTCAGAACAAAGGAAAAAAAGCCGGAGCCACATTATAGGAACACTGTTCCTTAAAGCTGGGGAGGATTCTTTGACCTCTGCCTTATGAAACATGGACAACCTTACATTTGATTGGTGAATTTTCTGCTGTTTTTTTTTTTAAACATATTCCCTGCTTGCAAGCTAATCCTATTTATGGTGAGCCCTGTTTTTTCAATTAGGTTTATTTTCATTTTCCCATAGACCATGCTAGCTGAGAATGTCCAAAGGTTTATTTTTCTTCCCTGTACTTTGCATAATGGATTTAAAATAAAACACACTACACTTAGCTATAGGCTTTCTTTTGCAATAGTGATAAATCTTAAATAAAGGCCCCCCCACCACACACATGCAAAAGGCATGGCGAAAGAGCTAGGTGTTCTCAGATACGTTTTTGTGGCAAACTTCGAGAGCAAAGATTGTCTCATTGCGTCACTTTGTGAAATGCCTCGTGCACACTGGCGCTGGGCACGTAGGAGCGGTGATGTCTGTGACTCGGCCGCTGGGCTCCCCAGCAGCACGTCAGAAATCCTTTCCAGGTTTAGCGCTCCTGCGCTCTCTCCCCAGGGCCCAGATTCGGGGCGTGAGGCGGCAGTGGTGTAACTAAACCCACAGCACCTCCCAACGGTCCTGGGACCGGAAAGCGCTCCTGCCGCCCCTGAGCCTCGGCGGAGAATTCTCCCTGGGCCGCAG
>NW_004955444.1:926151-930626 GCF_000276665.1 Chinchilla lanigera | reverse complement strand
CTCCTCCGCGCCGCACCCGGCTCGCCCGGCTCCCACGCGGTTGCTATGGAGGCGCTCGAGGCTTCCAGCCGCCTGGCGGAGGCGCCCCGGGGCCCGAGGACCGAAGGAGACTGTGCCCAAGCCTGGGGCGCCTCGCGTCAGCCGGGACGCGGAACAAAGCGCCCTCCTCTGCCCCGGGATGCGCCCCAGGCCGGCGGCTTAAGACCACCGAGAATCGGCTGGCCCTCGGCCTCCCGCTGGGCAGGACCCCTGGGGCCGCGGTGACAGCTGCGCTCCACCGCGCTACCTTCCCGGCCCCCCAAGATCGCTCCCGATCGCCCCATCCCAGAGGTGCCCGGGGAGGGCCAGATGGCCCCATTTAACAGGACTGTCCCCTTTTGTTGGGGACCCAAGGAGCGAGCAGGCCAATTTCCATAGGAAAATGGGGCTCGTGCCCCCAATCAGTGCAGGCGCCGACAGCTGGTGGCTCTGCCATTGTCAGGACCCCACAGCGCGCTGTTAACGTGGCTTTATGTGTGCAGATGTGTGCGTGTGAATAGCGATTGATTGGTAACCGCTAGTTACTAGGTCCAGCTTGGAAATATTAAGGCTTCACAGAGAAAATTCATCAGCCTATCTAGAATAGGATCCTAGAATAGGAAAGTCTTGCCGGGGCTTCTGGTGCTCTCTTGCAGGCCTTATAACTTACCGTTTCATTCAGAAATCTAAGAAGCCAAATTGTGTGGGGAGGGCTTTGAAATCCTTACTCTTCACTACCTGGTGATTTCTTGCAAAAGTTGTGAGGCTGAATATAAAAAGGTATAAGGTGAATTCTAGGACTTTAAAAACATTATCGTTGGGACTGGGGATTTAGCTCAGCGGCAAAGCGCCTACCTGGCAAGCGCAAGGTCGTGAGTTCGGTTCCCGGTACCGGAGAAAAAAAACCAAAAAAAAAAAAAAACCATTATCGTTAAAGATCTAACCTAATTCCCTATATGAAGCTACTTTGACTCAGCTGGTTTGTGCCCAGGGCTACAGCCGGTAACAGGCTGGAAGTTACGTTTTGTTTAGTTTGGAATCAGTAGCTTAAACGTGTACTTGCGTTGTAGACTTGGGACGGAGAGAAAAGTCTCTGGTTTCTTACTTTAAGTCTCGACGGGTTGAACAGTTTTCCTAAGCTCCCAGAACTCTGTGGAATGTGATCTCAGCTGTCCAAATGCATAAAAGATGAAGAAGAGTAGATGTGGGAGCTCTGGAAAACACCTTAACCAAGCCGCCCTCAAACCGCTCCTCCAGTGCACGGGAGCCACCCACAGGTAACTTCCTAGAAGGCAGGAGACTCAACTTCCCTCAGCGTTTACGCATCCATCATGTTTCCTTGTGGAGTTTGTGTTGGGGCCAATTCAGGCTCTAGAACTTTGCAGAACCTTGATTTGGGACCTGTTTCCATCTGAGAAAACATTGGGAGAAAGGACAGGCAGGATCCTCTTGGTGCCCACTTCCAGGCTGGAGCGCGTAATGACTGTGAAGGCAGCTGCCCTGACCTCACCAGAAGGCAGGACGGTTATCCTGAAGGGCTTCCATCGCCACGGAACAAGAGTGCTGGCTGCATCTATAATTACTTAAGAGAATCTTTGAGAGACCCGTGAAAGTGTATGGGTAGGATTCTATGGCTAACCTTTGAGCCCCGAGGAGTTGATGGTACTTTAGGAAAGAGAGCCTCTGGGAAGGTTCTAGTGGAGCTGCAGGGAGTGACAGAAAGCCACATTTGGAAGAGGACCTGAGTTTGAACACTGGATTTCAGTCAGCAAGTGTGCATGCCTGGACCGGCCCTGGACACGGGCTGCAGCTTCTGCTCTGCTTCCCACCCCAGAACAAGCAAGCAGGCTGTTCTCTGCACCTATTTGTTTGGGCCCACGTGGTTGTCGGAGGAGAGGGCCAAAGACCTGGTGGTGACCTCAGGCAGCAGTCGTGAGAACCCCTCTGGTCCCAGACAGAGATTGTTTGTAGACTCACTGATAATGCATTACATTTTCAGAAGCAGCTATACGCACTGCAGACATTTGAAATAAGCCTGCGTCACCAGTGCCGCACAATACTCTTACTCCCTTTATTGCTTTGTTTTGCCTGTTCTTTTATACCTGTATCAGTTAGCTATTGAGCTGTAACAAATGACCCCAAGCTCAACCTCAAAACAGTGATTATTTATTGTAGCTCATGCACCTGTGGGTCCACAGAGGTCAGCAGGGCCAGACGAGGCACACTGGCTGGCTTTGCTGATGTTGGCTGGTGTGTTTACGGAAGAAGGGTCTCTTGGAGTTCCGGTTACCCTGGTCTTGTGGAGGAAGCTCAGCAGGACGGCTGTGCACTGTGCTCTTTCTTGCCCTTCTCCCTGGGCCGGCCCTGCGTGTTCTCATGGCGCTAGCAGGACAGCAGGGGAGGCACTGGCGGCTTACTTCTTCAGGGTTTTTAGCCTCGAGCCCTCACTCAGTTACTTCTACCCCATTCAGTTGGCCCAGGGAGGTCACATACCCGGGTCCAAAGCTCTGCTCACTGCAAAAAACCTGACGAAGGGAATGGAAAGGGTGGGGCACGGGGCTGGGGCCGAGAAGGTGATAATCTTGCAGAACGTGTCATTATCTCGCGTACGTATTTTGCTTGTTTATATTTGCTCCATGTGGACAGGGGTTTTGTCTGCCTTGTTTATTGTAGTATCTTCAACACCCAGAACTGTGGCACATTGAAGATACGTGGTAAATATTGACTGACCCAATTAGAAAGATTAATTGACTCAATTAGAAAGATTAGTTTTTGCTGTGCATAAGAACAAGCTTCCTTAAAATAAAGAGTATCCTAAACTGAGTGTAAAATTCTGATTTAAAGATCACTGCCCACATTTGCAGAAACTGATTTTTTAAACTTTTAAAAAATGTCTAAACAAACAAAAATGTCTAAACAACATGCAGTGTATTAATTATTGTAACTCTCCTACTAACCTGTTTTGAAATTCTGTTTTATTGTGATTTTTATTTTTTTCTTTAAAATAAAAAAGTCTAGATTTCAAAACAGTTTCACTAGGATAAACAGGTACCATACAAAATATATACAAGTAGATTCTTATGTGGGCAGACAATTAGAAATAATGAGGACTAATTTTATATGCTGTAAGTTGGCAGAGAATATATTGCTTCTTCCTACATGTGAATAATGTAACATAACCTCCAGCTTCCCGAATGTCATATAAAAGTTCCCGCACCTGTGGATGTGGACAGGATACCACTACTCAGTCAGACATAGTTCAGGCTTTCAGGGCTGCAGATGTGTGGCCCTTTCTCGCCTTCTGCAGACTACTGCGTCTAATCTAGGAGACACAGCACAAAAGGATTTTCTTAAGATTATGCTTTTTTTTTCTTTTCTTTTCTTTTTTTTGAGCCAGGGTCTTGCTATGCAGTTCAGGGTGGCCTTGAGCTCACTTTGTAGCCCAGGCTGGTCTCGAACTTGCAACCATCCTCCTGCCTCAGCCTCCCGATTGCTGGGATTACAGGTGTGTGTCAGTAAGCCCAGCAAGATGATGCTTTTAAGGGAAATTCCTACGCAATTTTTAGAAAAATTCCTATGGGGTTTGAATTTGTGCTGCCATTTTTGACTGTGACAGATGACAAGGTAGGGAAAGTAGGAGTGAATGCTGTTACATAAAGGAGTTTTGCACATATCTGTGCTTAGCAGGAGGCTAATTTGGGACTTCCGTGAGAAATTCAGGTCTCGGTCACGATCACTGGAGTATCTGAAGTTTCAGCTGCCAGTTGCCTACTGTTCAGAGAGGCAGATTTGCCCTTTGAGGATGGATACTAGGTGCATGTGCTGCTTCGGTTAGGAAAGGAAGCTGGCCGTTAGGGACCTGGCGGTGTCCTGAATAAATTATACTACTCGGAGTCAGTTTCTCCGTCTCTCCCCCTCCTTAGGGGCACCGAAGGGAATCTCGAGAAACAATGAGTATCGCAGGTTACAAGTTTAAAATGCCATAAACACTGCTCAGGGAGCTTCGTTTACAAACTTTATAGGAACGCGGTGGCCTGGGCGAGTTCTGAGCGCGTTCCGGACGCACCTCTCAGTCTGCGCTCAGCTTGCGGAGGGAGCGGGACGTCGGGGGCTTCGGTGAGGGGTCCCTCAGCCTCCCCGTCCCCGGGCAGCATGCGTCTCCGCAAGGGGAGGAGGGTGCCTCGGCTGAGTTTCCGTCCACGGTCGCTGCGTGGGGTGCTACTTGGTGGAGGGGGGGACGTGGTGTCGGGGGACGCGGTGTCGGGGGTCTTGGTGTCGCGCGCCCCCTGGCGGCCGCTGGGCCGCGCGGAGCTCCGTCAGGTGACTGGAAAGTCCCGAGTGGAAATCCCCGAGGAGCTGCGGCCGGTACAACTGCGAGGCAGAGAAGGAAACTGCACAGTCTGCAGCGGCGCAGCTCGGAGAGCGCGGAGCTTGCGGGGGCGGAGCGGCGGCCGCCG
>NW_004955444.1:908424-924926 GCF_000276665.1 Chinchilla lanigera | reverse complement strand
CCGGCCCGGTGATGCCCGCCCCGGAGGTGCCCGGCCCGGAGGTGCCCGCTCGAGGCGTGCCTCGGCGGCCAGGACGTCCCCACGCGCGGTTCCCTCCCGCCCGCGCGCGCGGTGGACTTTCGCGGTCCGAGCCTCCGGGCAGGGCCCTCCCGCCGGGCTTTCTCTGGCTTGTCCGGATTTGAGTCCCGTCTTTAGAGCCGACCGCAGGAGCCGCGGGAGTGTGGGGATGGAGTCTGGCTTCGTGGGCGACTCCGGGGCGCAGAGGCCCCCGACAACTGCGCGACACACAGCGGTCCGAAAAAGCATCTGCGGTGCTTCCCCACGGTCGGTTTTGTTACTGCCCCAGGTGTTGGCCTGTCCTGACTGACGTCTTTCACTTTCTAGAGAGGTTTTTCTTTTTGTTGCTTTTGAGACAGGGTTTCACTATGCAGTTCAGGCTGGCCTTGAGCTCTCTGTGATCCTCCTGCCTCAGCCTCCTGAGTGCTGGGCTTTCAGGTGTGTGCCACCACACCTGGCTGTTTTTTAATTTAAGGAGGGAGAGTGGAGGGGAAGCTGGGGGAACCCTTCACGTCTGGTTTGGAGTGGCTCTTGCCCTAAGTTGTAGGGCCTAAGTGACAAAGTGGTGCCCTGAAATCGGGAGTGGGTCGTGACCTTCCCCTTTTCCCCTACCCCAGTACTGCTGTGAATGCTTGGGAACCGGGCATTTGCAGGGAGACCTAGCTCTGGCTGCCCCTTCACAGAGCTCCGTATTTCCACCCAGGGGAGCAGAAAGGCAGCGGTGACGTTCAGAGGGGGCTGCAGAAGCAGCAAGGCGTGAGTGGGTTTGTCACTGGGTATCACTCTAGGGACTCCCAGAAATGACTGGGAGACTGGGAAGGTCAGCCGAGGCGCTCACACTGTTCGCGTGGTGCTGAGCCCCGCCACTGGAGTTAAATTAGTGTGGCTTCATATTGTAGAAGGGCCAGCAGGAGGGGACCGGACGTCAGAGTGTCCGGCGGCTGTGGTCAGTGGCCCGAGCATGTTGTCCCGTGCACCTCTGGGTCCCTCAGACTGGTGTCAGCCTTCTGCCGCGTCAGTCCACCGTGTAGACCCCTGTCACCTGGTGTCATGGATCAGTGTGTTTTTTCCCAGCAGTGTATCAAATGTATAAAATACTTATATCTTGAGGAAGAAAATGAACATCTTTAATAGCCCCCTCCCTCTGATTTCTAGTCTTCATTCTGTGAGCAGTTTTCCTTTTTTCTTTAGATGCTGGGATCAAATCCAGGTCCTTATGCACCCCTTTGTTTTTATGAAATCATTTTCTTTGGGGCGGTGAGTTTAGGAAGTGGTTTTTAAAACTCTGGTTAGTTTGCTTATGAGATGATTTTAAGAAGCCGGTAGACTTTCCAAAGGTACATTTTACAGTCAGTGAGGAGAGGTGCAGAGGAGGAGATCACAGAGAAGCTTCCGTTTTAACACACTGCTGCCCTGCATGCAGTCAGCTCCTTCCTCGGGGCCGTTCACAGTTTGCGTGCATCTGAAGAGACTGTCCGTCTCCTCCTCGTCCCTGCATTTAGGCAGCGGCATAGAACTTCCCGGGGACACCTCCCGCTGTAACCCTGCTTTGAGAACCCATTGGTTGCCTACGTGGATCAGTAGCTAAGCCAGTGCTGGGCATCGTAGTTTCGTGCGCAGCTGAGCCATCCATCTTTCTCTGGAAATGTTGGACAGGGAAAGTAGAATTTATCCTTTTTTGTAGTTAATGGCAAGTTGTTTTTTTGTTACTATCACATTTCTTTCAGATATTACAGTTTAAAATTTATAAAAGCTCTTGCAAATGAATTAACACCATTTCTCCTAGAACGGCGAATTCAAATTGAATTACTGTCTCCGATGTACTGAATCTTACTCAAGGTCACACGGCTTGGTAGCAGAAGTGGAACTCCAAGTCTTGACCATCACCCCTTCCTTCGTTAAAAAAAAATTAAAGGATGATCTTCTCCACAATAGTTTTAAGCTTCAGTGTTGTCATTTTGCGTGTCCACGAAAGATCAAAGAGAAAATTTTTCCACTTTGCTGGGAAGTACAGTGGCTTGTTATTACTGCCTGGATTGCCGTGTTGCCCTGGACAGTAGCTCCCTCTTCTCGTTGGCAAAGCAAGCCTGTGTCTCTCTGAGCCACCCCATAAATTCTCCTTGCTGATAAAAAGAGCATATATACAAGCAGATACCTGGAGTCAGTGAACATGGGGTAAGAAGTTGTTTTGCTTTGGGAAAGTGTCTCCCTGTATAGTGCTGGCTGGTCACTGTATAGCCCAGATTAGCCTTGAACTCACACTCCGCCTGCCTCAGCCTCCCAAGTGCTAGAATTACAGGTGTGTGCTACTGTGCCATTAGGACAAGAAGTAGTCGTCAAAGGAAAATAGTTGCCTGTGTATTACTTAGCCCTTCCCTCTGAGTTCCAAAGAGAGTAACTCATGTATGAGCGACCACTTACTAAGTGTTCAGTCTGGGGCCACGCCTGACGCGCAGGCCGACACCCACCCACCTTTGTGTATTTTTGCAAGAACAACCTGCACATATTAACGCTTGGGATAACTCCAGGGTATCAGTGTTATTTTGGTTCCATTTTACAGATGAGGAACTGAGGCTTATAGCATTTAAAGCAGCTTGTCTATGTTTTAGAGCAGGTAAGGAGGTGGGCAGTATCCACAGTCACATTATTGATTTTATTTTTCTACCTGGAGAAATCCCATTTCTTAAAAAAAAAGAAAAAAGAAAAAAAACTTACAGAAATTTAAAAAATTCACTGAACTCAGAAATAAGCTGAAAAAGCCAAGGCCCATCTAACAAATTCATGCTTTGCTCACGGGGACCTGGCTTCTGCAGAGACTGGTTAATCTCGCCAGCTTTTCTAGAGAATTAATTTGCTTTGCAGCAAAGCATTGGGACTGCGTGTGTGAAACCTTACAAGCCAGCCAGAGCCTTTGGCCCGGCGCAGACTGCACCGTTTGGAGGTGGGAAAGCAGTAAATTAAGATAAAGCAATGTGAAACAGTTTTCATTTAAAGGAAAGCTAGCCGTGTAATATATTCTCTTTTCTCGCTACAAGGTCTTGACCTTTGGGGATGTTGAAAAGAATGGCGGGATTGATTGAGGAAAGGGAAAAGCAGCAACTGGCAAAAGCTTGTGGCAGATTAGACGGCATCATGATGCCTGGTCATGACTTCCTCCTGCCAAGACGAGATTCATTAAAGGAAGCGCTTAACTTGATTAAAGCTCTGCTCGCCAATATCCTCCCCTCCAGATGGTAATGACCCCGCAGCCCGCCCGGCGGCAAGGCTGCGGTAATCGTGGAAACGTCTTCATGAGGAGGACGACAAGACGCACCGGGAATGCCTGCTGTCCCTTTGGCCACCTGAGGCTGCCGGCTGGCGCCTGCGTGGGCTCTGGGCGGAGCGGGCGGGCCTGGGCTGGCAGCGGGGCTGCGGGGACGGAGCTGTGACCCGCGGCGCAGCAGCAGCCCCCGCGGGCGCGGGGCTCCCGGAAAACGCGGGGGATGGCGTGCAAGGCGAGCGAGGCCGCTCCCGGGCTTCACCCCCATGCCGAGGGGGCGTTCGGAGCCCCCCGCACCTGGGTCTCAGGAAGCGGGCGTGTGGATGTGAGCCACAGGATTTGCCCGAATTTTTTACCAGATCATAAGCTTCTTAAAAACAGGAACTTGTTAATTACTCTCACAACTTCTGGTTTAGAGCTCGGCGCATAATCGGCGCATTATTAATCTTTCGAACGCGTCGGCAGAGGAAGGGACCCCAGCCCCGGTCTCGAGTGGAGGCCGCACGGAGGGCGGGGTGCGGGGTGCGGGGCTCCTGGCATGCCCTGCGCGGGAGCGGGTGAGAGGGCAGCCACGTGGCAGCCTCCAGTGTGTCTCAAGGCTGCCGGGCCGCAACTCCACGGGATCACTCGAGCCCAGGAGTTGGAGACCAGCTTGGAGCAGAGCAAGACCTCAGCTCAAAAACGCACATGAATGGGGAAAACAGAACAGCCCCCAAGGCTCGGGGTGATTCTCAGACTTCGGGAACGTCCCTCTGGCTGGGTGTTTCTCACGCGGGGGAGCCGGACAAGCAAAGTCCGTTGCTGTCGTCAGAGGTGCAGGCTAGGCTGGAGCCCTGCAGCGGGCTCGGATGGGGCAGCGGCCCGTGGCCTAGCGAGCCCGGGGAACTGGCGCCGGTGCCAGGTCTCTGCTGCTCCGAGCGTGGGCCCTGGCCTCCCGGTGGCACCGCCTGGGGCCTTGTTCGAAACGCAGTCGCTCAGAAACGGGAAAAACAGGGAGCCTCTTGGGGCCGCACCCCAGACCCGAGGAGTTAGACTTCGCCCGTTCGGGAGACCCGGGTGACCCCGTGCGCCTTAGAGCGCGAGAAGCCAGCCTTCGCCCGTGTGACTGTCGCTCCGCGCTGCAACTGGGAAGACAAGCGCCGAGGTGAGAAAGCACCCCAAAGCAGCAGCATCCCTCCCTTTAGGAATAGACGTGGCTTTAATTATAGAGCAACTATGAAGCAAATTACTTGGAACTGTACTCCTAAAATAAACCCCAGCACCGCGTTATTAATTAAGCGGAAGAGGAGGGTTCAAGTAAAATTAAATGTAAAATTCTTTTAAGCACAGATCTGTGTCACCTTCTCCACAGCGTTTCCTAACTCAATATAGAGGCTGTCACATTATTTTACTCCCGAGCTTGGCGTTACTTCCTCAAGACAGAAATTTGAAAAACAAAGTGCTTTGAAAGATAAATACTGTACACACATATATGTACTAGGGTAGTTGGAGGGCTTCAGGGGGACAAACAATAGGATATTTTACTCTGCGCAGAGAGGGGGCATGGGGAGAGGTATTTTAAGGAACTGGTGCTGCTGGCAGCTCCAAAACATGCGGGGCGCTGCGGCCCGCTGGAGAGCCCCGCAGGAGCTGACCGCAGATTCAGCCGGAAGGCAGAATTCTTCCTCCTTGGGGAAACTCACTTTGCTCCCAAGGCCCTCCACTGACACTACAGATGGGAACCTGCCTTGGTTCTACTATTCAATCAGTAATTTCTGGGCTGGGGGCATAGCTCAGTGGTAGCATGCACAAGACCCTGGGTTTGATTTCCACTACTACAAAAATAAAGAAAAAAACATGAGTAACTTCTAAAAAAAAATCTCCCTAGAGACAGCTAGACTGATGTTTGACCAAAATATTGAGCCCAAGAATTAATGATCTATACTTACACATGTATTTTTAAAATTTTATTTTTATTACACATATATTTCTGAAAGTTCAAAAAAGTCATAAAATACAGCTATTTTCAGAGCTGAGCTAATTCATAAAATGTATGTCTTGTTACTCATTTGAAATGCAGCTGAATTCTGGCTTTTCTTTCTGGTTTCCCCTGTTTGGCCACCTTGTGTTAAATTGTATGTTCAGACAATATAAAATCTTAAAACCTATGGCAGTGCTGGGGAACCTATGGCATGTGTGTTATTTTTCTTTTAGGACAAAAGATGTTATAAACATGGGTGCACATATAGCAGCGCAATTTGTCATAGCTAAATCTTGGAAACAACCCCAATGCCCATCAACTGAGGAATGGATAAAAAAAGAGTGGTATTTTTATACAATGGAGTACTACTCAGCCATAAAGAAGGATAAACTCAAGGGTTTTATAGGTAAATAGATATTACTAGAGACCATACTCATAAGTGAAATAAATAGGACTCACATGTGTAAACATCGTATTGTCTCCCTAGTGTAAGAACCTGAAAGAGTAAATAAGACCCAGAAGGTACAATAGACATTGTGAAGGAAAAGAAACTGCTCAAAAGGAAAGAACAACTGGGATGGAGAAAGGAGAAAAGAAAGGAGAGAGGGAAATACACACATATACACACACAACATAGCTAAGACAATTATACTACTAATTTCTATTGGTTTATTGAAAGGAACAGTTAATACCTAACTGATTATTTTCGCATGGTTTTTATTTTTTATTCTTTTTTTAAAAAAAGACAAAGATGTTAACGTAGTCTTCTTCTCTAACCTGAAATCTCAGGGTTCACACTGAATCTGAAATCTCAGTGCTGACACTTGGAGATAAATAAATGGGTTTGGGTTGTAGTTTGCGCTCAGTGTGTAGAAGTTGCCATCACTGACCTATGGTACCCAAGTCCCTGTCAGGATTGCTCATACTCTGTGGTAACAGTTGGGAACACGTTTGAATTAAACCGTTTCTGACAGCTGTGACCCAAAGCACGTGGGTGCGTCTTCCTTCCTCTTCAGTGTGGCCCCTGGGGTTCAAGGAAGCCTGGCTGGAAGCCGCACAGGCAGGCGAGGGGCAGTCAGAGTCCTTGCTCTCTTTTCGCTTCCAGCCTGTGCTCTCCACTCCCGGGCGCCGCAGCCTCTGTGCCCATGCGTGCCATCCGTCGTGGCCCCTGCTACACGGAGTGGGAAACTCAGGCCAGGCGAGGCGAGGGGCAGCTGTCTTGAAGCGTGGCGCGCTGATTTTCTTGTGCACGGTGAATGGTGTCTGCTGCACGGCGTGGAAGTCGTTCTGTAGATCCGGCTGTGTGGATACTGTGGTTTTGCCTGGTCCACAGGGAGGAAAGGGGAGCCGCTGTGGTGGTGTCTAACTGTGGCTGCTCACAGCCCCCTGGACTTTGCTTTGCCTCCAGGTGCTGCGCTCGGGAGTCGCTTTAGGCCACACCAAGGTGTGCTGGCTGCGTAGGTCATGCAGAGCACCGGGAATGCCAGCCATCTCGGGGCTGCGCTGGGCTGCCGTTTGCCAAGGTGGGTGACTATCGGTGCGACTCCGCTGAGACAGACTCCAGTGGCTCGGATTCAAGCTAAAATTAGGCTTTGTTGGAAGGTATTACGGGGCTGAAGGCTGGCTTGCAGCTGGGCCCTGCGTCCTACGCCTGGCTGACGGCTTGTTCTCTCAGGCTCCTCCAGGAGCAGGTTCCGACAGCCGACTGGGCTGAGGGCCCATGACTCTAGCCCGAGGGCAAAGAGGAGCCAGGCTTTCCTATTCGTCTCAGTGGAAAGGCCCCCCAAGGCCTTCACTGGCCTGGCTGAGCTACACACTCCTGTCTAGGCCAGTCACAGCAAGGCAGGAAGGCGTTCTGTGCAGACGCAAGCCCCGGCCGCACTGCCTGCTTCCACAAGGGGCTGGGAAGGGTTTGTTCCCGAAAGAATGGGGACCAAGTTGGTTTGGAGAGAAAACAAAAACTAGTAGACATTTAACGGAGGGTTTGTGTGTCATCGATCTTAATAGCTCTGGTGGCAGGCCTCCTACGACAAAGTTTCTTGTCCTTCTCTAAGGAGGTTTTTAGTTCTTTATGGTTCGCTTCCCAAGACAGTCACTTTGGCTAATGGCAGGTGCTCTGTGCTGGGTCTCATACGTATGTCTTCTCCTGGGGGCTCTTGTTCTGAGAGCTCGGTGCTCTGCTTGGTCTGAGCTGGGGTTCTCTTGGGTCCAGGGTAGTGCTGATTATCTTTAATGGCTTTGTTGAGTAAGCAGATGACCTTATACTCTTCTCAACCCAGCGCTTGAATAACTACATTGTTTGCAACGTCTCCTATAAATGCGGCAAGGTGGGATTTCCTTCAACCTTGAATCTCTTTTCTCTTCACCTTCTGTTAGAGAGGCTATTTGACTGTAATAGTGAAAAGAGCTCTGTTAGTATGAGAGGATATGGGCAGGAGGAGGAGATGGTGTAGTTTTCCGGTTGATGTTCTGTAAGGAATGTTCCAGAAGGTGCCGCTCTCATGAAGCATAGCGAGTATCTGTCATTGCCCTGCACAGGCTGCAGGTAATGGAAACTGTACGGACAATGCAGGCAGGAAAAGGAGAGGAAGTTTTAGAAAAGGCCAAGGAAGTAAAGAGAACAGCGGAAGGAGAGAATCGTAAATGACTGGGTGGGCAGCAAGCCTTTGATGGTTTCGAGCGATAGAAACCAGCTACAGGTAACTGAAGCACAGGAAAGGCGGAATTAAAGGCCCAAGATTAAAGTACTTTGAAGACTATAGCTGCTTTATGTTGCAGGCGTGAGGCTGTATTGCTTCCAGCTCATTCTGGCCTGGAGCACATGATTTTGATTTGTTCCATTTATTGTACTATCAACTTGACCGCTTGATTTTGACGTGGTATCTGCCAGGCCTCTTCACTATAAATGTACTTTTTTTAAAAACCCATTTGGTCGCTGGGCCTGGTGGCACACACCTGTAATCCCAGCACTCGGGAGGCTGAGGCAGGAGGATCGTTTCGAGTCCGAGACCAGCCTGGGCTACAAAGTGATCTCAAGGCCAGCCTGAACTGCATAGCGAGACCCTGTCTCAAAAAGACAAAAAATAAATAAATAAATAAATACATACATAAACCCACTTGCAGTTACCCCTTATTTAGTTAGTAACTACTTCTCCCCCGAGCCTTTATGGCGGTGGCACAGCTACGGCACGTGTGCCACAGCGGGCTGTTTGTTGTCGAGAGCTCTAAAAGGTTCGCCGTCGCCGCTTTCGGGGAAGTTGCTGGGGACAGCCGTCAGCCTCCACGAGGGAGGCCGGGCAGACAAATCCAGCACAGGGAGGGCCTGCAGGGAGCCCTGGCAAAGCTCCCTCCATGACCCCAGATGGCTCTGCGGCTTCCTCAAGCCCCAGAGGGAGGGAAGCCCGTGCAGGGCTGGCAGCGTCCCTGCTGAGGCCCCGGGCTGACCCTCGGCCTTTGTCATCCTTCCTCCCAGCTTCCATCCGAGGCCCGTACCATGAGTCTTGGCAGAATGGAGAAACCATGTAAGAAGTACAAAAAGCAAATCTTTGGAGGAAAAAAAAAATTTTGTGAGACAAGAATAGAACAGAACCAGCTTAAGGGCAACCTGGGATCTAGAAGATGCCTATGGACAGGTTTAAGGACACACAGTGAAACCTTGCAGCTTGAAGGATGCAGCTGTTTTTGAATATACGGAGCTGTCAGAAAAATTCCCCACAGAACACCTCATTTCGCTCAGGAACAAAGGGTAGAGACAGAAGAGAGGACAGGGAAATCTGGGCCAGGTGACCAGGCTAAGCGCGACCCATGCCGAGGAGACTTGAATCACTGTAGGGCACAGGAAGGAAAGACAGACAGACGGGGAATTGTCTAAAAGACATGTGGGAGAGAGAAATTTAAATTGCTGGGCTGAGGCTTATTAGCTCATGGCCAACATGAAAGACACTTGGAGGAAATGACTATCAGGAAGCCAGAAACTAGGACTTTACCTGTTTAGTTTTACAGACTTTATGAGTTATTAATATTTTTACTGAAAAATACATATGGTAAAACATTTCAATTATAGATTTCTATTACAGTCCATTAATGACAGTTCTAAATCCTCAAACCCTGAAAACTTGTTTTTTTTTTTTCTTTAAATTTATTCTTTAAAAAGAAAACTTTTGTTTATTTTGAGATAGGGTCTTGCTGTATGGTCCAGGCTGACCTGAAACCCACTATGTAACCCAGGTCTCAAACCTGAGGCAATGCTGGCTTAGCCTCCTGAGTGCTGGGATTACAGGCGTGCACCACCATGCCCAGCCAAGAAAACCTTGACATATACGGGGTAACGATACAGGTTATTGAAACGGTTGAAGGAGCGTCCTAGAGTACTGATGTAGTCAACAAGGTGTAAAAGAGGCCAGAAGCTGGGCTAGAGAGCTGTAGATGTGGCTGGGGACTCTCAGGTACTCACGTTACCTGGCCTGAAGGGACCCGGGGCTCTTTTTGAGTTTTCACACGTAGCGTGATTATATTTTCTGCTCCAGAGATATTAACGTGTCTGATTGTGGGCAGCTCGGGGCTCTCTCTTTGGGTATATCCTCTGGTCATTTCAAGGTTCTTCTTAGGGTTTTTCTCCCCTGGCCTTCCCGGTAAAGCAGGTGTTTCCGTTATACCAGAACTGCGCCCCAGGAGGGGGTGGAAGTGGAGCGAGAGCTTTGCGGACTGTAAAGAGCAAGGTAACTGGCCACAGGGAGAGCAAGGGTAACTGGCCACACACGGCGCCTTCTCCACCTGTCTTCTTTTAGGGTTCCACTTCTTTCCAGCATTCAGTGCGGACTCCTGAGAAAGAAAAAGAATTCTCATCTTTCTTACCGAACTTTTTCCCATCCAGAAATAGCAGATGACTTTGTATCATCATTTGCCACAGGGGGTCCACTTTCATGGAGCCTTGGTGTCTAGGAGTTGTCACCTGCCCAAACCTTGAAGTCTGTCTTCCTCATGCGACCTTCCTTGTGAGTGGACGGGTGCAGCGTAGGTTAGGAGGGGAAAACAGTAGGTTATGTAAAGTGGACGTGGACGAACTGTACACAGCACATTGAGTGAGATAGCACAGCAACCATGTAGCCTGGCTCCTGGCATTTGTTAAGACTGTGTAGCTGCACCATCGTCTTGACATGGCCATCTTTATCATCACAGCATCGGTCTCATACCCACAATCTCCAGACAGTCTTCCCATTTTCCCCCCTTTATTTACCTTACTCAGGATTTTGGGCCATCCTGGGTTTCAGATGCTGGTTGCTTGGACCGAAGCAAATGACCCCCGCATTCTCCTGGAAGTCTGTGGCATGGGCTTGGCCCCAGGGTCTCTAGGTCTCACCTTGCGGGGTCATCGGCGTGTGTGTCCCTCTCCATCTCCACGGGCCGATGACTTTATGCAGTGTGCATTCTGAGGTAAAAGCCCCTCAGAGTTACCCCAAAGAGTGGCTGTACTCTCTCTTCTCAGAGAATTGCACTGTTCTCCTGTCTCTTTCTAGAAAGGCCACCTTTCCCCTCCCTCGAAAGAAGTGGCGTTCTGAGAGTGCACCTGTGGGTTCCAAATCTGGCTGCCTTTTTGACTTTTCCAGGAGAAAATGGAAAAGAACGATTTTTGTCTCCTGGGGTAATTATATAACCTACGTATTTACCTTTTTCCCAGGTGGAGTCTTTATACATTGCAGTTTTCATTATTATGTTAATAACCAGCGTTTATTGCGGATGATATTTACATACACATATATGAAAAGAGGAAAACTGTTGACATCTATCAGTTGCTCTGTTAGCATTTTCATGCATGGACTTCCATATTTTCTTAGTCTAGTTCTTCAAATGGGATTATTATGTACAGACCACTTTTAACCTGAACTTTGAAATTTTAATTGAACATATTTTGAAAAACTTTGTGTGTTAATAAGTTTGATAGAATCCCAACAGCAGGGTCCAATAATAGAAAGAGGTAGGCAGACATGATTAATAGCAAATAGCCTTATTAAAATAGACAAATATCACTATAGCAAGAAGGCATTTGAATGAATTAGTAAAGAGTTTATACCACACTCACTGATTATCTTTTTGTTCATTTATTTACTATCTTGTTTTGTCAACTATTCTCCAAGAGCATGTAAGCACAACATCCAACACATAGTAGGTCATCAATACATAATGTTTTTTTCCTGATACTGGAAATTAAACTCGGAACCTTGAGCTTTCCAGGTAGGGGCTTGTGCCACTGAGCCATATCCCCGGCCCAATATGTCATTTTTGAAGAATGAATGGGTTAGTAAATTCATATCCTCACTTGATGTCACTGTCACCAGTGGATCATGGCAAAGACAGTGCCATCAAATCTCCACGTTCTCCTCTGTATTTCCCAACACCCCTTGCAGAGAGGCTGTAGTCATGTGACAAGCTTGGGCCAATGACCTGTGGGTGGGCGTTACCTGTGTTTCTCCTGAGCTGGGGCTGAAGCGTTGCCATGCTTACCTTATCTCTTTCTTTCCCTGACTTGGGACCTTGGTGGCCACGGGTTTCCGAGGACGTAGCTCCGGGGTAGAAGAAAGATACCCAAACCACTTCAGACCTGTGTAAGAAATAAAGCTTTTATGCATTAAGCCACTGCTATTAGAGCTTGCCTTTCTGGGATGCAGTGACACCCAGCCAAGACTATCTTGACAAGTGCAGATATAAACCAGAACTGGAAATTTGCCCTTTGACAGTGGAACTGAACAAATTTAATTGTCATAAGCAGGAGATATCCTATGATTTTTAACCTCATGGTTTTATTTGCTTTTTTTTTTTTTGTGCTGCTGAGAACCAAACCCTGGGCCCTCACTCACGCTCGGCAAGTGATGGACTGCTGAGCTACACCTCCATCCCTGTTTTTAAAACATCCACGCTGAAGCGCTTGGCTGAAAACAAAGGCCAGCATGTCTGAAATGCAACCTGGATTTATTATACACATCATGGGTTTGAAAAAACTTATCATGTTATCTAGGTTTCTATTGTACATTCTAACTCCACCCAGTGCATACATAGGTTGTTTACAATTTCTGGACAGGAACAGTTCTTTTGGCCCTGCAGTAAGGAACAGATGTTTGCGTTCTTGGGGTGTCATATTTTCAGGCTGACAGCTGCAAAGATGACAAGTATGAGGAAGAGAGCGAGCTGTTGGTCTCCTGGGGTCAATCATTTACCTACTCCTGAGGTTCTCAGGCTTTCTTGATCCATGGTTAGAGTCACTCAGTAATTTGTTTATAGGCCCTAGGTTAAAAATATCTATACAGCATTTCGGGTGATAGCACACTAGGCTTAAGTAACTTGGTAGTGAATAACATAGTACCTAACAGGGTTTAGCTTGTTTCCCTCAAAAGCCTGGGCTGGGTCAGCTCAGTGGTGAATTATTTGCCTAGCATGTGGGAGGCCCTGAGTTTGATCCCTAGTCCTGCAAAATCAATCAGTCAGCCAGTCAGTCAGTCAGTCAATAAAACCTCCTGCAGGGCCCATCTGATTCGCGGTGTGACCCAGGGCACCTCGGCACAGTCTGGGAAAACAGACCTCTGATTTAGCATTTGTGGGACTCGAGAAGCCCTAGCTTTTGCGAAGTTCACCAGTCTCGAACCTCTCATGCGCCTGTTTTGCTGTGGAGAAATCTGTCTTCTCACACTGTATGAGAAGGTAGCGAGGGAGCGAACTTTGGAGCCCTGTGGGCCTTGTTTCGGGGGTTTCAGGTTTCGCTGAGAGAATCGCCAGGGTGGAGGGCGGCAGGCCACGGTGCCTGGATGGGAGTGAAGCGAGCAGACCGGTCGTGTCCAGTCACGTCCAGCCTGTTTGCTCAGCGTCCGGGCGCCCGTGCCTGTGTGCTTCCTGGGACCTCTCTGGATAGTCCTTGTCTCTCTTCCTTCAGCTATTCTCACTGCCTCGGCAACTGGCATTCCTCACGTCTTGGTCCCCGATTTCTGTTACAACTTTTACAGGTTTTTTTAAACAATGCTTTCCTTTGAAAATGTCTCCAGTCTTTCAGTAAAAAGAGCACACTGTGACAGCCAAGTGTGGGGGTCTTGGGGAGATGCAGGGCACCTTCTGTCTCTCAGGCCCTCCTGAGCGGACCGTGGGGCCCCGTCGTGACCCGTGGTACGGCGAGGGCCCACAGTGAGGCCGCAGGAGACCTGACCTGCACAGCCGCGTCTGGGGAGACCACCCCAGACAGGCAGAGCACCCACTTCCCACTCTGCACCACCGGGGTTCTCCAGCCCGGACTCAAGAGAGTCACTGGGGTGGCTTTAGAAACGCCCAGCTCCGGCACGATGCGGTGGGACCAGGCTGGAGGAGGGGCCTGGGCACCAGGAACCTCACAGAGCTCTTCGGGCACCCCATGAGTAGCCAGGAGGAAGCTAAGCTGAGAGAGCGTGGAGGCGAGGGAGAGGAGGAGTCTCGCCTGGGCTGCCAGCAGGGGCAGGGGCAGGGGCAGGGGCAGGGGCAGGGGCAGGGGCCTGGCTCCACGGGCAGCCATCTTACCACACACAGCACAGGGACGAGCCTGGTAAGGAAGGCGCGAGGGACGGAGAGGAGCCAACTGCCAGTGCCCTCCCTCGGGCCTTCCCGAAGTTCCTGTCTCTGAGATGCCAGTTTTATGCCCTTCTCTTCTTCCCTAAGCCAGGCCCGGGTTCCATCTTTGTGAGGGACACAGCTGAGGGCCACTCCCGTGGCTACCACACCCCCGCCCTCCTCAGGGCCCAGCTGTCGGCACTGGAGGGCTGCTCTGGGGACTTCTGCTCTGGTTGGCAGACTGCCCTTTCTGGCTCCGTGTTTGCTCCCTCTTTCATCCACGTAATTACATTTTTAGCTGTGCTGCCTAGAAAATTGAAGATGAAACTCTCGGCCCCACTGGAGGCGTGACAGGAGGCCAGCAGGGTGCCGGGGAAGCTCGGGGCAGGAGCAGCGTTCCCTCTGCGCCGTCCCTGGGCTCCGATACACCGATGCCCCCAGGCTGAGGGTGGGAGCCACGCCCTGGGAACGACGGAGCGGGAGCTGGACAGGGAGCTTGGGTCCGGGGAGCTCCCCCGTCTCTGGCCGGCTGTGTTCAGAGCTCCCTTACGTGAAGGAGTTGTAAGTCTCAGTCTTAACCAGGCCACGCTACTTTGGGCTTCCTGTCACTCAGGCCGAGTCCAGTCCTCAGCCACCCCATTAAACTTCATCTCGGCAGATCTGGACCATCAGTTTGTGTCTTACGGTCTTATGGTCATCATTCAAGATCCCTGCCACCCAGTCCGCTCTGTCACCTGGTGATGAGATCAATGTGCCATCTGTGCCTCCACCCAAGTCATTAATAGAAACAGCCTGCGAGCACGAGGACAGCAGTCTGCAGGCCGCCTGGGCGCGCGCTCACATCAGGGCCTGTGGCTTACCCACCCTGCTTCTGGAGGGCCTGGGAGGGGTAGTGTGGAGGGACCCGAGGACTTTCAGCCAGAGACCAGCGGATCTCAAGCTTCAGTGTCCAGCTGGACCACCGAAGGGCTCAGTGACAGACTGCTGGGTGCCACCCCCAGCGTTTCTGATTCAGTAATTGTGGGGTGAGGCCAACGGTATGTATTTCATTTCTTTTCTTTTCTTTTTGAGACAGGGTCTCGCTGTGCAGTTCAGGCTGGCCTTGAGCTCACTTTGTAGCCCAGGCTGGTCTCGAACTCACAACAATCCCCCTGCCTTGGCCTCCTGAGTGATGGGATTACAGGCATGTGCCACGCTGGCTTTTTTTTTTTTTGAGACAGGGTCTTGCTATGCAGTGCAAGCTGGCCTTGAACTCACTATGTAGCCCAAGCTGGCTTTGAACTCACGGCGATCCTCCTGTCTCTGCCCCCAAGTGCTGGAATGACAGGCATGTGCTGCCATGCCTGCATGTATGCCCAGGGTATATATTTCTAGTAAGTTTCAAGGGATGCTGGAGTTAATGGTCCAAGGACTATACTCTGACAAGCACCTTAGTTGGAAGTGAACTACAAAAGAGAAAGTAGCTTGGTGACGCTGGCTGGGTATGGTGGTGCGTGTCTGTAATCGCAGCTCTCTGGGAGGCTGAGGCAGGAGGATCGCAAGTTTAAACCCAGCCTGAGCAACTTGGCAAGGTCCTATCTCAAAGTAAAAAGGGCTGTGGATGTAGCTCAGTGCGAAGGCCCTGAAATTAATAAATAAAATGAGCTGTCCATGGGAGGTAAGTCCTAGAGGAGTCAAGAAGCGCCGCACTCTGGTGGCGCAGGGCCCTGCGCTGTGGCTTCCGGGCACGGGCTGGGAGCAGGTAGGTGGCTGGCCTGTTTGGGGCGGCAGCTCCTGTGTTTTGTTTTCTCTGGGGAGAGTGGTAAGAACATTAACTGAAACCTTCCCTGTTAGCTCTACAAGGAGAAATTATGAAACAGGGAGTGAGAGCCAAACTTGGGCATGGCTGAGCGGCTCTACCGAGTGAGTGAACTAATCTTGGGATTAGGACATCCCTAAGAATATCTAAATATTAACCTGTAAACAGTTCCAGGAGCTGCCGGCCACCATACTCGTCAGGTCTCCAGGCCTCCCGAAGTGCTCAGTGCATGTTGAACAATTACGGAGCACGTGAGTTAAATTTTTAGCTTAAACTGTTGCCCTAAATGAAACAGGGCTCCATTGTTTTTATATGGATTTTTAAAAAACGCATTAAAAATAATTTGTGGGGCTAGAGGTGCAGCTCAGTGGTACAGTGCTTGCCCGGCGCGTGCAAGGCCCTGGGTTCGAGCCCCACCACTGAAAAACAAAACGAGGAAAACCACAATTGTTTCACAAGAAGAGATTATGGGGGGGGGTTGCTGGGGACTGAACCGGTGGTCGCACATGTCAGTCTCTACCTCTGGCCACCTCTGAGCCCTGTGACCGTTTAAGACCGACAGACACTTCATAGGATTGTACAGTATTACCTACAAAAGATTTTTTTTTCCCCCCCCCCGGTATCGGGAATCAAACTCATGACCTCACGTTTGCCAGGCAGGCGCTGTGCCGCTGAGCTAAATCCCTAGCCCTATCTACAGAAGATTGTAAAATGCATGGCCTCCAAATGTTGAAATGCAGTTTCTTTCCAAAGTTCAGGCGGCAGAGAAATGACTTCAGAATTGGATGTCTCCCCAGGCAGCTCTGGAGGTGTTTCCGTAAGGGAAGCACCGCGCGGACTGCAGCCGGGCTGAGCGCCCGCCGCCC